>NW_010969242.1:0-28737 GCF_000463585.1 Tarenaya hassleriana | reverse complement strand
CGAGATAGCGTACAGGCGGTGTACCTATGGGCATTCCTAGCACAACCCTAAGATCATGGCTCTCTACATCCGTTGTGCCGCTAAGGAATAATTCAGATTTGGCTTTTTTGATCCGCAAGCCTGAGATGTTCGCAAAATCTGTCAAGACTTGAGCAATGGCCAACATCGATCTGCTTTCCGCCTCTGCAAAAATCATAACGTCATCAGCGAATGAAAGATGTGTTACAAGAGGGTTATTACATTTTGGGTGAAGTTTGAATTCTCGGTTAAGCGCGGCTCGATCAAGCATCCGAGATAAAACTTCCATAGAAAGGATAAATAAATATCGGGAAAGAGGATCGCCCTGTCTTAGCCCGCGCACTCCGTTGAAGTACCCGGCAAGTTCCCCGTTGATGGCAATAGAGAACTTTGTGGTGGTAATACAAGCTTGTATCCAACTAACAAATGTGCGTGGCAAGTTAATAGCCTGGAGCACTCGGAGGATGAATTCCCAGTCAATTGTGTCGAAAGCTTTGCGGAAGTCAATTTTGAGCATAGCACTTTTCTTAGTAACGGCCTTGTTGTAGTCTCGAACAAGCTCAGTAGCAAGGAGGACGTTTTCTAGCATTAGGCGTCCTTGGAGGAAAGCACCCTGGTTGTGGGAGATGAAGGATTGCAGGATCGGTTTGAGTCGCCTAGCTATGATAGTTGTGATAATCTTGTAGGGGATGTTACAACAACTGATAGGTCGGTAGTCTGAGAGGGATTCAGCATCCGGCTTCTTCCGTATCAAGGCCACTGCAGTGGCGTTAGCCTGGACGAGGAGCTTACCGGTGTGGAAGAATTCTCTGATGGCTTCTATTAAGTTATCGCCTACTGTCTCCCATGCGGCTATGTAGAATTCTTTCCCGTAACCATCGGGTCCTGGGGCTTTGTTGTTAGGCATGTTAAGCAAGGTATTCTTTATCTCTTCAGCAGTTGGAATCATTACTAGATCCGGGGTTCGGTCTGGAGGGCATTGGAATCCAATCAGGTCTATTAACCACTCAGTCTCAGGAGGTGAGATTGAGTTTTCTCTTTTGCCAATCATATCCTGAAAAAATTCAACAGCATGGGCTTTTATACTGTCCAAGGATTCCAGCTTCCTTCCGTCAGGTGTGGTGACTGAGTGAATGTGGTTGTTGCTTATCCTAGACTTGGTGACATTGTGGAAGAAGCTTGTATTATTATCCCCTTCCTTAAGCCACTGGATACGCGAAAGAAGCGTTCTTCAGCAGATGATAGTACTTGCCATTTTTGTCGGAGTCTATTTTCATCTTCAATGTCTTGTGGGGAAGGGTTAGACATAGTTATGTCCTGCACCTCCACGAGTTGGTTGAGCACTTCCTGGGTTCTGCGAGAGATGTCGCTGTACTGTCGGGAGTTCAGATTTCTGAGTGCTGGTTTTAGCCTCTTTAAACTTTGGCAGAGCTGGAATTGCCTTGTTCCTGCTATGGTTTGTCCGCTCCAGTTGGTGGATACGATTTGGGAGAAATCGGGGGAGGAGATGATATGATGGTAGAATTTGAATGGCTTCCTTGGTCGTTGAGTTGGCTGCGGAAATCTGATGGTACAGGCTGTATGATCTGACGGTCCAATGGCTTCAAAGTTTGCGTAGGCGTCAGGGAAAGTCTGAAGCCAGTTAACATTGCCCATTGCTCTATCAAGCTTAACAGATAGAGGGTGAAGACCTTGGTTATTACACCAAGTAAAACAAGGTCCTCTGCTGTTTATATCAAATAACTCTGAAATTGAGATGCATCTCTCTAATTCCAGCATTCCGTGCGGAGTACTGCTATTGACTGGGTAATCGGATCTTTCCGAGGGCTGGAGGGCCTGATTGAAATCTCCCAATACTAACCAAGGAAGAGAGGTTAACGGCTGGTAAGAAGCTGTTGTTGAGATCCAGTTCCAGAGTTCTGAGCGATCCTGAGCTTGATTCTTAGCATAGATGAAGGTTGCAGCTAGATGGAGATCATACTCCTGGCTGAAGATACTGCAAGTAACTGACTGAGAGGATGAGTGATATATAGTGACCTGCAATGCGGGGTTCCACACCAGCCATATCCTACCGGAGGAGTCACTCGAGTAATTACATGCATATTTCCAATCTTGGGGGATGGCTGAACATATTCTGAGAGCGTTTTCTTGTCTGATGTGTGTTTCAAGGAGACCTCCTATGAGGACATTATTATCTGAAAGCCACTTGCGGGTGAACGCGCGTTTGTTGCGGCTGTTTAGGCCGCGCGTGTTCCAAGACAAAATCATGGGATTCTTAGTGGATTTAGGCCCCTATGGGCCCCTTCTTGCCTTAGCACTATAAATAATTTTATTTTGATTGCAAACAGAAATTTCAGCCAACTTTCTCATTCATCTGTAAAACTTTAACCTGAAAATTCTCCCTCCTCAGATAGGTTCTCATGGAACCCAAAAATGCGCTGGGCAAACAGTACAAGAAGCTGTTTAGCATGAACAGTGTAAGTTGTTTTTCTGTTGTGGGACTCTTCCCATGCGGCTGTCCTATCTTTAACCTATCTTTCTGGATGAAATGTTAGGTTCAATTGCTCTTTACTGAAGGAGCAACCAGGATGATTGCAAAGAAAGCGATGTCCAAGAACACCGGTGCGCGTGGCTTACGATCTCTATTAGAAAGTATTCTCACGGAAGCAATGTTCGAGGTATCGGAAATTAAGTGTTTTACTTCAAGCACTTTTTCCTTATTTATTGAAATGCATGTGTTATATAGTCCCACATCGGAAATATGTGGGGAAAACCGAGTGTATATAAGACCACGGCCACCCTCCCCCAATTGTCCCCACATATTTCCGATGTGGGACTCTAACTGCATGAGCACACATTCGTGTAGTAGAAAATTTCTGCCTCTGGTTCCTCAATATTCTTGGTTGCCTTTTCCCTTTTCTTTGGACAAGAAAGAGCAAGAAACCTTACATTAACTTCACCATTCCTTTGGATAGCCCTAATTTGTGATTCTCCGAGGGACAAAAGGTGTTTGCGTACTGTGTAGGCAAACATATTGGACTTCTCTTTTTATTAATACCCTATAATTGCGTTCGTATATTTTTTTCTTTCTTGTGTGTCCTAAACAGATACCGGACAGCATCACAGAAGGGTCTCATGGTATAAGAGCAGTTCTGGTAGATGAAGAGGCAGTTGGTTCGGTTGAAACACCAGGGTGTGGTGCAAAAATTATCAAGGGAAATGTTGAGCCAGAACATTTCTTCCAAGAAACAGAGTCGAAAGACTTCGAGGTATGCTAAAGAGATGTTCACTCTAGCCTATGACATGGGGGACAGTCTTCTGTTTGGATTAGTTCAAGTTCACTTTATGGCTAACTTGTGGGTATGGAAACTGGTTTAGGGTAATAAACAAATGGCATATTATGTTTTTTAACTCATTAGTTAACACTTTCTAATTTAACAAAAACGTCAAAGGATTGGTTTGGCAGTAAAACTCTATCTTAATGATTGTTATGAAGTAATTACTCTTTCTAACTCTAAGGTCTAAAATACCATCTCAGAAGAGCTTGATGTTTGCAGGACAGTAGAAGGGAAGATGGAGCAAAAAGAGCTCACATTTTGTAACTGAACCGACATTAGATTTGCCAATGTCCGAGGTTATCGCATCGTATTCAGGCAGTTAAACCGGCGAAGCGTTCTCCTGGAAAATCCTGAGTTCGAGTTCTACGAGATTACTCTGATATTCTCATAGCGTCCTTGAAGAATGGAGGAATAAGCCTTTTGTGATGGTAAAGATTCAAGCTTTTTCCATGATAAGCGAATATTATATAACTCTATGCCTCTCATGATAGTCAATAATATGCTTTGTTTTCGGCATCATGCATGTATTTGTACAAGTCTTCTTTTGGGGTTTCATTCACATTCTGTGTTATGTATATCTCCGTTATAAATAGAGGATCTGTAAAAGGTTACTACAAGACATTTTCAAACTTCGTCTGTATTTGATATAATTTGTTCGGAAGTATCGAAATAGCAGCAATCTAGTTTTCCGACAGGATTCGATCCCGGGTTTTATCAGATCGCTGTACGGAGCCAAGGTAGCGACGCCGAATGACGTCATGCAAATAGTATAGTAAGCCGGCATCGCTGATGAATACCTGCGATGTTTAATAGAAAGTGAAGGACGGGTTTTCACGTAACTTGGACCGACGAGACACTCATGAACATGAACTTCAATACATACAACATTACACACACAACTCACAATTGGGCGGCCTGGTGGTTGGGAAGCACAAAGTGTTTCCAATCCACCCGGATTCAAACTCCATCTGGGCCAAATCTTCTTGAGAAACTGCAACAACACTTCGTAAGCCATCAGTCGTATCGAGTTTGTAAGTTACAAAAGCCGACAAATAACTCATCCTTCAACTTCTAACCGTTTCGACCAATAATTTCTTCAACTTTTTCTTCCATTGCTTTCAACTTTTTCATTTTCTCCAATCATTCAAATCTTCATCATCATGTTCTTCAACTCAATGTTACCAATTTCAGTGATCTCCACGGTCACGATCAGTCATAGATAAATTATTATTAAACAAATAAATTAAGATGAGAAAATAAATAATGGAATACGAGATGTCTATGTGGCTTGACAAAATGCTACGACAAACAGTAGAATGCTATGTATAGATTTACGAGAAATTAGGACACCTCTCAAATACAAAGAGAAAACAATGATACTTATCTCTTTTAATTCGAGAAAATAAATACTTTGAGATATATATAGACTTGGAGAAATTATGGCATTTCTCTCAATTATAAAGAAAAAATAATGATAATTCTTTTTTTTTAATTGGACAAAATAAATATTTGTAAATACGGAAAAAAGTCTCTTAAAATAGCAGAAAATAACTTTTTAATTTATTTAGATATTTTTTCTTTCTTCTGTGTTTATTGGATTTTTCTCAACTCCACCGCACTCTTAATATAGACAGATGGATATAAAAAATAACGGAACAAATAGAACCGCCATAGTTTTAGAGGTTGAATGTAATGAGTTTTTAGAATCTAAATAAGTTGACAACTAAAATTTTGTAAATTTAATGTTTCTAAAACTTAAGAAAACTACTTTAGTAAAAAAAATTTAAAAATCAAATTTTTAGATTTAAAAATATTATAAAAATAAAAAACTTAAAAACTAAAAGATAGAATCCAAAAATAAAAAAATAAAATAAAAACTATCATGATTTGCATATGAACATAGAAAATAACGGAACAAATGAAACCCAGGTGAATTTAAGTTTCAAGGAAAAAAGTTGCCGATTAACGATAACGTCTACAGATCGAATATCCGATATTTTTGAGATATCGATATCTGTATCTGTTCCGAACAAATATTTGATTTTATTATTCGTATTCGATCCATAATTTTCGGATATCTATAAAAATCACATATATTTGCGGCTATCCGTCATCTAAAACATTTTAAAATTTTAAATTAAAATTAAATAACAAACTTAAACGCAAATAAAATATATAATCTATTTAATATAAACGATATTCACAATTCAAGATTCATAATTTAAACATTCCAAATCAATTCCAAATCAACTCAAATACAAATACAATCATAATCTATCACATACAAATATATTCAAAATTCAAAATTCAAAACATTAAACATAATAAATCTTAATATTTAAAAGATTAAGCATTATAAACCTCAATATATATAAAACATTTTTTAAATCACTCTAAAAAACGTGTAAATATTAAGCATTTTAAACCTCTATACAGAATTATTTTTATATTTAATAATATTGTTATGAAGTACGGATCAGATCGAATATATAAGATAATTTAATTTTGATATCCGTATCCTATCCGTATCCGATTAATATCTCCAAAAAAATATTCGTATATGATCCATAAACTTCAGATATCTGAATTTTTAATTCGGATACGAATCGAATAATAAATCGGTTCAATTTTTTCGAATATTTTACCCCCTAGTACCGTCCTGTCCCATCTCCATTGCCACCATATTTGACTTTTCAAAATCGGATTTTGTATTTTTTGTTATCTTTTTTCATTTCTTTTCATGTGGCATTAATGGAAATGATGGAGCAACAATATTGTGGCTTGAGCAACAAGGGAACTGCTTTAGAATTAGAATCTACTTACGGGGAACAAATTATCCTTTAAAATATTCAAAAAATTCAGAGAATACATCTAATTGATCAATATTATTGTGATCAAAACTACATTTCAATACCAATTATTAAGTATATTTATTATCTGTATTTGAATTATGTTTATAAAAACTAAATAAATTACAAACAAACAAAAAAGAGAGAAAACCAAATATATGTTGTAAATATACAAGTAGACATCTAGTGGAATCCATATTATCCAGTGGTATCCATATTATGCTCTTCTTCACTATGAAGAAGCTGATCCTTTTTCACTATGAAGAAACTGACTCTTCTTCACTATGAAGAAGCTGACTTTTCTTCGCTATGAAGAAGTTCCTTATATTTCTCTATAAATAGGTCAGTGATGTAGTTCATTTGGAACATACAAAATACGAAGAATATTCTCTCTCTTCTCTCTATTATACTCTTTCTCTCTCTAGAGCATTCTCTCTCTTGTTTTTCGTTTTTAGTTTTCAACACGTTATCAGCACGAGACTCTGCCGATATAGAGGTAAAAAAGAAAATATCATACAAAAGGTAATGTACGATTCTCCATCTCTATTCATCTTCAATTTCATTATATATAGACCTTGGGAGGCTCAGCCACCGGTCACTAATATATAACTAATTGCATATATTTATATTACATTCATATAGATTTCGCGGGTTCAGCCACCAGTCAATGATATGAATGTTTATAAGTATTACTTCTATTATCATAATGGTTGGCTATACCACCTGTAAATATTATTATGAATATCTATAAGTATTACTTCTATTATCATAATGGTTGGTTATGCCACCTGTAAATATTATTATGAATATTTATAAATATTGCTACTATTATCATAATGGTTGGCTATGCCACCTGTAAATATTCTTATAAATATTTACAAATATTGCTATTATTATCGTAATGGTTGGCTATGCCACCTAAATATGAATATTATTTCTGTCATTATTTATGTTATTATTTCTGTGATGGATGGCTGTGTCACCTTAACTATTTACTTTATGCAATATGGACGGTATTACCGCCTGATAATATATTCATGATTATATCTACTGTTGTTACATATGATACATATGTCGAATTTGATCAATCTCGAAATTGCCCTCGATGCTTATGGCAAAAAAAATTATATGGTATGGGCATTTGATGCCAAAATGCATCTGAAAGCCGAAAAGATTGTCAAAACAATCGAAAAAGGGCAAGCGACATCTGAAGCTGATAAGGAAAAAACGATAATATTTCTGCGACACCATCTTGATGATGCGCTAAAAGATGAATATCGCACGAAAGAGAATCCCTCAGATTTATGGGAATCACTCAAAGATCATTTCGATCAGGAGAAATATGTGATCCATCCGAGAGCCAAACATGATTGGCTGGATCTGAGATTCTAAGACTTTAAGTCTGTGCGAGAATATGATTCCGCAATGTTTGAGATAATATCTGTTATCGATGTGGTATGAACGATCATTGGTCACAGACGTGTCGTATACTGAAACATCTTGTTGAATGATATCAACAATCACGTAAAGATAAAAGGGAGAAATACCCAGACAAATTTTTGTATCTGGTGTCCCTGATGATTTCATCAATAAAGAAAGAGATGGAACATATTTGTATATCGCGGATTTCCTTGATCAGCTTGAAGATGGAAAAATGACCAACTAGAGAAAATCGACATGAAGTTTATTATGAATGTTGCATTGTGTATTTTATTTCCAAGTGTGTTTTATACTCTAACGTTCAGTTTCTGTGTTATGTACTATTTCATCTTTATCTTTGTTTTCAGGAATATTTCGTATCTTTTACATTGATCAATTCGACTTGAGATATGTCGAAATTCAATATCAATGATGGGGATATATGTCTAGCCGATAGTGCTATGACTCATACGATACTTAAAGATGAGAAATACTTCTCTGAGTTGAATATTAATGAATCCAATGTTAACACAATATCTGGAAATGCGAGAATGATCATGGGCTCAGGAAGAGCAAGTTTTATGATGCCTAGAGGCACAAAGATTATGATCAATAACACATTATTCGCTCCAAAGTCTCAAAGAAACTTATTGAGTTTCAAAGATATTCGCCAAAATAATTTTCATATCGAGACTATAAGCGAAGAAAATCGTGAATACATTTGTATCACGTCAATGATTGCTGGAAAGAAGCATATGATGGAAAAGTTACCATCTTTATCCTCTGGATTATACTTCACAAAGATATATATGATTGAATCATATTCTACAATGAATCCACAGTTTGGAGATGTGTTCAAGATTTGGCATGATCGATTGGGTCACCCTGGTTCAATAATGATGCAGAAAATTGTGGAAAGTTCTAATGGTCATCCATTGAAAAATGGAAAGATTTTCCAATCTATGAACTCACATGTACCGCATGTTCTCAAGGGAAATTGATAATACGATCGTCATCGGTCAAAATCGGAAATGAATTGCCATCATTTTTAGAACGAATACATGGGGATATTTGTGGACCAATACATCCACCGAGTGGACCATTTCGATACTTTATGGTATTGATAGATGCATCAAGCAGATGGTCACATGTTTGTCTATTATCAACCCGGAATGTTGCATTCACGAGATTTTTTGCTCAAATTACCAAACTACGAGCTCAATTCCCTGATTATCCTATTAAGAAAGTGAGGCTTGATAACGCCGGTGAATTCACTTCTCAAGCTTTCAATGACTATTGTATGTCACTCGGAATTGAGATTGAGCATCCTGTTCCCCATGTCCATACACAAAATGGTATGGCCGAGTCATTAATTAAGCGACTCCAACTTATTGCTCGACCATTGATGATGGAAACAAAACTTCCGATCTCTGTTTGGGGGCATGCTATTTTACATGCTGGAGCACTGATTCAAATTCGTCCGAGTGCATATCATAAATATTCTCCAGTGCAATTGACAACTGGAAATGAACCAAATATATCTCATCTTAGAGTATTTGGTTGTGCGGTATATGTACCAATAGCTCCACCACAACGTACAAAAATGGGCTCACAACGACGATTGGGTATTTACGTTGGATATAATTCACCCTCAATCATTCGATATCTTGAACCACAAACGGGTGATATGTTTACAGCTCGTTTTGCTGATTGTCATTTTCGTGAGGATGAATTCCCGACGTTAGGGGGAGAAATGATACAAGCCTCACAAGATTTGACGTGGAAAACAGAATCATTATTATATCTTGATCCTCCTACAAAACTATGTGATTTTGAAGTACAAAAGATCATACATTTGCAAAATATAGCAAATCGATTGCCAGATGGATTCACAGATACAATACGGGTGACAAAATCATATATACCAGCCGTGAATGTACCCGCTCGGATAGAAATACCAAAGGATCAGGGGGAGAAAAGAATTTCAAATGAGTCTATGCCACAGTTGAAACGTGGAAGACCACCCGGTTCTAAAGATAGAAATCCACAAAACAGAAAGAAAACTGAGACTGATGATAGTCCTCAGATTGATCCAAAAGAACCGAATGAGGGAAAAGATATTGAATATCAAAATGATGAAAATGATCTTCAGAATACAGAAGACAATGAGATTTCCATCAATTACATCCATAATGGAAAGATGTTGGTAAGAAATGAGATAGATGATAATGATGGAATATTCTCTTTCTCTGTATCTAAGGAAATCGAAAATGATAGTGAAGATCCAGAACCGATGTCGGTATCTGAATGTCAAAGAAGACATGATTGGATAAAATGGAAAGAAGCTATAGAAGTAGAATTAGACTCATTAAATAAAAGAAAAGTATTTGGATCCATTATCCAAACCCCTGACGGTGTAAAACCAGTTGGATGCAGATGGGTGTTTGTGCGAAAGAGAAATGAAAATAATGAAATTATGAGATATAAAGCACGTCTTGTCGCACAAGGTTTCTCTCAAAGACCTGGAATAGATTATGAGGAAACGTATTCTCGAGTCATGGATGCGATTACGTTCAGATATTTGATAAGTTTGACAACTTCCAAGAATTTGGAAATGTATCTCATGGATGTTGTCACAGCATATTTATATGGGTCATTGGAAAATGACATTTACATGAAAATTCCTGAAGGATTGAGAATGCAAGGGGCATTAAACTCAAAATCCAAGGAAACGTATGCGATCAAATTACAACGATCCTTATACGGATTAAAATAATCTGGACGTATGTGGTATAATCGCTTAAGTGAATGCCTACTGAAAAAGGGATACGTTAATAACCCCATTTGCCCATGTGTTTTCATCCATAAAACAAATAGCGGCTTTGTGATTATAGCGGTTTATGTGGATGATCTAAACATAATCGGGACTCCAAAAGAAATTGAAAACGCTCGAAATTATCTCAAAGGAGAATTTGAGATGAAAGATTTGGGACGAACGAAGTTTTGTCTTGGACTACAAATAGAACATCTTCCTAGCGGAATACTTGTTCATCAGTCCAACTATACCAAGAAAATTCTGATGCGTTTTAACATGGATAAATCAAATCCGTTGAGCACCCCAATGGTTTGTAGGTCCCTAAATGTTGAAAAAGATCCATTTCGCCCTTACGAAGATAACGAGGAGGTACTCGGTCCTGAAGTACCTTATACGAGCGCGATAGGGGCATTGTTATATCTTGCTAACTGTACTCGACCAGATATAGCATTTGCTACTAATCTTTTAGCGAGATATAGCTCGTCTCCAACAAGACGACATTGGACAGGGATCAAACATATCTTTCGTTATTTACAAGGAACAATTGATTTGGGATTATTTTATCCTAAGGATTCGAAATTTGAGCTAATCGGTTTTGCAGACGCAGGTTATTTATCCCCCTCATAAAGTCCGATCACAGACTGGATATGTTTTCACAATTGGAGGTACTGCAATATCCTGGCGTTCTCAGAAACAAACATTGGTTGAAACATCTTCGAATCACGCTGAAGTCATTGCACTTCATGAAGCAAGTAGAGAATGTGTGTGGCTTAGGGCTGTAACCCGCCATATACTAGAAGCGTGTGGATTACCGATTAATATCGATCCAACGATATTATTCGAAGATAATGCCGCATGTGTTGCTCAAACCAAAGAAGGATACATAAAGAATGATCGAACGAAGCATATTCCTCCGAAGTACTTCTCTTACACTCAAGAGCTCGAAAAGAAGAAGGAAGTTGATATCCGTTATATCCGATCAAGTGACAACGTAGCTGATTTATTCACAAAGGCACTCCCTACTTCAACGTTCAAGAAGCATATTCAGAATATCGGAATGCGTCGTCTTCGAAGTTTATGAAGAAACGTATTCATATTGGTTCAAGGGGGAGATTGTAAAACTGTACTCTTTTTCCCTCGTCATGGTTTTTATCCCACAGGATTTTTCCATGATAAGGTTTTTAACGAGGCAGTCCATACTAGATGTCTAAGGGGGAGTGTTGTAAATATACAAGTAGACATCTAGTGGGATCCATATTATCCAGTAGAACCCATATTATGCTCTTCTTCACTATGAAGAAGCTGACCCTTCTTCACTATGAAGAAGTTCCTTATATTTCTCTATAAATAGGTTAGTGATGTAGTTCATTTGGAACATACGAAATACGAAGAACATTTTCTCTCATCTCTCTATTATACTCTTTCTCTCTCTAGAGCATTCTCTCTCTTGTTTTTCGTCTTTAGTTTTCAACAATATATTTATTATCAATAATTCTCCGAACATAATACAATTCACAGGAAATATTAATTGATGAACAAAGGCATCACTAAAATTACATATTTCAATATCAATTGTTAAATGAATTCAAGTCTCCTTACACTTACTTTTGCAAATAAAACCTTAAACAATTAAGATAATTTTTTGCATAATTCATATAAATATTCAATACATGCAAGGTCACGATTCCATCAAGAGAGAAACCAGACCATTATTACTTGCGTAGATACTCGTAACATCCATTAGATATTGTATAACGTTTTAGATCTCGAAGTACTTCAACACTTTTCCGGCAGAACCCAGCGGCTCCTCCGCACGCTTTGTATTATACTCTTGGAGGGTGAGCTCACGGTATTTAGGAGGGTTATTTTCGGACAGAAGCTCTTTGATGGGTCCGTACACTTTCGGATTAGGGTTGAGACTTGTGTTGAAGAAGCATCCCACTGAAATCCTCGGCCCGACTTTGTTCGCAAGCACTCTGTGCTCCACACTCTTGTACTTGTCGTTTGTCAAAAGCTGAAGAGCCCAAACACACAGCATATAAAACATAAACATATATATATATATGTGTATTCTTTAACCTAGTCCGCTTTTGGGCTGAGTTCAGTTTATACATGGCCTGTTGATATACCTGCATGAAATCTCCGATGTTAACAACGAGGGCACCTGAAATAGGTGGAACGAAGATCCAGTAGTCGTCGTGGAGAATCTGAAGGCCGCCGATATGGTCTTGAAGAAGCATTGTGATGAAAGAGTTGTCAGAGTGCCTCTTCAATCCCAATGTTACATCGGGCTGTGGACAAGAAGGGTAATAGTGGCAAAGATATGCCATAGCATTTGCACAATCCATGTCCTTTAGGTAGTCACTTGGTAACCCCAGAGATTCAGACAGTAGCTCAAACATCAATTCTCCACATTTCTTCACTTCCTCAGAGAATTCCATCAAACAATCCCTAAATACGAAACAAGATCAAAACGATATCAATCTTCACAATCACTTGTCTAAACGCAAATAGTGTTTTAATGAAGAAATCACCTGATAGCATGAGGAAGCTCTTCGGGACGGGGCGGGTTGGGTGCCATCTGGCAATGGAAACTATCTTTCCAAGATGCAAGACCGGATTTCTGAATATCAAAGTTCGATCTGAAGGCCACGTTCTTGGACACATCTCGCGTAAAGTACTTCATCTTCTCTTCATGGTCTTGTTCGTGAAACCGTCGTGTTCCGGCAATGATTCCATCAAGAACACTCTGGGGAATCCCGTGGTTGATCACCTGGAAGAACCCCCATTTCTCTGAAGCCTCTCTAACGTCCTCAACGACGTTCTTGCGTGCAATGGGGTCGTTCTTGATGCCTTGGAGGTCTATGACGGGAACGGAGTAGCGTGGATCGGATGAAGGAGGCTGTTTGCTTTCCAAAAAGTCCCGCGGGAGATGAAAAATCGGAGGGATTTGAGCGATGCCAGCGTCTGCGAGGACTTTTACGCTCGCACCCGCTGCTTCGAAAGCTTTGATCTCGCGAATCCGATCGAACTCAGCCATGGTGGTCGGTCGATGATGCCGTGATGAAAATGGTCTTCCTTTCCCTCAAAATGCACGAGGAAACTTGAAGAAAAGGCCACACAAAGAACACTTTAATATACGCTTGGAAGAGTTAGGGCAATGACTTGTACTGTATGGGTCAACAGGCGCATTGATTTGGCAATAAAGTTGATTCTCCACCCCTACCACACATTATGTTGGACCAAAGAACAAACAAAAATTTTCAATAGTATTAATATTTTTTTATTTTAAAGTTAATGTAAACATGACATTTAAATGACATGTGGATACAATAACAAAAAATGGAACTTTTTTTCTTATACAAAGCTAGATTATATTCCAAATAAAAAATTTAATTGGGTAATAAAATAAATTTTGCATAACAATATTAGTGGAACGAATAAAAAAATTATATTGAGAAAAGATGTACAGAATTTTTAGAAAAACCGTATTGTTTAGATTAATAGTATAAATATTGAATAGAAAAAAAAGACAATATAAATAATAGCTATGAAAAACGGAATTTGAAAACAATGGTAGAAACAGTGAGAAAAAAATAGAAAAATATTTTGAATAATAAGCTACTGAGATTAGAAATGAAAAAAAAATAACAATAGAATAATATTGAAAAATAAAAAGTGAGTAGTTGACAAAAAGGAAATTACTTGGAGATGAAATATTACAAAAGAAAATTTCATGGAAACTAATAGAAATATAAAAAAAGAGAATTATTTTGTTTTATATTTTTAACTTTTTTAAATGAGTATAAACGTGGATTGCATCATAAATATCTAGATTAAATTATTAATATATATATATATAATAAAAGATTTTCCAACATATTTATCGACCAAACATTTTAAATTCAATAAATAAAGTTAATACTATATGAAAATTGACTCATATCTGTATTTTATCTATTATATTCATTTGTTAATTATATATCCGAAAATATTGATTTTCATTACATTTATTATTTATATTTCAAAATTAGTTAGTGCGATGTGGAATTCAAATGACCGCATATTTGGAAAAGGCCAACCACTTTACTTTTTTGCCATATTTGATAGTGTTCTCAAATACATGAGACTTTCTTTAAATGGACCACACATACCTACACGTGTAACTATTATGGACGCACACTCTACCCCATAAAGATATTTTTGCACAGATTTCGGAAACCAATTGTTTTTTGCCATTTTGAAATCTCATTTGTGTTCCCATAACCATCTGCTATAAGTGGGCGAGCTCAGCGGACCCATACCAAATTTTAATTGGGGGCATGGACATATGATAATGTATATATATATCCAATAAAAAAATAAATTATACAAAGATATTTTTTTTAACAGCACTAGAGGCAGGTTGGTTCGTGAATGAATCTGATAGGGTCTTCACTTCAATCGTAGGAAGTAGAGAGGACGGCATTTGGATACCGTATGGCACATGCAACAAGACGAACTGCGTCAGAAAAGGGGTGTGGCCATGAAGAGGTTGGGCTGGTTTTGTTTGAGCTGCCCGAACTTCTCTTTTGGTACCAGACACCGGTGCCAATCGCGCCGATATGAACTCAAATTTGGCTTGGAAGTTTCGGATTTGGGCTAGAGTTAACCCAACTTTTTTCTGTTCTATAAAACCAAATCCAAAACCTGACTCTATAAGCTTTGAATTCAATTCACATCCGTCGGATCACTCAATTTTTTTTATCAGATTTCAGGCCGACCAGAAATCGGATTTAACCCCGACTCAAAAATCCGAATTTTTAATCGAAAAATTTAGATCAAAATCTGATATTTTTCTCGTGGGTTTGGGTCAACTTTGTGCTTCAAACTTCGCGACTAAATTGACAACTCTACTATAAAATAATGATTCATCAATCTTATCGCAAATTTTTATATAAAATAATATAAGTATTATAAGGGGAAATTTGTGGGAAAATAACCTTTTTATGCTGATAATATAAATAATATTTGGTAAAGAAAGAAATCATAGAACAATAGAAAAGAAAATTTGAAAAAAAGTACATAAACAACTGTGTTATAAAATAGGGAAAATCGTATGTTAATATATGAATTTGTAAAAAAAATCTCAGATAATTATACGAATTAAAAAAACCAAAAAAACTATATGAATTTTTATACTAAAACCTAAAATTTTAAAAATACCATGTCATGGTTGTTTTTAGAATCTTTTAAAATTTAGAAATTAATTTTATAGTTGTTTTTTTGGAGGTGATTAAAAGTTCACGATTTGCTTATATTGTTTTTAAAAATTTATGGTTTAATATAGGGATTAGAAAGAGTTTCTGTAATATTCTGCCTGAAATATGACTAAAGCCTTGGATCGAAACAGAGACTTCAGTATAAGCCGGAGACTCAAGTTGAATTAGAACGTTTTGGAATGATTAAAACGGCAGCATTCTTCATCTTCTTCTTCGTTTTGTCTGTTATAAAAGGGGTTGTTAAATTCAGGTTCCTTAGAGCGAATTCCGATAAGCTGTAAGTCCGTGAGTGTTATCCCGTGATAGTGAACGATTTCTCTCTCCTTCGAGACGTAGGTACGATCACCCTGATCGTACTGAACTCGTAATTCCTTTGTGTTCTTTACTTTCTTGTTTGAGTTCTCGGCTCATACTTCGATTCCAATTTCTTGTTCTTCGAGAGAGAGAGACTAGAGAGAGTTTCTGATTCGTGTGTGCGATTGTGGCAGAATACATCCTTTCGCAATTATAAGTGGTATCAGAAACTGGTTGCGGGGCAAGCACACGGAAGAAGTTGAGGATCGATCGTGAAAGGTTCGCAAGCAAGAGAGCAAAAAGAAGATGGCGATTCCGATACAGAAGCTGGACGTGGAAAAGTTCGATGGAAAAAATGATTTCGTGCTTTGGAAGGAAAAAATTCAGATCAGATTGGAGATAATGGGACTTCTTGAAGATAATCCTGAGAATTGGAAACAAACTCAAGATGAAACGCTTGGGATGGAGGAACAGACTCCTCGAGGTGGATCGACAATGACAGAATCAGGTTTGGACTCATCATGTACATCAGGTATTGGCTCTGTGGTTACGAGAAGTTCGACTGGAGGAATATATCTAAAGAAATCTGAAAGTAGAACCTACCAAGAAAGAGCAGAGAGAAGTAGGAAGGCTCGAAATCTAATAGTTTTGCTGCCTTGCTGATCAAATCTTAAGAAAAGTAATTCAAGAGAAGACGGCTTATTCGATCTGGAAATCACTGGAGCGCATGTTCTTGTAGCAATCATTGCCAATCAGAATGTACTTGATGCAGAGGATCTATGGTTTTAGGATGAATGATAGGAAAACGATTGAAGACAACTTAGATGAATTTCAGAAGATACTTTCAGAGCTACAGAGTTTGCAGGTTAAAATCGAAGAGGAATATCAGGCAATATACCTGTTAAACTCACCTCCATCGGCCTATGATTAATTGAGAGAAGTGTTAAAATACTCAAGATCAACAATAACTCCTGAAGAAGTTAAGGCAATGGCTAGATCCAAAGAAATGGAGCTCATAGCCCAAGGAAAGATAGGAAAATGACAAAGTGAGAGACTACATGTTAGAGGAAGATCACCTCACAAGAACAAATATGGGTACAAAAAGAATTTCTCAAGATCCAGAAACAAGGACCCGGAATGTTGGCATTGCGGGAAGAAGGGTCATCTTCGAAAAGACTGTTATGCGAGAAAAAAGGAGATGAACCATAGGGAATCTGAAAGGAAAAAGCGGATACAGTAAAGGGAACTAGATTTTGGAGGTTACTTCATTTGTAGGATGTAATTACCCATTTGTCTTTAATTTTCATGTTATTAATCTGAAGTTCTCATTATCGACAAAACAGAAGCTTTGACAATGCCAGACAGAGATGCTGCAAATGAGTGGGTAATGGATTCTGGTTGTACATTCCACATGTGTCCAAGAAAATAGTGGTTTATTGATACAAAGGATGAACCAACAGGAGTAGTAATGATGGGAAACAACTCCACATGCAGGATAAGAGGAGTTGGTTCAATAAGGCTTCAAACACAAGTCCGGTATGTACCTATTTTACGAACAAGCCTTATTTCCCTTGGAACTTTGGAATCCCAAGGATGTTGGTACAAGTTAGAGGAAGGTTTGTCTAAAGGTGATTAGAGGCTGCAGAACAATTCTAAAAGGAATGTTGAAAAATGGGTTATACATTCTAGAGAGAAAAGCAATTACAGGGGAAGCAAATAAATCTTCTGTACAGCAAGACAAGATTAAGATTTGGCATAGTAGACTCGGGCATGTCTTACAAAGGCATGGAAATTTTGGCAAAAAAAGGAGCCATTGATAATGCAGAGGTGTCGAATCTCAAGTTCTGTGAAAATTGTATCTTAGGCAAGTCACATAAACTAGTGTTTGGTACTGGACAACACAACTCCGAAGGGGTATTAGACTACGTACACTCAGACTTGTAGAGGTCAACATCAACAACTCCTTCTTTATCAGACCGCATATACTTCATGACCTTTGTCGATGATCACTCCAGAAAAGTCTGGATATTCTTCCTGCGATCCAAGGATGAAGCTTTCGACAAATTCTTGGAATGGAAGACGTTAGTGGAAAGACAAACAGAAAAAAAGCTAAAAGTCCTAAGAACGGATAATGGACTGGAGTTTTGCAACAGAAGGTTCGACGAACATTGTAGAACTCAGGGAATTTTGAGGCACAACACATGTGCATACATGCCACAACAAAATGGCATTGCAGAGAGGATGAACCGCACCATCATGGAGAAAGTGAGATGTGTCTTATCCGAGTCAGGTTTGCCTCAAGAATTCTGGGTTGAAGCTGCTTATGCAGCAGTGCACATTATAAACATATCACCCTCCACAGCAATCAACTTCAAGGTTCCAAATGAAATCTAGTCCGGAAAAGGAACCAGCTATGGACATCTCAGACGTTTTGGGTGTATAGCCTATGTTCACAGTGATCAAGGCAAACTTCTTCCAAGAGCAAGAAAAGGAGTGTTTGTGGGATACCCGATAGGAACTAAGGGATATAAAATCTGGTTCACAGAGGAAAACATAGTAGTGATTAGCAGACACATAAAGTTTGATGAAGAAATGGTCTACAAGGACCTAACTCAGAATGCCACAGGAGACAAAAAAAGAAGCACCTCATCAGATACTGAAACTGGTAAGTATGGTCAGATTCCTATCTTAGTAGAAAATCAGAACTTAGGAAGAAATGAGAAGCAAGGTGGAGTAACCAGACCACCAAAAGAGCTAAAACCCTGCTTCTTAATGAATTCACCGAATCTTATATTCTAATGCCTTGGTGACTGTTTTAAGCCATAGAGGGATCTCTTGAGAAGACATATGTGACACCCGTATCCCGATTCCCGTTGCAGGATGTGCCACATGGACGAAAAACAAATAAAATAATGCAAACCAAAAATACGGGAATTTTAAAACTTTTTAATATCAAACACGCAGCGGAAATTAAATAACATTTAAGTCTCAAAACACTCATGTCCGAATTAAAAAGGTATAATCATACAAACATGGAAATCGTTTTCTATCGCTTAAATTATTCAATGAAAGCAAAGCCCGTACACGATGCTGTCTCTTGAAGTCTTCGTCGCCTCAAACGTGCTACTCGTGCTCCTCGTGATCTGAAAAAAAGGTGAAACCACGAGGGCTAAGCCCAACTGCTTAGTGAATAACCCGGGTTGGATCCGGTAAACCCGTTCCCAACGAGAACGATATTAAAACGATAAAACATCATCGTATCAATTCCCGTATGGCTTCACACCATCGGGTCAGCCGTAAACCCTGGTCACTTCTTATGACCAGGAGCGCCTCTCACGCCCGTCACATCTCGTGACGTTGGCCGTCGCTTCTCACGACAATCAAGTATGTATGGTTTCACACCATAGAATTAGCCGTAAACCCTAGTCCCATCGCATGACTAGGAGCGCCTCTCACGCCCGTCACATATCATGACGTTGGCTCTTGCTTCGCGCAACAATCAAATCCCGTATGGCATCGCACCATAGGGTTAGCCGTAAACCCTAGTCACATCGCATGACTAGGAGCGCCTCTCACGCCCGTCACATCTCATGACGTTGGCCGTTGCTTCGCGCAACCATCAATGCGCTTCACACGCACGTCACTTCTCATGACCCATCGGAGAATAAAACTCAAACAACATACAACGATTCTCTCGGTATGTGTCGCACATCTCACCACGCATTCAATTGATTAATTTATTCCAATTCTTCCCCTTTTCATTTTTGTCGTGTCCCACCTCGTTCTTCACATAGTTGGATCGATTCCTAGGTTTATATTTCATTCTGAGGTCTTTTTGGCTCAATTTCATTACTTTCTAGTTTGGACCGGTCGGTGCGGACGTTCCCAGGGTCTAGACCGATCGTTCCTGGTCATTTCGGTTATTTTCGGTGCTTTCTGGGTCTGGACCGGTCGGTCCAGGCCATTTCGGACCGTTCCGACATTTTCAGGGTCTGGACCGGTCGGTCCAGAGCCTGAACAGATCGCGATTTCGCGATTTTCGTCCCAGATTCTGGTCCGACTTCGTTGGTTCATAACTCACTCGTTTCTTGTCCAAATTAAGTGCCGTTTGTTTCTAAATGCTCCTTGAAATATCCTCTTTTGATTCCAACTAACAATTTATTCAAATATCACACCTATGGCCCGAAAGTTTCGGACTCAACATGCTTCTGCGTTTTTCTCTGCAATTTTACAGTTTTTCTCCGATTTTTAACCTTTCATATCTTGCTCGTTTCTTCACCAAATTGAGTGTCGTTTGTTTCTATGTGTTCATTGCAACTTTCACTTTCTAATCATGCCCAAGTTTAATTGAATTAATACCATAATAACGATGAAAACGAGCTCACACAGAGGCAACTCGAGCCGCTCACATTGCTTAGATTCGGATCTGAGTTTTGGCCGGATTTGATGGCGGTTTTCGGCGAATCCGATGACGGCGACCCTCCTAGACCTTCTGAGGCTGGTCCTCTTTGCGCCCACGAGCTCCTTTCCCCGTTCCTTCCTCTCCTTCCCCTTCCTCTCCTCTCTTTTCTCTCTTCCTTTCCTCTGCAACTTTTTTGAACAACAATGGCTGACTTGCCCTCTTCTGGGGAGTTTTAGAGAGGAAGGATGAGCTTTTGCGCGCAGGGAAGGGTTGGCAATGAGCTGACATCTCCCACTACGGCTGGGGTCGGGTTAGGCGGCTATTAGACTCCTTTTGACGCATGCATGTCGCGTCCAATAATGTAAGTTCGACAAATAGTTTCTTTCGCCTGGACCGGTCAGTCCAGACTTTCTTTTTTTTTTTGCCGATCGGTCTCGCTATGGCTCAGACCGGTCGGTCTAGACCTATTTGTTTCCTTCTTTTTGTCGTTTTCTCGTCTCGTTCGCTCGGGGTGGTTTTTCGGGCCTTTTCCCAACACTTTGTGGCCCATATTTTAAGGTTTAGTACCCGTTTATTTAATTATTCTTCTCCGATTTTAATTAAATATCCCAAATCGGATTCGGGTTATTACACATACCTTTTGTTCTTCTCCAGGTTTCTGAAAACCTTCACGTTGCTCCATGTATATTTGTTCCTCCAATGTACCATTCAAGAACGCAGTTTTTACGTCTAACTGATCAAGCTCGAGGTTCTTATGAACCATTGTTGACAGTAACACTCTGATGGATACATCTTTTACTACCGGCGAGAAGATTTTTGTATAATCCACTCCTTCCACTTGTGAGAAGCCCTTAGCCACTAGTCTTGCCTTAAATCCGGGTTTTTCAACTCCTGGAATCCTTGGCTTGAGTTTAAAAACCCATTTACAGCCTATTACTTTCTTTTCTCTTGGTCGGGATGTTAGAATCCAGGTCTCATTCTTATGCAATGAATCCATTTGCTCAACCATTGCTTGTTCCCATTTTGACCAGTCTCTGTAGTTCTTGCTTCTCTGTAGTTCTTTGGTTCCTCGATTTCAATATCTTCTGAAATTGACAATGCAAATGCTGTTGTTTCTTCATTCCTGTATCTAGCAGGTGGTCTTCTTACTCTTTTCTCTCTGTCTCTTAGCAGGACATAATCGATCAGCTTTTGCATTTCTTCTTTTGGAGGACTTCCTCCTGATGCATTTATCTCTCTCTGTTCTGCTTCAAACTCATCTGTTTCAGCTGGTACGTTGGAGGAACAAATATACATGGAGCAACCTGAAGGTTTTCAGAAACCTGGAGAAGAACAAAAGGTATGTCTTCTCAAGAGATCCCTCTATGGCTTAAAACAGTCACCAAGGCATTGGAATATAAGATTCGATGAATTCATTAAGAAGGAGGGTTTTATCAGGAGCTGTTTTGATCCATGCGTTTATTTTAGGAAGGATAAAGAAGGTTGTATGATGTACCTGATGGTGTATGTTGATGACATGCTAATTGGTGGGAAAGACAAAACAAAGCTGGTGAGATTAAAGGAAAGTTTAGGAACATAATTTGAAATGAAGGACCTAGGACCGGAAAAGAAAATGCTGGGAATCACAACAACTCGAGATAGGTTTGTTGGATCACTAGTTCTAACTCAGAGAGACTATCTGAAGAAGGTGCTGGCAACTTTCAACATGGAAGACTCAAAACCTGTTCAAACACCTCTAGGCTCTCATTTCAGATTATGTTCGAGAAGGAACCCAGAAGAATTTGATCAGAACTTTGCAAATTCAATTCCTTATGCAAATGCAGTAGGAAGTGTGATGTATGCAATGATCGGTACGACCAGATCTTGCATTTCCAGTTGGAGTGATAAGCAGATTCATGGGAAGACCTGAGAAAGAACATTGGGAATATGTAAAATGGGTATTACACTACATCAGGAGAACTACAGAGTATGGTTTGAGGTATCAGAAAACAGAGTCGATGAAGGTTGTTGACTACTGTGATTCGGATTTTGCGGCAGATTTGGACAAGCGAAGATCGTTAACTGGGTTTCTGTTTAAGGTCGAAGGAAATGTTGTCAGCTGGAAGTCTGGTTTGCAGAGTGTGGTGGCATTATCGACGACCGAAGCAGAGTATATGGCTTTGACTGAAGGAGTGAAAGATAAATTATGGCTTAAACTTAAAGGGTTGGTGATGAGCTTGCTTTTGAACAATCTACGGTAGAACTCTTCTGTGACTCTCAACGTGCTTTAGATCTGTAAAACAACAGTGTACACCATGAACGTACAAAACATATTGATGTACGTTTGCACTTTATTAGGGACATCATAGTCCAGAGATCAGTGAAGGTGACTAAGATTCACACTAATGTGAACCCAGCGGATCTCTTGACCAAGACAATTGCAGCAGGTAAGCTTAATACTCTGTTAGGCTTACTAAAACTGACAGATACGTGATGAATGTCAGAAAGGGAGAGAGGAAAATGGTTCGAAGTATGAGACAGAGCCATGTGTTTCAGGCAAGGTTGAGATTTGTAGTATTCTGCCTGAAATATGACTAAAGCCTTGGATCGAAACAGAGGCTTCAGTATAAGCCGAAGACTCAAGTTGAATTAGAAGGTTTTAGAATGACTAAAACGGCAACATTCTTCATCGTCTTCTTCGTTTTGTCTATTATAAAAGGGGTTGTTAAATTCAGGTTCCTTAGAGCGAATTCCGATAAGCTGTAAGTCCGTGAGTGTAATCCCGTGATATTGAAATATTTCTCTCTCCCTCCGAGATGTAGGTACGATCACCCTGATCGTACTGAACTCGTAATTCCTTCATGTTCTTTACTTTCTTGTTTGAGTTCTGGGCTCATACTTCGATTCCAATTTCTTATTCTATGAGAGAGAGACTAGAGAGAGTTTCTGATTCGTTGTGCGGTTGTGACGGAATACATCCTTTCGCAATTACAGTTTCTATATTTATTTCGAATTTTTAAAGTTCGTGTATTAATTTATTTAAGGTTTTTTAAAAAACATATGTGTATTAATATGTGATTTTTTTCTATAAATAATAAGAATAAAAATAATACTATGAAATAAAAGATTAAAAGATGAATAGAAAACTGATTTTGTATTAAAGTGATTTCTAATATGTGTAATAAATTATTCATATAAATATTTATTTATAGACTTGTAGATGAATATGATATATATTAATTAAATAGATATATATATATATTAATTTAATGGTAAATGGAAAATATGTATTAACGAAAGTAGTGGGATAATGAGAGGATTGCTATTTCATATATATTTGGAAAAATCGCCAAAAAGTTCTATAATGTGTTTTCGTATTAATGATTAATATTTGTACATCAAATAAATCTTATATACATTCAAATTGACGAAACAATTCATATATTTTAAAAAATGTAAACAACTTTCTAATCCAAGTTCGCAATTAATTGTACCGGGACTTTTTGTATTTTAGTGTTTGTCCAACTCAACATATTTAGGTGGTGACTCAGCTATATATGTTTCACATTTTGGGATTTAGGGTTTTCATACATGGTTTTTTCTGGTTTTGGTTGTAAGGGCCCGAGAGGGGAAAACTCTCGTTAATCAATTTTCTTGGGTTGTATTTGATTTTTTGGAAATCAATACAATATATCGGTTCTTGTTCTTGTTCTATCTGGATTTTCTGTTACCAAGACATTAACACCATCCGATAAGATCGTCTAGATTTTTTATCATGAAACATGTGGGTGGCTGCTTCGGTGTGACAACCCGGGTATCGAGGGTATCGACGAGGGCGGGGAGTGATCGTCGGTGCAAGAGGCACAGATAAGGGGCGGCTCCTGACAAGGCTTCTAGGCAGGGGTACATGGATAAATCGAACGCACCAAAATGAGAGAGATCCGAGGGCTGTATAGGTATGAGACTACACAACCAAAGATAACTTAAAAGAATTGATTGAGCTACTCATACCAACAAGATGCATCTACCTTTTCGGTTACCTATCTCGAGAGAACTCCAAAATTAAATGTGTTTACTCTAGAGTAGTCTTAGAATGGGTGGCCTCCTGGGAAGTACTTTTCAGAATGTGTATAACTGAGGGTAAAACACGCTAAAAGGTCTTGTGTTGGTGTGTGACAGGAAGCTCCATCATTCTGTAGCAGTCTCAAGGCGTTACAAATGGTATCAGAGTTGGTTCTCTCCTAATACAGTGTGGTTCGAGGATGAAGCATGCGGAAGTTGGTGGGCATGTGATAGCCCGGGTATCGACGAGGGCGGAAGGTATCGCTGGTGCGAGAGGCGATGAGTGCGTGTGAGAGAACATAGACCCAGATCGATCGGTCTATGTATATGGACCAATTGGTCTGGCCAAAGAAGAAGAGAAAGAAGAGAACAAAGACCCATACCGACTGGTCTGTAACTACAGACCAACCGGTCCAGATTCAAAAGCCAACACCGACAGAAGGCAGACCGAATGGAGCAGGTAGAGATCGAGAGGCCTCAGAGTGAAACTGAAGTTAGACCGATCGATCCTGATGATGAACCGACCGGTCCATCGTTGATGCAAAAGCTATGCGAACGTGATACACAGACTTATCGGCTTGATGATAGACCGATCAGTCCGCTGGAGAAATCTGAACTGAATAATTCGATGGGTAATTCGTTGTGAGATGTGTGACATGACAATGAATGACGCGTTTACCTTTAAAAACCGCCGCGAGAGGCGATGAGTGCGTGTGAGACGCATGGGTCACGTGAGGTGATAATCCACCGCGAGAAGCTACGATTACGTTTAAGACGCATGAGTTATGGGAACGATAATTTCGTCGCGAGAGGCGATGAGTGCGTGTGAGAGGCATATGACCCGTACCATCACGTGAGATGACAAGTATATGACAAATAGTTCTATGATGTGAACAAATATATGAAATATGAGTTTATACATGATTAATGAAATCGTATGTTAAAAATTATCGTTTTAGCACTGTTCTCATTGAAAACAGGTTTACCGGGTTCAACTCGATAATTCATTAAGTATTATGCTTAGTTCTCCGTTGTTGAAAATTTTCAAATCACAAGGAGCACAGGTAGCAGCCTTGACGACGACTTCCACACTGCGACATTATGTACGGGTTTTTGTATTGTATTCAGACTCGGGGTTGTGATCCAAGACTTTTAAGCTTGTGTTAAATATTATCTAGGATGTGTATGGTTTTAACTTGACTGTTGAAATATTTTTAATTCCGTTGTGTTTGAATAAAAAGTTTTAAAAATTCCTATATTTAGTCTCTGATATTATTTTATTGATTTTCGTCTATTTGGTGCATCATGTTCATGGAAAACGAGATACATGTGTTACATCCGGAGTCAATGACAATATGCGGTGTAGGAAGAGAAGAAAAGTTACAGGTTTCTTTGTCTTTCATAGAAAGGATAAAGTGTTTGAATTCATCTTGAGTGGAGGAGATAGTTTTTCCAACACTCATCGCTAATGGGTTGACTTCAAATGTGGGTTTAGGATCCATCAATGATCCTTATTATGCCTCTGCTTCTTGCAGTGATTACACATCGGAACAGATTTGTGTTTGGGGAGTGGGAGCAATGACTTATTCTTCTTTGTGTAATGCGCCATCTCTAGTAGTCCTACAAAACAAATTTCTCTCAGATTCTTCTCTCTTTATCAACATACATACCTTAGATAATGATGGAAGAGTTGTGTGACGCAAGATATGGTAGATAAGATCATTGTATAACACATCGAGAGCAAGGAGGGTGCCAAACACCTCATCTTCATCAGCTCACTGAAGAAAGACCTTCGTATTCGCAGTTGTCGATCGTATCTCCTCAAAGAACATTGTAGGAGCCTTGGAGCTGATTGAATGAATGTCCTTGTTGCTGCAAGGTGAATAGTTTTTTCGTTAATCATGTAAATACGACTTATATTTGATAGAGTTATCACAGACATCTTTGAGAGCATCCAATAAGGTTTTTACAGACTCCATGGCTATGAACGATTGAAGCAGATTGTGATCAAGGGAACCTTGCAAAATGACCAAGGCAATTTGATCATCTTGATGGCAGTTTGCTTTCATCTCTACAGTAGCAGTCCATCGTGGTCAGGTTGCAGCTTCCGGTTCATCGACAAAAGCAATAAACGTGTTGTCACTTGCGGTTCACACAACGAACTTACACAACCACAAACGAGTTAGAACAGTAGGTAAAACTCTTCAAACGTGCACTTGAACCTATACCACACACCAGTGGCGGACCCAGGAGAGATTATGAATGGGGGCAAATAATATACATGCTCTAATTTTAAGAGAAAAAAATAAAAACAAAAGAATAAAAGGGGGCACACACAAAATTTTAACGGGGGCATTGCATTAATTTTGTTAAAATTTAATGTATTTATAACTAAATTAAAATTTTAGATGGGGGCACAGGATGTAATACCCCGAAACTCGGAGTTAATATTTAATTATTTAAAAATAAATAATTAAATAGGGATGTCACTAAATCACCAAAAATAAATAGTACAATGCCGAGGAGAGGCACGAGGATCGTCACACGCGGGAAGGATCGAGAAAGAACAAAAAAAAAGGAAAAAGAAAAAAATAGAGCCTGGTCCGCCGGACCAGGCCTGGTCAGCGGCGGACCACGACTCCGCCGGACTCGGGCCGGACAGGCGGACTGGGAGAAGAAAAATCGAAAAAAAAATATAAACTGAGCCCGGTCCGCCGGACCAACTCCTGGTCAGCCGGACCGGGACTCGACAGTTTTTCCAGCTCGCCATCTTGCGGTCTTGGGACGCGGTTTTCGCCTGAGTCCGCGAGTTGACTGTCGTCCTGCCGCCTCCCACACCTCGAGTAAGTTGCAGGCTCATCCGTGAGCTCAAGACTTAACTCATTCGCCACCTCCCCAACACGAAATCAGCCCTTCAAATCTCTCCCAAAACCATTCGGGTGCAAGGGGAGGAAGAACAAAAACCGGGAGAAAGAGGGAGAAAGGAGACGAACCGAGGCAAGGGGAGCTCGGTGCGACCAAGAGGGACGTGCCCAGACGTGTCCCGGAGCTTCTCACGCCGTGTGGAGCCGCGGGGAACTCTCCCGAGCTCGGACCAACTCAAGAACAAGGTGAGTGGCTTGAGTTGAATTTGTGGGATCTCATTGTCAATGTTTGATGGTGCATTCGAGATTTTCTTTGCGTGTTTGAGACTTAGAACATCTCTAGGGATGTAAATGCATGTTTAATTGGCATTTAGAAGCCACCCCGAATCGATTCGGGTGAGAAAAATCGAGCTGAAATCGGAGAAAACGCGAGGAAGAAGAAGGTTCCAGTCCCGGTCCGCCGGACCATGCGTGGTCAGCTCCGGACCAGGACTGGAAAACACGTGCAGTCCGCCGAACCACGGGAAGAGGAGGCGGACCGAGGGAAAACACACGCCTGGTCCGCCGGACCAAACTCTGGTCCGCCGGACCAGACGTGTTCCGAGCACACGCGGTCCGCCGAGCCAGGAGAAGACGGACCGGACCAAGAAAACGCGTCCTGGTCCGCCGGACCAGCACCTGGTCCGCCGGACCAGACGCGTTCCGAGGAAGCGCAGTCCGCCGAGCCAGGAAGCAGACGGACCGAGTGAAGAACACGCCTGGTCCGCCGGACCAGACCCTGGTCCGCCGGACCAGACGTGTTGAAAGGAACCGCACACCGACGGACCAAAAGAGGAGTCGGACCAGGAGAAGGAAGACTGGTCCGGCTGACCAGACGACGGTCCGCCGGACCAGGATCGGAAACTTGGAAGAAAATGAAGGGTCGTGCTGGGACCTCAAGCACCGGTTCACAACCGGTCTCGGGTCTGGTCCGCGGGCTTGCGCAGCGGAATTGGCGTTCAAAACGATTTTGAACCGCCCACGGACCATGGTTTCGGTGAAGAACCTCTTGGAGAGTAGAACTAACCTTTTGATTCCGAATCAGAAGGTTGTTGCAGATCACAGCTAGGTGTTGAAGCAGCCAACACCCTCTTGAGTAGTCCACACCCTTGGGATGGTTTCCAACACTTGGAAACTTGCTTGCTAGAGCTTGAAGAGATCAAATCTCTTGTGTATGATCTCAAGAACGATTTCTTGAGTTTGGGAGAGTTCCAGAGCAGTCTTGGCTCTTCTGGAGGTTAAGAGTCGGGTTAAGAATGATCCAAATCATTCCTCACGCGTACCTACCAAGAAAAGCCGAGATTTTCGCAATTTGGTGTTTTCAGACGTCCGGTCCGCCGGACCAGGAGCTGGTCCGCCGGACCAGACGAATAAAAACACGCGGGTTAGTTCGGTCA
>NW_010969241.1:0-383 GCF_000463585.1 Tarenaya hassleriana | reverse complement strand
TTTTTTTTATAACCCCAATAAATCTTCCACGCCTATACTATCATATATAATATCATTAAATGAATGATTATCTATGTCCAATTTGAATCGATCTAAAATTGATCCCTCCGCTCAGAGGAGAAAGAATAGGTAGGGATGACAGGATTCGAACCTGTGACATTTTGTACTCAAAACAAAGGCGCTACCAAGCTGCGCTACATCCCTTTCAATTGGTCTACGGTCTCATTGTAGAGAATCCCTGCCCTCTTTTCCACATCCTTTTTTCTCCTCCATCGATATCAAATTTCTCTTGCCATTTTTTCTTTTTGCTTTTTATTGATTTATATACTCATCATCATCCCGCCCCTCCTACAAAGGCTTACTTACTTATTCAATTCAAAAGG
>NW_010969240.1:0-383 GCF_000463585.1 Tarenaya hassleriana | reverse complement strand
CAGATAGGAGGCTTCATCAGATGATGTTTGCAGATAGAGACTATGAACAACGGGTTGACGAAGATGGAATTCAAGAAGAAAAGCTTAAACCCGACGTCAGCGTTGTTAATTGGATCGACAAGGACTATTCAGTTGTCACAGTTAGATGCAAAGACCGGCCAAAGCTTTTGTTCGACACTGTCTTTACCTTGACCGATATGCAGTATGTGGTGTTCCATGGAAGTGTTGATGCCGAGGGAACAGAGGCATTTCAGGTATTTCATATATCAATACATATATATAGCCGGTTTCTGTAAACTCCACAGAAGCTAAATACTGATGGAAGCTTATGGGTCTGATTCTTGCTTGGCAGGAATACTACGTGAGGCATGTTGATGGATCCC
>NW_010969239.1:0-383 GCF_000463585.1 Tarenaya hassleriana | reverse complement strand
AATTTATGATATTTAATTTTAAAAATAAGAAAAAATTATTTAAAATCCGTAAATATTTAGTTCGCGCGATGAGCGCGGTTTATTACTTAGAAAAAAGAAAAAGGAGTCAAATAGATTTCGGATATGGTGTGAATTCAACAGACCCACTAACAAGAAATGGACAATGGCCCGCATTTAAAAGCTATCACACTTGTAATCATCTTTTGTGTTTTAATATTAATTAAATTGATTAGTGGGTTATAGTCTATCTCTTCCTTTTGTAATACTATATATATATATATGAAGGACAAATAAGCTTTCTTTCCTTAAATGAAATGTGGATATTGTTTTATTTCACTATATTTATACGCATTCTTATATTACATTACATATATATTCCAATG
>NW_010969238.1:0-383 GCF_000463585.1 Tarenaya hassleriana | reverse complement strand
GCCGTGAAGATCTAGGAGTGTGAGCAGTACGAGCTGAAAGGCTCCCATACTGTTTGGAGGGCAGGGGGCATAGATGCCAAAGAAAGCTGACCCCTATCTATCGTCGTAGAAGCTGTTCCTAGGAAAGATTATGGTTCTCGGGTATCCAATCAATTAATCCCCCAAACCGGGGAAGCTTAAGCGGAAATGAAAGAGTAAGGTGAGGGAGGGGGAAGAGCTAGAAAACTTTAGAGGCTTCACTCGCTCGCTCTAACGCTCGTTTAGTAGACAGCTCGTCAGTCAAGTACGGAACGAGCCTTGTCTACGAAGCAGAGCTCCCTCGTCTTGCTTGCTTCTGGCGAAGCTTCTAGCACTAGATAAAATAGGCTTGTATGGCAGGAATA
>NW_010969237.1:0-383 GCF_000463585.1 Tarenaya hassleriana | reverse complement strand
TTTTTCATATTCGTTCGACATACTTGTTTTATCCTATTTCGTTTGATTATAATTTAACACCGTATTATAGTTTAATCCATTTGAATCTATAGTCGGGGTTGTAGCCAGTCCGTTCGGCCCACGTAGTAGACCGAATGGTCCACCCATTTTGAGGTTTGTCTGGACCGGTCGGTCTATGAGTAGACCGTCCGGTCTTCGCGTATGCATCTGGTTCGGTTTTTAGTCTTGGACCGTCCGTTCTAGATGGTCCGGACCGGGTGGTCCAGCTTTTTTCGGACCGTCCGTTCTACGTAGTCCAGACCGGGTGGTCCCGCGCACTCGGAACGTCCGTTCTCTCTTGTTTCTCAGACCGGGCGGTCTAGGTCCTGCTGGAACGGTCGACC
>NW_010969236.1:0-383 GCF_000463585.1 Tarenaya hassleriana | reverse complement strand
TCCAAATCCAAAGCAACTTTGAACTGTCTGTAATGCTTGACATGCGGAAACTTCTCAATCATCTAAACATTCAGATTCCCGCTTTAAAAAAATCATACCGACAACTACACTCTAACTAACCAAACCTTAAGCAGAGACTTTCAATTGACATATGTAGGAATCGGACCAGATACAACTTCAAGATCAACTGAAATGAAATTACTCGAGGAGAAATGGACGCCGCTACTTGCAACTGCTCTCAGGTCCCGGGTCACCTAGCAGTAGCAGCAACAACAACAAAAAAAAGCTGTAAAAGATGGAATAAATGTCCATCACATGTCACCCATTGAACAAAAAACCTAATGAGTAATCGTGTAAGCACAATTCCGTACCTTGTGGACTGC
>NW_010969235.1:0-384 GCF_000463585.1 Tarenaya hassleriana | reverse complement strand
TGTCTGCAATCAGTAGCCTCCCGCAGGTAGATCCCTCGTGATGTGGGGGCTGCAGATAACAGGTTAACAATCTTCAAGAGTATATGTTTATTAAAAAAGAACCCTCAAAACTATGATGGAATCGGAACATCCAATTTCATTGTTATCAGCCTAATGAGAAACGTCGATAGCTAGATTTCAGCAAACTTGAGTATAAAATTTTTCTGCATTGAGATCTTCAGAAATCTTAAAATGGTGCAGAAAGTCATTTTTTCTTCTTGATGGTACATGAAATTTTCCATTTAGTATCTATTGCATAGAGTATACTTACATGTTTTTCCAGCGAGATTGACCTTGATCTGATAGAAAACAGATGGACACTCCTGAAATTGTTTCAAGTATTCG
>NW_010969234.1:0-384 GCF_000463585.1 Tarenaya hassleriana | reverse complement strand
CGCAAGTTCAACCGGGTATGTACATGGTTGATCAAGAAGCGGAAGAAGCCAACTATGTTGGCCCGAACCAATACACTCATCCGTCTAACCTGTACAACCCGGGATTGAGAAATCATCCCAACTTTTCCTACAAGAACACGTCAAATGCACTAAATCCTAAACCCGCTTTCCAACGGAACAACCAAGGACCTCCGGGCTTTCAGCCGAAGTATCAACAACAAGGTCAAGGGAGCAAGGCTATCAAGGGAATTCCAGCTATAGACAGCAGCAAGCGCAACCTAAGGAGTAAGACCCGGACATCAAGGATATGCTATTTCAAATTATCCAAGGTCAAAAATCACAAGGAGTGTCCATTGGGAGCATTGAAAATGAGCAAGTTGCATT
>NW_010969233.1:0-384 GCF_000463585.1 Tarenaya hassleriana | reverse complement strand
AGTCCACACCATTGAACTTCGCTGGCTTTTCCCCTTGTGCAGGAACAGATCCTACCGGGGTTGTTCCTTGGGCAGAAATAGATCCTACCGGAACGCTCAATTGTGCAGGTACAATTCCTTGTCCAGGAATAGACCCTAGTGGAGCACTTAAAGCACTATCCATGTCTTATAGACACAAATTTCGTCTTGAGATTGTTGAATCCGACGATGTGGGATTCAGAAGTTCAAACAGAATTTCCAAAAGAAAGAAAATTTTGAAGTGTGTTAAGTTGAGGCTTGTGTTATACACAATCTCCTCAAGACCAAATTGCCCCGTTATCAAATGGTTACGGTTTATGGCAATCGTCTCCAAGATACAACGACTTACGATTCTACAAAAGCACC
>NW_010969232.1:0-384 GCF_000463585.1 Tarenaya hassleriana | reverse complement strand
ATTTATAATATTTTTATTTTATTTTTATTTTATTTTTTCATACGAGAAAGAGATTTGTTTTTGTAACTTTTGTTTAGTTGGAGAAAAAGCATGAGAAAAGGTGGTTTGGTGATGCACTATAGAAGAAGCCTTGTCTTCCACAGGCTGTCCAATGGTTGTCTGCATTTAATTATCCCAACTCCTCTAATTAATTAAATTTAACTTACACAGTATTTCCCCATATTATCTTCTTTTTTTAAAAAAATCTAATTGGTCATTTAGAAACACTAATCACGTTACAAATATCAAATTGGATTAGTAGTACAGATTAATTAAAATATTTTAAAATTTCTGATGATGGCATCCGGAAAATCCGAGTTTTAAATAAGTCTAAACAATGAATTC
>NW_010969231.1:0-23162 GCF_000463585.1 Tarenaya hassleriana | reverse complement strand
TTTTTTACTTCACGCTACATAGTATTTTTCAAATTAATTTTGCAAGGAAGAGAAAAAAAAAAGAACTTCACTGAAAGGCTACATTATCAGTATATGGATCCCGCGATGGTAAAAATTGATTCACACTACATCTAATCGGGCAGTACTTTTCGAATCAAACCCTGGATATATGTGCTAAAAGTCTCCATTTTTTTTTACTTCTTGGGAACTCTCAGTTATGTCTTTGTTTTTTTTTTTCCCTTTTTTTGGCCTTTTTTTTTATTTCTATCTTATTTCATGTCGCTTTTGCTTTTACATAGGGAGTAGTTGCAGAGACCAAAGAGTGAAGTTAAAAGCAATCAAACCCATCACTCCATTTTCCTTTTCTTTTTTTTTTCTCTTATGGTTCATGTTCCATCCTTGTCTTCGTCTGCTTCGATCTGTGTCAATGTTAACTACTGCAGTGTTCAACGTATTTCTTCATACACCCTTATGCCTATATATATATATATATATGCACACACATGTATGTATGGTCTTCCATGATCAAGTTTCGGTGGTGCGTAAAGAGCAAAGAAACGACGTTTACAGGTGTGTGTGTGTGTATATGCTCTGTTTTTATCTTTCTCTATATCTAAATATTCGTTTTTGATTCTTAGATATATTGAAATATGATTTGGTAAATGTTAAGGTTTTGTGTGTTGTTGGTGTACCTAAAGACATATAATACATCTTAGGGTTTGATATCATGATTCATGATGAGAAATACGTTGAATAATTTCGAGTGTTGGACCCATTATGTCATATATATATAATAAACCTTTGTGTTCTCGCCATTTTGTGTAGATGCACGCATATTTGTGCATATCTCTACGTCCATGGGTCTTGAACTCATTCTGTCGGTTCAAGAAACACAAATTTTTTTAGGAAGTGCCGAAGATTTCGCTCGATAGGTCCACAATGTTTTTAGAAAACAAAAATGTAATACATTTTCTTAAATTTGCTGACAGCTTTTCCCCATGCGTTCTCTATGTATTGATATTTCTTATTTCCATTATATTTTTTTTCACGTTTTAAGTTTCTCTATGTTATCAGATTTTACATTGGTTTAGATTTAGACTTTGAATGGTAATAGTTTTTATTTTCATTTTTTTGTTGTTGTTTTTTTATTTTTAGTTTTTGATTTTTGAATTTTGATTTTTGGTTTTTGGTTTTTGTAAATAAAAAAAATTAGTTTTTAGTTGATTTTTTTTATGGGATTGACTTTTCAAAATTTTAAAAAAACTACTTTTATAAAAAAATTGATTTTAATTTTTTTGAGTTTTTGGATTTAAAATCTCAAAGCCTATTATATTCAAGGTCTTATTTTTTTTTTTATAATTAGATGAGTATAGAGTTAAATCAAAATCTAAACGAATCGAAAGTAAGAATTTATATGGCCGATTCCAAATAAATTTGGGATTAATTCGATGTTGATGTTGATAATTGGATAGGCATAATGTTCTTTCCATAGAACAGGGGAACATAATATCGTACAAGATTCGGAGTTTATGAATGTGAATACGAATTCGTACCAAACAAAACAAAACCATATCAGGAGGTCAAGCAAACTTGAACAAGAATTGCTCTATCCTTCACACCCAAATATTGATATGTAAACACTGATATTACATATTAATAAAGTGATATTTGTTTGTAGAAGATTGTGGTAGGAATAATATATATGACCGTTCATATATTCATATATATATATATATAATCAAATCCTATTTAACTGTCCGATGTTAGATATGAGTTGAGATTTTCGAAATTTCAAGATTCGAGGTTAGACATTTAGGAGACTCTTGTGTTCTTAAATTAATCCTTCGGGTCTTATTAGGTTGTAACGCTCAAACTCTCATTGGGAATTTCATCTGCTGGTTTGATTCCGATGTAATAAAACTACTCATATGCATTTTTGGTATAGTGCCATTACATATATATAGTATTGTAAAATGGGTTTGTACAAGATTCATACACTCTATACTATTCGTATAGTGTCGTGATTCTCATTGACTCAGCGAATGAAAATGTGTTGGAAGAACGCAGGAAGTCATGAGTTAAATTAATACGAACAGGAACATCGCAAAGTGCGTGTATATACAAAAGTGGAGTTAATGTGCTCTAATTCTTAACTTAAATTCCTCAAGTTTTGTCATATATATATATGTATGCATGTATGTATGCATGTATGCATGCATGTATGTATGTATGTATATTGCAGGTGCAGATGAGGGAAATGAGTCCAGAAACATTTCTATGGCAGTAGAATAAGGTAAGAGGAAGCTATTTCACTTTTCATTTAACGTTGAAACCGCTTTTTTATCCGTTGTTCGATCGGTTATTATGTTGATGGATATACCACGAGATCTCAACCGAGAGAGTCGCCCTTAATTTCGTTTCGAATTCGAATCCAAAATCACGGATATTTTTGCATCAAGATCGATTCTTGTAGATCAAAGTCCAAAATCAGTAGCATATGTATGGTTTAACTCAAATAAAATAAAATAAAAAACATTCCTAACCATAGTATGGTAAATGCAGGTATGAATGCTGTGAAAACAATGGGATTAAAGACCGATCATGATTTCCTATGTTCGTGTGGAAGCTTCTTTACTCGGATTTACAATCACTACATTGAAAATCAGTAAGTATATATAGCCTTCTTCAAATCTCATATTGGCTTGCCTTGTCTGTCATCTCATTCTATTTGCTTATATACACACATGCATTACATATATACTAATACAATCGAATTATAAATCTCATTATCATAAATTAAGATAAATATATATACACAGCGAACAAGTGACAATGCAAAAGAAGACACACCTCATGATGAACTAACCATACCCATATTCATATTAGCAACTTAACCACAACAAAGGTACTAAAATAACGCACTTCAAGCCCTAATTAATTTAAACAAATTGGCAGGACAATCTCTCTAGCTAGTTCAAACAATCATATATATACATATATATATACACACACATGACACTTGAGCAAGGCTTGGCATCGGCAAAACCACAATGCCAAGCCTGTTAGGGCAAAAGATCTTCAGTAGAGTTGTTCGAATACGGACCATGATGAGTTGTAGTTTCTCTCCATGTTACATGTGTGATTTGTGGAAGCTGATAGTGTTGTTTGTCGGTTTTGGAACATTGTTGAGCTTCTTGTCGCCATTGGAATAATTTTTGAGACATTAGGTTTTTGAGCAAGAGAGGAATAGGCTCCATCAAGATTAGGGTTTTGAGACTGAGCTCCTTCACTAACTCCAGTGCTCCGATTTCAAGGAAGAACCCTGTGAGATTCCTCGGAATTCTTCCTCGTTGAATCTCCCGAGATCGATGAATAGCTTGATTCACTATCAATCCCAAGAAACTTCTCGATACTGCGGAGTGCATCCATTTGACACTCTAGGAAATTTAGCAACCCTTGTTCTTGGCTTTGTTCTTCCATATCGAGTCTTGTTTCTTGGCTCCAATTAGGACAAAGATCCTCCTGTGTTTCTTTTGAAGTACCGTGGGAACCTAACTGCCGGCCCGAATCATCAGAGTTGGTTTCTTGACGATGACAAAATGCTCCGGACATCATTCCAAAGGCTGATCCCGATCTGATGTTCCTCCGCTTGGTCATCGTTCTCTCGCGAGCCCGTCTCCTCGCCTCGTTTCTTGATTCCTTGGTCCTCGTCGGCCTCTGCACAATCTTTGTTGTCCTTCTTCTCGTCCTCCTAATTCCGGCCGTACCCTCTTGAGCTTCGAGTTCAACCGTTTCGTTTCCGACATATCCATGTTCTTGTCCTCCTCCGTGTCTTGGTGCAGACACGCTTCCCAGGAGCTGCATGATCGAGGCCTCGGACACGGAGAGTAACCAAGCTATTGTCATGCTTCCCTTATCGAAACCCAACAAGTCTTGGAGATGGAAGAACTTGTGAGCAACCACAGTAGATAACCTCATACGACGCGCCCTAAGACCGTTGGCCGTCTGGATTTTCTTGTGTCTGTCTTTTGTTCTTCTTCTCTTCCTTGGAACCTCCTCCTCTTCCTCCTCTGCCCCACCGCCTTCTTGCGAAGTGGTGTTAGAACAAGAACCGAGGTTGTGATCTTGCTGCTGAAACCCCAATTTGTTCATCATCAAGGAATTGCCATTGCCAGCAAAAGCTTCGAAAGAAGGGGTGAATGGCGAATGCTGGTGACGATTGTAATCAAGGCTAGGGTTTAGGATTGTTGTGGTTGTTTGACCGAGATTGGGAGGATCATACAGTATGTAGCCATTGTTGTCTAAAAACGAAACCATTGGTTTGTTTGGACAATTCAAGAGAGAAAATAATAGGGGGGGAGAGAGAGAGAGAGAGACTTTAGGTATTCTCACGAATTTGGTTGCAAGAACAGTGGGAGAATGCGTGCCCTATATTTTATATAACATAAGAGCTATTAAGTTGAAGAAGAAAGAAAGAGTGGTAGTGGTAGAAGAACAGTAAGATGTCTTTCCGCATGATGTCGATATTTATCCATTAATAATAATAATGATAATAATAATAATAATAATCTCTCCTGTGGCTCTCTTTGGAGAACTCATATGTCAAATAAATTAAATTCCACTTTTATCTTTGTATGATTTTTCTCTAACCGGGGCGCTTTTATTCAAAAGGTTAAAATTAGGGTTGGCCATTTTATTTATTAACTAAATAGTGGAACCGAATATATAATTGTAATTTAACTGAATTTTATATAAAAATCGAACGGATATAATTTTTTAAATCCAAAAAATTGAAAACGAATCGAACCGAATTGAAAAATAACCGAAGCGAAATTTATATAAAAACCGAATGGTTATAATTTTTTATAACCGAAATAACCGAGTTAAATTCAAACCGAAATCCGAAATAGAACCCAAAGTTAAAACATAGACTATAAGAACCAAATAGAGATTTAAGTGAGTGAATATAATGCTATACATTTATACAACTAAAATCCCATACGTCATATATCACTAGTTGTTTAACAATCACATCATACACGGAAATTTTTCCACTAAATCTTTTTTTTTTAAAATTTAATACAAATAATTTTCTTTATACATGTGTAAGCATATAATTGTCAGAATTCCGAATTCCAATTGCATCAATTTATTTCTCTTTTTAAAACATTTTGTTTTCATTTTTTTGCCAACATTTGTTTCAATTTTTTTTTCTCTTTTTTTTTTACAGCTTTCATTTTTACAGGGAAAAAGTGAGGTCTAGGGTCCTATCCAATTGACACTTCACGTGGGCTTTGGTCGTTGCTTGATAGCAACCCTAACTCTCAATAGCATACGAGAATATTATGATATGGGTCAGATAATATGAAAATTATTGATGATCTATCAAAAGATCTCAATAATTTTTCTAAAATTTGAGTTGATTTCCTTAGGGTTTCCATCTTTTAATTCCATGCTTTATTTTTTATTTTTGCTAGCTCGCGTGATGTGGATGCATCTCTTGCACATACATACGCCGATTTTAATTAGATTTTTTTTCTTGTAATTGTATACCTAAATAGCTTTTGGGATATTATGTTGAGGGAGACATCGCCTCGTCTTCTAATTTGTTATTAATGTCTAATTTTATTTTATTTTCCAAAAAAAAATGTAGCTGTTCAACCATTTAATTGGTACGCGAAATCGATTTTGATCAATGATTAAAACATGAAGTAGACCCAAATGGACTTTACATTTGTTTTTAATCCTCCGAGTGAATTTCCATAAAATCTTTCAATGTTTATTATTATTATTATTATTAGGGCTGGAAGAGAGAGGCAGAGTCTAGGGGACCATAGGGCCATTTCACATTGTTTTTACACCACATATCTTTGCTTTGACTGCCTTGACCACATCTCACCCTATCTCTACTTCGTCATCAATTATATATATATATATATATATACACACTTCTTTTAGAATATTTGCCCTTAAGATTCACGTTCAAAAATCTTATGTTAAGTAGCTGTCTTCATACTGCAGATAAGAGATTACAACAGTTTCACATATTGTGTTTCAACCAAATACCTTTTCTTCAATGATTAACCACATGTAAGGGTTTTGGTCTCTCTCTCTCTCTATATATATATATATACACACACACACTTTGACGTTGAGAATCAGATATTGTATCTTTTTTGGTGATTTTTCGAAACTCCAACAAGAGTATACACCGCTATGTACGAGTAATCAACCATCGATTCTAGAGTTATAGAAGATGAAATTTTATGGTCCTCTCGAAGAGGGGATCAAAAGCTAAATTTGATCTTTGGGTGAAATGTCCAAATAGCTTTATTCCCTTCCCGATTCTTGATTTTGGGATAAGGAATCCTATCGATTTGTTGGGGTTCAAAGTGGTTTCTCGTTACATGTAGTGTCCTTTCATAACCATTTGCACGTTTGAATATATCCATAGAAAGCTCTTTACAACAAATATTTGTGTGTATATATATGTATATGTATTCGACAGTGTGTTAGGTAACTGTAAATCAAGAAGTTGGGTTTCTTTTGTGAGATGGGCCAGAGCATCAATGCATGCTCGTACCTTCGATTATTGAAGTTGAGCCGTGTGACAGTGCACTGTTTCCTCCATATGGAAATATGCTCCCAAGAATTTTGTGTATACAAATGGGAACAGAAGCCGATTCTTGGAACCAGCTTTAAAGTTGCAAAACCATTTTTTCTTTCACCCGCCAAACATATATATATATATATATTTTAATCTAGTACACACACTCACATACACAAATATAAAAAGTAAGTTCACGCACCACTAGACGCACATATACCCCAAATATGTCACAAAACCCTAATCCAAACGTGTTGATGTAATTTTGTTTGGGTTTGATAACGTATTCTACTTACAAAAAAATTGTGCTGAATTTTAAGATTCGAATCTAGGCAGAAACAAAAAAAAAAATTTACGTGTTATTGATCTATAAAAAATATATAATCATTTATATAGTTCTTTTCTACCATTCAAATTAAATCGATCTAAATTGGTAGTATATTCTAATGAATAAAAATTGTAGAAATATAAAAGGGTCGCCAAAAAAAGAAGAGGAGAAATCGTTTCTGAACCATGTTGCGTTGTTGATGTCTTTTCTCAATTTCTTTTCTCAGGGTTTAATTCTCCACTTGAGGGGAGTTTGCAAATTGCAAGCGTCGCTTTCAAATATAAAGAGAGAATAAAAGAAGCGTAAAAAACTAAAAGAAAATGCGCAAAGTTTGTCCTCTCGGATGTTGACTGCTTCATTTCATTAATTACATATATATATATATATATATATATATTATATTCTCATCTTTGGATGACACATCTCTATCATCGATTCATCGAACATGCCATTTCCAAGCTCGCATTGAGATCTATCTACTAACTCGGGATTCCATGGAATATGCAGTTAATTTCATTGATAAGATTAACCACTTTTGAATCAAGAAAATGACATATAAAAGAATGGGAGCCTAATAATATATGGTCTAGTAGCATTTTATTTATTCCCATACATCATAATCTTTTTTTAATAACAGTGAAATCTCATTTAAGTTAGGGGACTGCAAAAAAAAAATTATGAAATATCTTTTTTTAGTGATTTTTTATTAGTTTTTTTGGTAATCTTGTAATAAAGTAGTATTGCATTGTCAAATTCTCATGGATTTGCCCAATTGGGTCAGGTGAGTTGGTTGAGTAGTCTATGATTCTCCAAGAGTTCGATTCCATTCACGTGTGAGTTTGTCACCTTTTGGATGGTTTATCTGTTCCACGTAGTTTGCAAGTTATTGTGTGGAGCCGGAGGATTTATCATCGTGTTCGAAGGACTGTGGTTGAGTTTCTGTTGTAATTTTTAGAGTAAATGAATGGGGTTTGATAATAATCTCTCAAAAGATTCATATTTATATGTATTACGAATATGGTGGAGAAGTTATATATTCGTAAATGATATAGTATGAATTGGTAAAGTATATACATGTGTTTGGTAAAGTATATACTTGTATTTAGTAGAGAAATTTAAGTGCAGAAATTCTGCACGGGCTACAACACGGGCGTGTTAATTCCAACACGGACAGTGTTAGATTCAACACGGGTTGTGTCAAATGTAACACGGGTGTGTTGATTGCAACATGGCTGTGTTAGATTCAACACGGGCTGTATCAATTCTCTGAGAAAATATTATTGTTTGCTCAGACATTTGACACAGACCGTGTTAGGTGTAACACGAGCCGTGTCAATTCTCTGAGAGAATGTTATTTTTGCATAGACATTTGACACGGACCATATCAGATTCGATACGGACCGTGTTAAATGTCTGGAACATGAACAAATGTGATTTTTCGCATGAAAACTACTAAATTGATGCAACTTTTGATGATGTCTCTGGTGATTTATAATTAAAAATGCCAGAGAATGTAAAAGACATGAGATCCAATTCTTTTTGAGAGATTTTGAGAGCACTTTCGGTAGTTTCTTGCAAAAACTCTCCCGAAAGCTTTCGTTCATCTTCTTCTTCACGTTTCCTTGTTTGTTCATTATTGAACGAGCAATTCTAGAACGTATTTCTCTTCATTGTATCTCAGAATCGTATTCCGGTAGTCCTTGCTCATAACGGACGGAATAACGGTTTTAGAAAAGTGTCTTCACGCCTTGAAGAGATATCTGGTCCCTCGGTTCGATTTCGTTCTCGTTTTTCCGTTGTTTTTTCCTCTAGATTTTCTAACAATCTAAAACTGTTATCCACTCGAGGATGATATCTTCTGTGAGGGATTTGGCTATAAATTTTCACAAACTCGACAAATTCGAGGGCGTGGGCTTCAGGCGGTGGCAGAAGAAGATGCACTTCTTGTTGACAACGCTGAATGTCGTCTACGTCATCAGCACGCCCAGATCGGAAGAGACCGAAGAAGAAACTTGGCGTAGACACGTATACGGAACAAATGGGACAACGACAACTACGTATGTTGCGGTCATATTCTCAACGGTATGTCAGACGAACTCTTTGATGTATATCAACACATAGACACGGCGAAAGCCCTGTGGGAATCGTTGGAGGCTAAATACGTCTCGGACGATGCCTCCAGCAAGAGATTTCTTGTAAGTAGTTTTTAACTCTTACAAGATGGTTGACTCGAGATCGGTTATGGAGCAATTCCATGAATTATAGAGGACACTAAGTCAGTTTACACAATACAAACTACAAATGGATGAAGCTATAAAGGTTTCCTCCATTGTTGACAAACTTCCACCGAATTGGAAGGATGTCAAAAGTTTCCTAAAGCACCGAAAAGAGGACATGACCCTTGAGCAATTGGGATCACATCTTCGCATAGAGGAGGATCTCCGGATGCAAGATGGTAAAGGTGTTTCTCCTCCATCCACGGTTAATGTGGTAGAGGAAGAGAAACGCGGGGCCAAAAGGCAAAACAAGAAACCCTCTAAAGGTAATACCAAGAAGAAGACAAAGTCAGATGTGACTTGTTGGTTTTGTAACAAACTGAGTCACTTCAAGCGGGATTGCTACTCATAGAAGAAAAAACACGGGAAGAAGAGTGCAGATGGTCAAGGGAAAGACCTCGACCAACCCACTCAAGGTAAGAACGATTGTTTCTTGACAAATTCTATTATGAGTTTTGTTGCTATGATTTATGAATTAAATCATGTTCAGGAGGGTGACCAATCTTGGTGGATCGATTCGGGTGCAACCCGACACATATATAAGGATGGTGGACTCTTCAAGGCTTTCAAAGTTGTTGAAGACGGAAGCATTCTTTACATGAGAAACGACTCTACGGCAAAGGTCCAAGGCATAGGACAAGTAGAGTTGTTGCTTACGTCCGGAAAATCTCTCTCTTAAGGATGTACTGTACGTTCCGGATGTGCGAAGGAACTTAGTGTCGGGTTGTGTACTGAATTGGTTCGGGTTTAAGATGGTGTTTGAGACCGATAAATTTATCATTTCTAAAGGAGGAGTGTTTGTGGGGCAAGGCTACCTATGTAATGATATGTTCAACTTCAGTATTAATAAAATTATTACTTCTTCTTCATTTATTGTTGATGATTTTAATGTTTCTATGTTGTGGCATGCTAGATTAGGACATGTTCATTACAAACGTGTTAATCTTATGTCGAAAATGGATTTAATTCCACCATGCACATTGAATGATGAAAAATGTATTACATGCATGAAAAAAAAAATAACCCGTCATTCTTTTTCTAGCATAGAACGGAGTTCGAAAATATGGGAACTAGTACATAGTGATCTATGTGACTTGCATAGTACACCGTCTTTAGAAAATAAAAAGTACGTAGTAACATTCATAGAAGATTCTACTCGATTTTGCTACGTATTTTTATTGTATTCAAAGGATGAAGCTCTTGACAGGTTTAGAACGTATAAATCCGAGGTTGAGTTACAACTCGGGGTTAAGCTAAAGAAGCTTAGGACCGATAGGGAAGGGGAATACTATGATCCTACGTATTTTGAATCCGTAGGAGTGATTCATGAGACTACCGCACGTTACACACCGCAACAAAATGGTGTAGCAGAAAGAAAAAATAGGGTCTTGAAAGAAGTGGTTAATTACATGCTTTCATACTCGGGTTTAAGTGAGGGTTTTTGGGGTGAAGCCATGTTAACGGCTTGTTATATTCTAAACCGAGTTCCGTCGAAAAGGAACAAGGTAACCCCATATGTGTTGGTTGTAATGCTCTACGATGATCTGTGATATGACATTTTGACTATGTACTGATTCATTGGTTTATGAATGCATTACTTTTCCCGTTATATAATTGGCATGTTTGTTATATTACGGTGACTATGTACTGATATCTTTGAATCATTGCAGATGATTCTAAACTCCTTGGTCAGTTGTCATTGTGGGAACAACGATGACCCGCATGAGATTGTCACATGGACATGAGTCATGACTTGAATCTCATACAGCGGTTCGTTCTTGGATCCTCATACCTGAGATGTCTAGAGTATCTGATATGAGGAGTGGCATGTCTTGACTGCGTCAAACGTCGTCTTTAACCAGATGATCATAACGACGTTGCTCAGATACGTTCACGAATCATATGCATATAGTAGACATGCAATACGAGACTTGTCACCTCATAAGTAGGAGAGATGTCGATGGGCCCATCGTGGAAATCAGACTGTGAAAATGCGTGGCCACGCTATAGATGAAGGTACATCTATTTTATCAGTCGATTTGCCTAGACGAGTAAGCAGTTGAACTTGAAGGGTGGCTCATTCTCCATGCCCTTGTTCGACATACGACATCGTGAGACAAAGGATCAGAACTCGAACTATTGCTGAATTTGTTAGATCACCTCTAACTCTATTCTAGGTGGGTGGTCATGGCTGCTTGCTAGAGGCTAACCATGACTTGTGGTTCGGGAAAGGGTTTCCGAAGCCACTACTACTTCGAATGGGCCTGGGCCTACAGGGTCACACACCATTAGGGATGGATCACACGTGAAGAGAACAACGCGAGAAAGGAACGACAGAAAGAGCTGGAAGAGTTCCAGATGGCAGATCGTCCGGTCCAGCCGTACCGGACCGTCCGTTCTAGTGAAAATGGACTGTCCGTTCCGCAAGGGCCAGACCGTCCGGTCCAGACCTGGACCGGACGGTCCAGACATCAAGACCGTCCATTCTGCGAGGAAAATCGGAACGTCCATTCCGCGGAGAAGCCAGGTCGTCCGGTCCAGACCTAGACCGGACGGTCCGACTTACGGAATAATTCCCTTTTTCGCGTTTTAGGGTTTTGGGCAATCCTAATTAATTAAGGGAGCCGACACAAACCCTAGGCAATAATCCTCAGACGTCCTAGACACTTCCTAGAGCTTTGGAGAAGTTTTCTTTTGAGTTCAAAACACCGGAATATCGATTCCAAGTCAAGGACGTCGTTTTCTCTTCACAAATCCTAGCAGATACGTTCCAAAGTATTGGAATTCATCCCACCGGTGTGGATACGTGTAGAGGAGTTGTGCTTTCAACTCTTGGTGATCAAAACAGGCCCTGGATCGATTGATACTTCCAGATCTTGATAGAACGAGGTAAGTATTCGAATCTCACGGTGATATACACGTTCTTTCATATTATTGCACAATTGGTTTTGTGTGACATTTGGCTAGGTTTAGATCTTTTCTTCCATTACATGAAACCTAGAAAGCAAACCCTAGATCGATGAGATCGCATGCTAGGAACCCGCAGGGAACCCAACAGTGGTATCAGAGCCTTGTTCTCTGTATATCGCTGTGCATGTTGCTTGTTTGCATGATTTTAATTGTTAAAGTGCATGTAAACAATAGATCTTTGCAGTTTTGCATGATTTTAATTATTAGAATGCATGTAGACTATAGATCTTTGCATGTTTTTCATGGTTTTAATGGTTAGAATGCATGTAAACATGAGATCTATGCTTGTTTGATGATTTTGATTGTTGAATGATGCATGGATGAACGATGGTTCTTGGGAGGCTTGACGATGCGTCGAAACGGGGATGAAAACCCTAGTTTTCGAGTCCCGAAACCGAGATCCAAAGTATGTGCTTCGTGTGGACCGATCGGTCCAGAGAGTAGACCGATCGGTCTACACGTGACGGAGATTGTTCCCTATTTGTCAAATTAGGTCAGACCGACCGGTCCAAGGGTTGGACCGACCGGTCTGGACCTATGACCACAAGAGAACGTCGGATCACGTTCGACAGACCGCCCGTTCTGGTCTTCAGACCGATCGGTCTGGGTCTGGTGGAACGTTTGGTCTTCGGGAATGGTCTGCACTTGATCTGAGAGACTGGACCGACCGGTCCAAAGGTTGGATCGACCGGTCTGGGTCTCGGACCAAGACCGAACAATTCAGAACGGTCTGAAACGGTCAGACCGATCGGTCCACAGGCTGGACCGGTCGGTCTGGACCTCGGACAATCCGGGATTTCGAAGAATTCAGGTTTTTGATCGAACAATCGTTGTGTCGAATCAATTATCAGAATTGAAATCAAAACCTCACATAAGACCAAGCTTGATGACAATCCAGAATTCAGAGTTTTGATTGTGCAATCGTTGTCTCGAATCAAATATCTGAATTAGGATATTGAGAGGGTTCTGGTATCGAATTTAAGGCAAACAATTGTTGTTTGCCAAGGGATTATGTACATAGACGACTCAATAGAACTAAGTGTAGTTCAACTAAGTTGATCAGAACAACTTGATTGAACTGACTTGAATTCAGTTAAGGTATCCTGGTGTTCAAGTCGCCTATGCCTCATGCAATCTCAAGCTATTACTGCCCATTAGTAGAGCAACTGTCAAGGCCTCGATCGTCATGGTTACGGGTCATGCCCTAGCTGAGCGTACCTGACTATCTTGGTGAGGCAGTATAGAGAAATCGTGATTCTCATGGCTCAAATATGGTTGAGCTTGAATTGTGTTATCAAGTCGGACTTGGACCTAATGGTAAAGATGGGATGAGGAACATGCAGTGATAGCGTATCACTATCTCATACTCATCTAGGAATCGCATAGGATGTGATTGACAATGTGTTGTCTACCTAAATAGCATGGTTTTGGGCGTCATGCCCTAGCTGACTCAAAAGCATGTGAAATATGGATCCTAACTCACTTAGAAATTCATTGAGGGTGTTTTTCTTAGTGGGAGCCTGTCATATTGTATTTATTATCTATGTTAGTAAGTGTACTAAGCGACTTGCATATTTTCTGTCTGTTTGTTTGTCCTTTTCTGTAGTATATATATGTTGCAGGAATCTGGTTAATCTTACCATGCGATCTATCCTTATGAAAGATAAGCCTCTGACCACGGCTTCTGGATCGATCATTGATGCTTATTGAAAGCATGAGGATGATGAACTGGACGTGTCCAGCTTGATGTTTGGAAAGATGTCTTCGAAATTGCATGAGCAATTAGATGACATGGACAATTATTCATTGATGGTTGATCAGTTGAATATGTCATTCCAAGAGAAAGCTGAGAGCCAAGGGAAGAATGATATGGTGGTTGTTGAAAAGAGTTCCAGCAAAAGGAAGCGTTCCAAAGGTAAGGGTAAAAGGAAATTGACAAGTGTTGTCACTAAGCCTAAGCTCAAACCCAAGAAGGAAGAGTGTTATTTTTGTCATGCTATTGGGCATTGGTATAGAAATTGCAGATTCTACCTGGAAGATCAGAGGAAGAAGAAGCTTTCAGAAGCTTCAACTTCTGATATCTTCGTTATAGAGGCTAACTTGTGTACTTCTACGTCATGGGTATTAGATACCGGATGTGTCTCGCACATTTGTGCAAATGTGCAGAGACTGCGAGGAAGTAGACAATTGGCAAAGGGAGAAGTAGATCTCCGCGTCAGGAATAATGGAGCAAAAGTTGCTGCATTGACCGTCGGGACTTATGATCTGACTTTACCTTCTGGCCTTGTATTGGAGTTGCATGATTGTTATTTTAGCAGGAACATCATATCGATTTCATGTTTAGATTCAGATGGTTTCAGATTTGTTATTGAGAACAAATGTATGTCCATTTATAGAGGCGATTTATTCTATGGTAAGGGTGTTACAAGTTTAATGGCCTTTATGTTTTGGAAGATGAACCATCTAGATACAGGTCGATCTATAACGTAAGTACCAAGCGGTTTAAGCCGAACGACTTAAACCCGACCTATCTCTGGCATTGTCGGCTTGGCCACATCAACGAGAAACGCATAGCGAAGCTTCATTCTGATGGACTTCTTGATTCTTTTTATTATGAGTCAATTGAATCATGCGATTCTTGAACGAGCAATTCTAGAATGTATTTCTCTTCATTGTATCTCAGAATCGTATTCCGGTAGTCCTTTCTCATAACAGACGGAATAACGGTTTTAGAAAAGTGTCTTCACGCCTTGAAGAGATATCCGATCACTCGGTTCGATTTCGTTCTCGTTTTTCAGTTGTTTTTTCCTCCAGATTTTCTAACAGTTTCTACCGTTATAAAAAAAATCTCATGGATTTGACAGATCTATGTTTACATAAATACATATATGTGCCTATAACCGTAGATAACTACATGCCGGTTTTTATAAGAAAATATTATTAGACATATAATCGACAAATTTAGCATGCTTTTTTTTTTGTTACTTGATTTGAAGATAGTGGACGACATACATTGGTAGGGATACCATTTTCATGGCATAGTACAAAATGTACATACATCAATGCGCCAAAATAATTGATCTTGGTTTTTAATATATATTTTTTTACTATATGTATATATGATTGTTACTTCTCATCTCTATGTGGCCATGGCGATACACTATAATGCCTCTTCCCGTTGTTCTGTGTTTCAATACATACCTTTGTCTCTCTCTCTAAACATTACATTCACTTATGCGTGTTTATCCTTTATACACACGCGCGCGCACACACACACACATATATATATATATATATATATATATATATATGTTTTCCACAAAAAAAAAACTATATGAACTATAGTGGTCAGGCCGGTTAACAAGATTGAAGAATGTCTTCGACAGCCCTGGGGTTGCGACTGCCGAACACGAACCATAATCGATCGAACAGAAAAGAGGAAGAGATTGACACACCGTTTAACGAGTTCGGTTACCCAATTTTACCTCGGGCCTACATCTCGGATAAGGAAAGAATTTATTGCTAAGAGTACGAAAGAATCGAGCCAAAAGAAACCGAAGCAAATCCGCTTCAAGAACTGCAACCAAGAATGAAAACCCAGCGAAAAAATGAAGAAGTAATGAGCCCTAATCTGATGATCGAGCTTATATGAGAAGCCCCAATTTGATCTCCTGCAGAAAGACCAAATTACCCTTTAATAATCCACCTTCAGCTTAGCATGACGCCATTCCCTTCCTTTGAAACCTTCTGGCGCCTTTAGAAGGTTTGCTGCTCTTCGAACTCCCTTGGATCAGCTACCGCTCGATTCCCCTGCTCGTATAATGACACCTGAAAATCATCAAATCTCCACCTTGTCTGCCATACGAGCAGTGCACCCTTAACTCAACCCTTCCCTTCTATCTGATAGTGATTACTCTCCTGTCAGATGAAACAAGTTCAACATTTTTCTGAACTTGTCCACTGCAATTGTTTTTGTGAGTATGTCTGATGGACTATTATCAGTATGAACTTTAGAAACTTTTACTAATCCTTGTGCTATTATGTCTCTAATGAAATGCAGCCTAATGTCTATATGTTTGGTCCTCTCATGATGTACACTGTTTTTTTGACAGATTTATAGCGCTTTGAAATCACAAAATATTTCTACCGAGCTTTGAGCAAAACTGAGTTCTACTATAAGCCCTTTCAACCATATACCCTCCTTAATTGTTTCGGTTAAGGCCATATATTCAGCCTCTGTCGTTGATAGGGCTACTACATGTTGCAAGGCTGATTTCCAACCTCCTACCATGAACACATACCCTGAAATAGATCTACGTTTATCAAACTCAGCAGCATAATCCGAATCACAAAATCCTCTAACCTTAAATCAGATTCTTTTTCATAACTCAGACCTAACTTGACAGTGCCCTTGATATATCTAAGTACCCATTTAACAGCTTCCCAATGTTGTTTTTCCGGTTTACTCATAAACCTACTGATTACTCCAACCGGATAAGCTAAGTTCGGTCTTGTTCCTATCATTCCATACATTATACTACCTACAGCATCTGCATAAGGCACCAAAACTCTTACACTCTGACTAGGCTCATCTGTGTTATCACTAGAACATAACCTAAAGTGAACTGCTAAGGGAGTATTAACAGGTTTTGAGTCAGCCATGTTAAAAGCTAGTAAGACCTTCTGTAAGTATTCCTTCTGAGATAGAATCAACTTATCGTTTGCCATATCCCTTTTTATACTCATACCTAGGATTTTCTTGCTGGTCCGAGATTCTCGAATTCAGACCCTAACACTCGTTTGAGCTTCCTAATTTATGCTATGTCTTTTGAAGCTATTAACATGTCATCAACATATAACAAGAGATATATGTTGACCCCTTTTCGGATTGTTTCACATATACACAGGGATCATATTTGCTCCTCATGTACCCCTGATCCTGTATAAAACTATCAAAGCGTTGATTCCACTTCCTAGGTGATTGTTTTAGGCCATATAATGACTTCTTGAGTAGACACACTAAGTTTTCTTTCCCCTTTTCTAGGAACCCTTCAGGTTGACTCATGTAAATCTGTTCATCTAAGTTTCCATGTAAAAAAGTTGTTTTCACATCCATTTGTTCTAGGTCTAGGTCTTGAAACACTACCAAATACAACAGAACCCTAATTGAAACATGTTTAACTACAGGGGAGAAAATTTATGTGTACTCTATTCCCTCTACTTGGTGAATCCCTTAGCTACCAGCCTAGCCTTATACCTAGGTTCTTCTACCCCTGGAATTCCTTCTTTCCTTTTCAGAACCCATTTACAACCAACTATTCTTTTATTTTCTGGTTTCTCAGTCAGCTCCCAGGTTTGATTTTTTCTAAGAGATTGCATTTATTCATTCATTGCCTTTTTCCATAAAGGCCAGTCTCTGCTCCTTTGAGCCGCCTTATATGACTTAGGTTCACCAACTTCTATGTCATCTGCTGAAGTGAGAGCAAAAGCCACGATATCAGTTTCCTGATATCTTAGAGGTGGTTTTATGTCTCTCCTTGGTCTATCCCGAGCAAGAAGGTAGTCAGACAGTGTTTCAGACTCACTTTGTTGCTCTAGACCCCTATTAGAATTTTGATCTTCATCAGAACTATCATTCTTACTATCATGTGTTTGTGGACTTTGTGGAACAAAGTCATCAGCTCCACCTTGAACCTTAGTCCATGTATTTTCATCTAGACTTCCTATGATAGGTATTTGAGCCATACCTGGATCCTTTTCAGGTTCAGAACTAGTTTGCTCAGATTCTGTCACTAATCTTAGATCCTTATAGACTTTGGTTTCATCAAACACTATGTTTCTGCTGACAACTAATTTCCTTTCCTCTATTACACAGACCTTGTATCCCTTTACTCCATGGGGGTATCCTAAGAATACCCCTTTCTTTGCTCTTGGAGAGAGCTTGCCTTGATCAGTGTGTACATAAGCTAAGCAACCAAACTTGCGCAGATGTTGGTATCCAGGTTTTACTCCAGACCACATCTGATTTGGTATACTTAGTCCTATAGCTGTTGAGGGAGATCTATTGATCAAGTAGACGCTTGTTGAGGCAGCTTCTGCCCAGAAGGTTGTGGCAAACCTGATTCAGCCAACAGTCTTATGCCTCTGTACACCATGGCTCTTACAGAAATTGTCAAACCTTTGGTTACAATATTCTAGCCATTATTTGTTCTAAGAATTTTTAATTTCTTTCATGTATGGTTTTCTACTAAGCTTTTCTACTCTACAAACCTATCAAAAGCTTCATCTTTGGTTTTCAGAAAGTAAACCCAGACTTTTCTAGAAAAGTCATCTATAAAGCTAATGAAATATTGATTTTTGGACATGGATGAGATTACATTTTACCCCCACAGATCAGAGTGTACATACTCCAAGATCTCAGAAAAGGTGTGTTTTCCAGTCCCAATGGTTAACCTGTGTGACTTGCCAAACACACAATTCTCACAGAACTTAAGAGTTGACACCTCTGATCCTAATAGCAGACCTTTTTGGTCAGAACATCTATGCCCTTTTGACTCATGTGTCCTAGCCTAGAGTGCCACAGATCTGTTTTATCTTGGGAGATTTGAGAGTGGTGATTTTACCCATTATGGTTCTCCATTTCAGGACATACAGTCCTCTTGATAAGTTTGTTTTGAACACTACTCTACACCCTTTAAGTACCTTTAAGCAACCCTCCTGAGACTTGTACCAACACCCTTGACTCTCTAGAGACCCTAGAGAAATCAAATTCCTTTTAAGTTCAGGAATGTACCTTACTTGAGTGAGTAATATCTCGCTTCCATCATGTGTCTGAAGTTAGATGTCTCCGACTCCTTCAATGTTGCAGGTGGCATTGTTGCCCATTCTGACTTTTCCACCTACTTTCAACTTTAAGTCTCTAAACCATTCCCTCCTCGGTGACATGTGGAAGGTGCGTCTGGAGTCCAGTATTCAATCTTCTTCTACATTTTGACCTGTAACCATCAGAACCTCTGTATTCTATACCTCTATCCTTGGGTTCTGACTTGTTGTCTTTTCCTATTGTTGCTTCACCTCTATCATCTTGAGGTATTCCTTTATCCTTCTTCCTCGCTCTGCATTCCTTTTTGTAATGCCTAGATTTACCACAATACCAGTAGTCACCTCTGGTCTTGGATTTTGACATTGATTTATGTTTCTTCTTCCCTTGGGTTTCTCGTTTTTCTGGCCTTCCCACTACTAGAAAACACGGAAAAGGTGACGCAAAAGGTGACACAAAATTTGCGTCACTAAAATGGTGACGCAAAAGTGACACAAATATTGACGCAATATTTTCGTCACTAAAGCGTCACTAAACGGTGACGCAAAAAATGGCGCAAAATTTGCGTCACGAAAAATGTAACGCAAGAGTGACGCAATTTAGTCACCTTTTAGTGACGCAATTCCGTCACTATATCTGTATTTTATTATTTATACGTATAAACATACAAATATTTATATATAAATATATATTTTATATATATGTATATATATGTATGTATGTATTTGTACGTATAAATATACGAGTATTTACATATAAATCATATATTTATACATACAAACATATGTTATATATATAAATATATATTTTATGTATGTGTATATATGTACAAATATATACATATATATATTTGTAAGTATAAATATTTGTATATGTATATGTATTAATGTTGTAATGTATCAGAAGTTTAACTTGGATCAGTTGGTTGCTTGTCAATTGGAACTCTAAAGTTAAGTGTGCTTGAGTTGGAGTAGTGGAAGGAAAGTGGATTTCGGGGATTCAATTTCAGAATTTCCGATTCGGCTTAAGATCGCGGTTGGAGGTTAGTGATCGGGAATAGGGTATAGGATTAGATTAGGAATTAAAAAAAATTATTTTTGGATCCAAAATACGTTTTAGTGACGCAATAATTGCGTCACCTTTTTGCGTCACTAAATAGTGACGCAATTGTGTCACCAAAAGATGACGCTAAAAGGTGGAGCAATTGCGTCACTATTTAGTGACGCAAAAGTTGAGTCACTATTGCGTCACCCTTTGGTGACGCTTGGTGACGAAATCTGAATTGGTGACGGTATGAATGGTGACGCTTTTGGTTGCGTCACTATTGCGTCACCTTTTGAAAAGTGTGACGTAAAAATATAAAAGGGTGACGCAACTTTTGCGTCACCTTTTTGTTGTTTTCTAGTAGTGTCCCCTTACAGATAATCATTCACCAACTATTTTTCCCCCTTTTCCTTGTGCCAACAGCTCCAACTCCTTTGACCTTGCTGCGGCTTTCACTTCCTCAGCTGTAATGGTCGTTCTTGAGTACTTGAGTACTTCTCTGAGCTATTCATAGGGAGGGGGCAGCGAGCTGAGTAGGTAAACCGCTTGATATTCTTCTTCTACCTTCACTTGGAGGTTCTACAAATCTGAGAGGAGCTTTTGAAACACATCTAGGTTCTCCTCGATTGATTTGTTTTCCTCTATTTTGAACCTTGAGATCCTCTGCATGAGATACATTCTATTTGGAAGTGTTTGCTCGAGATGCTGCTTCTCCAACAGATTCCACAATCCATAGACTGTCTTTTCTTGTATTACTTTTCGAAGGATTTGATCCGAGAAACACAATACTATTAGATTTCTTGTTCTTCTGCTCCTTTCAGATCTTCTCTAAAAGTCCTGACTAGTAATGCTCCTCTGTTCAACCCTTACGCTTGAATCTGTTGAAATTGCAGACGCCATTCCTGGCATATATGAGGTCTCAGTCTGAGAAAGAACTCGTCTTGTTGGTGTAGTCACTTCTTGATCTGAGTTCTTCACATCTTCTGATCTCCAGGTTGTCGGATCATCATAAACTGTGTCTAGCAAACCCATAATCTCTAATCCAATCTGAATCTTCTCTTTCCACAGCACAAAGTCATTTTTGCCGTCAAATTTTTCTACGTCTAGCTTTTGCACAGGAACAACCATATTTTCAATCTTTTCTACTCTTTCAAGTACGATACCTTCAATGACTAATCTTGAACCTTACGACTCAGAACTCCTCTCTTGCACTGAATTCAGAGATCAGTTGTGCCTTGCCCTAGACCAACTTACACTGCAGTTGAGGATTGAGTCGTATCTGTTCTTCCCGTCGAGCTTCCCCGGTTGTTCGCAACCAGACTCTGATACCACTTGTAGTGGTCAGGCCAGTTAATCGCGTGCAAGATTGAAGAACGTCTTCGACAGCCCTGATGTTGCGACTGCCGAACATGAACCAGAATCGATCGAACAGAAAAGAGGAAGAGATTGACACACCGTTTAACGAGTTCGGTTACCGAGTTTTACCTCGGACCTACGTCGCAGATAAGGGAAGAATTTATTGCTAAGAGTGCGAAAAAATCGAGCCAAAAGAAACCGAAGCAAATCTGCTTCAAGAACTGCAACCAAGAATGAAAACCCAGCGAAAAATGAAGAAGTAATGAGCCCTAATCTGATGATCGAGCTTATATGAGAAGCCCCAATTTGATCTGCTGCAAAAAGATCAAATTACCCTTTAGTAATCCACCTTCAGCTTAGTATGACGCCATTCCCTTCCTTTGAAACCTTCTGGCGCTTTTAGAAGGTTTACTCCTCTTCGAACTCCCTTGGATAAACTACCGCTCGATTCCCCTGCTCGTATAATGACACCTGAAAATCATCACGAACAAATTAAATGTTAGTTTGTACCAACCCATTTCAAAAACTCGTACCTTTACCCAAAGATGTTTAGGTTTTATGGATAATGCTGAAATTAATTGTAATTTATTATTACTATTACCATGCAAGAAATCAGTATCATTTGAAATGTTAATCACACGGGTTTTATAAATTCATAAATTTGAATCACAAAACAGCATTTACATTGTTCGAAAGCATTGCTAATATGATCTTCATCTTCCTCATTGAGCTTAATCATATAATATTGGACCCACTTTTATAATAGTCAGCCGTCCTAGATGTACATATTTATTAGTCCCACATTTATACCAAGAATAATATTACAGAAACTATATATATACACATACATATATATATATATATAGTTTGAACGCACGCTTGTGAGTCAAATAAAGAGGCTATGAAGCAACACAGAATGTCTCTTTTTCCTCTCTGAATTGTCGCCCCGACCGGGCCGGTTCTGGACCAATTCGTGGACCCAAACCAACAGTTCACGGCGTCGAACTCGCCGGAGACGCAGATCTCGACATTTTCCGACCAGGGTCAGGCGAACGGGTCGGGATATTGCCCGATTCAATCAGGTTTTGATGGATTCGATGATTGGAGCAGCGGTGGGGACGGAATGGAGACATTGTTGAACGACGTGGACAGTTATTGGAACATTCAGGACCAGTTCTGCAGCGAGACATCGTATTCATACAATTAAATCTAGTGTTGAAGAAAGAGCGTTTACGAAGAATTCAATTGCGTCACGTCTGGTGTAACCATTCGTGCGTATATCTTGCGTGATGCCATTTTAGATACGGCTTGGCATACGAAACTTGACTTCATGTCTCCTTCTTTTTCTTTTGTCTGATTATGGGCCGTTCATCACGCAGGGACATTTATATGTGAATTATCAAATTCAACGTACTTTTAATTAATTACCAGGAAAACATTCTCTCTTTGTTATAAATTTCGAGATGTTTATTCATGCTAACTAGAATCATGCATGGCGCGTTTACTATATTGTTAATTTTGATAGACATATCTCCACGTCAAGACGATGCGTTTCTCTCTCCCTCTCTCTCTCTCTATATATATATATATATATAAGCATGTGATACTCATATGAGCTCCATCGCATGCCCTTGTTCTCTTTTTTTATTTCGTTTATGCATATACATATATATATATATACACACTACACACTCACACATACACACATATATAAGTACGCATATGATCCCTTTAAATACACACAAAAACAAATGCATTATG
>NW_010969230.1:0-384 GCF_000463585.1 Tarenaya hassleriana | reverse complement strand
TTTTTTTGTATGTTCTCAGGAGATAAGTCATTCTTCTCTCCTATTCTTTTTTTATTTGTTTGTGAGATTGAATAATAGTTTTTTAAATGAGTTGTTATATTATACTCGCGGGATTTTATAGATTGATTTTTTAGAGTTTGCAACTGTGTTTTTTAATTCTCTGGATTTTATAAATGAGGTAATTATTCATGCAAACTTATGATTATTATCATTGTTAATATAATATATAAAAATCCTATATTATTTAATAGATTTATATATAAAACAATATCATTATTAATATTATACTAATAATGCTTATATTCTTTCATTTATTCGTTTATATATATATATATGTATAATGTTTGAATATTATTATTTTAACTTTACATAAAATATATAATA
>NW_010969229.1:0-384 GCF_000463585.1 Tarenaya hassleriana | reverse complement strand
CCATCGCTCTATCAAGCTTCACAGACAAGGGATTTTCCACTTGGTTGTTACACCAAGTATAACATGGCCCCCTTCTAGGAATATCAGTTAGACCGGCAGCAGAGACACATGAAGACAGATCACTCATACCTTGCGATGGCATGTTTGTTCCTCCATAATCAGAACGTTCATGAGGGTCCAATGGTTGGTTGAAGTCACCCATAACTACCCAGGGCGTTGCTTCAATAGATTGGTATTCCGACAACGACACTAACTCCTCCCACAAGAATTTGCGTGTCCCACTGGAGTTGCTGGCATATATCAACGTGGCCACACAAGAAATGTTTTGGTTGACCGATGTTATCCCACAGGTAATGGCTTGAGATGATGACTGATAGACTGTCA
>NW_010969228.1:0-384 GCF_000463585.1 Tarenaya hassleriana | reverse complement strand
CAAACTCTATTCGAGATAGGTAGTCATAGTGTTTTGCTAGAGACCGCCTATGACTTGTATACCCAAAATGGATATTTCGGTTATACTGCTATATCGGATGAGCCTACAGGGTCACACACGCAGGGAAGGACAAATGCATGAGAAAAACGGAGAAAAACAGAGACAGAGGGTCCAGACCCGACGAACCAGAAGGGCCAGACCCGACGGTCCAACAGGTCCAGACCCGACGGACCAGAAGGATCAGACCCGACGGTCCAGCAAGATCAAACCCGACGGTCCAGAGGTTGTAGTCCGTCTGTTCCGGAGTGTTTGGAACGGACGGTCCGCATAACCCAGACCGTCCGTTCTGGAATACTAGAACGGACGATCCACGTGTAAATCTAG
>NW_010969227.1:0-384 GCF_000463585.1 Tarenaya hassleriana | reverse complement strand
ACTTCAAGCGTATGCATGAAGAAAATTCTGATGAGTACACCGATATGGACCGTAACTCTCAACTTGGAAAGGAAGATACACGGACGTGATATAGGCTGGACAATAAGGCAACGAACAGAAGTTTGGCATCCTATATATTATTATTTCTATAAGTTATCTAGTATATTTTCTAAATTACCTTATTTCCATACCATAATATCTATAATTATATTATTTCCTTATTGTTCAAAGTGCCGTTGACATGTCCTCTTGTATATATCATTGTGAACTTTCGTTGTATGAAAAATAAGTCTGAATAAAAAACATATAGAGTATTTCTTTTAATTCTAAGCTTTCTTCCTCATTTCAGACTCAAATCTATTGGTATATTCTATATTTCTTCAT
>NW_010969226.1:0-385 GCF_000463585.1 Tarenaya hassleriana | reverse complement strand
ATATTAGAGCCGCCACAAACCCTAAAAGAAGAACCTGAGACGTCCTAGATTCTGATGAGAGCTTAGAGAAGCTTGATTTTGAGTTATAGAGATTGGAATATCGATTCCAAGTCAAGGACATCGGTTTTTCTCTTCACAAATCCTAGCAGATACGTTCCAAAGCGTTGGAATTCATCCCGCCGGTGTGGATACGTGTAGAGGAGTTGTGCTTTCAACTCTCGGTGATTAAAACAGGCCCTGGATCGATTGATACTTCCAGATCTTGAAAGAACGAGGTAAGTATTCGAATCCCACGACGATATACACGATTGTTCGGTTACACAATTGGTTTTGTGTGACGTTTGGATAGGTTTAGATCTTTCCTTCCGCTGCGTGAAACCTAGAA
>NW_010969225.1:0-385 GCF_000463585.1 Tarenaya hassleriana | reverse complement strand
AATAAAATATTATATATATATAAAATAAAACCAAAATAAAATTAAAATATTAAAAAAAAAAAATTGTTCGAATATTACAAAAATAGAAAATATTTTCAACAATATTAATTAATTGGCACTACGGGTCGACAGCTGAATCATGGGTCACCTATCGAATTACGACTAAATTTTTGTTTTTGATTTTCAGATCATCGGATTATCAATCGAGTGTTGCTGTCGATTTTGGTCGATATGTAGGTATTCGATGATACTGTTGTCTAAATATGCACATAACGTTCTACTCGTATATTAGATCTGGATAATCTTGGCATCTATGCATAGCTGTGAAAAAGAGCTTTTTAATGTCATAAAGAAAGAATTATTTGGGAAGTTTTTCTGGAAGTTA
>NW_010969224.1:0-385 GCF_000463585.1 Tarenaya hassleriana | reverse complement strand
CCTCCATCCATACCTGGGGCACGCTCTTCAGTCCGTTGCAAGGGTCACGGAAAGGAAAATCTTAACTTGAAGCTACCAAGATCCAACAATCTTTCAATCTTTGATTGCCTTCTTCTTTGTTGCTGGATTTACTATATTTACTATATGAAATCCAGAATAGCTTTCACCCGAGCTTCATACAGGGGCAGTTCAACTACCTAACTCTATAACGAGGGCGACTGATAAGTAAGGCTTAGAACCTGGCTAGCATGATCCACTGATTGTTTTCGACCTACTTTACCGTCTGGCTTGACCAGGCAGGCGACCTGCCAGAGCTAAACTGGATAGCCATGCGATCCAGTTTAGGCTCTGGCTTATTATATGAAAATAAGGCATGCTGGGGGAG
>NW_010969223.1:0-385 GCF_000463585.1 Tarenaya hassleriana | reverse complement strand
ATTTGACATAATTTTAGTTTTATTCTTTGAAATAAAAAGAACCAAATTTTAGTTTGTAAACAAAATAATACAATGAATTGTACTGTAATGAAATAAATAAAAAAATATTAGTGTTGTATTTTATGAAATTGATTGAATTAAATTTATATCTATAAATTTAAATATTGATGAGATTATATATGTTTAATATTATACTATTGTTTATTATGAAATGTTTATTAAATTAAATATGTTTTTATTTATAACACCAACCAAATTTATATTATTTATTTAAAATTGTATTTGCTAAGCTAACAGTAGACACATTTTATAAATATCCCTCGATTTACCAAAAATAATACTCTTTTATTTAATCGTAGTTTTTTTAAACATTCATCCTGTAATC
>NW_010969222.1:21883-23181 GCF_000463585.1 Tarenaya hassleriana | reverse complement strand
TTTTCCGTCGTTTTCTTGCACGTTTCGTCCTTCCCTGCGTGTGTGACCCGGCCCAGCGATATCTCTCTCTTTTACGAGAGGTACAAATCCCATCTTGACTATCTACAATCCATTACATGATTCGTTTCGTACCTGATACACGCCTTTATGGTCCTCCTGTTACGCAGGACGTTTGACGTATTCAAAGCACGCAACTCCTCATGTTGGATTCCGTAGATATCTCAGGTCTTAGGATCCAATCATGGAACCGCCATATGAGATTCAAGTCATGACGCTAGTCCATGTGATAATCTCATGCGGGTCAATCCAGTATTCCATTCTCCATCGAATACCTATGACTGTGATTGTATCAAATACCTATGATCAACGCTATGATCATCAATCACACATCATACTAGTCTTATTATGTCGTTATTTCCATAACGACACAAGACTAGGGAGTTTAGTATCATTCATAATGATACACGGATTTCATAACAGATCTAGTATGCTAGAACATGTAATGAATCAAATACTCTCATAAAACCCATAGAAAGTATCAATACATCAAATGTATCTAAATAAAGCTCATAAACAGTACATCATAGAGCACTAAACCAACAGATTCGGGGCCATGCTTCCCAACATGAGACAGGAGATCTCAATGTCGTCAGTCTGATGCTTCAACCAAGCATCCCTAACGTCTCTCGTGGCATTGACCGCAGACTCTGGTGGTAGAGCCCCTTCCAGGACGTACGACTTCTTATCGTGCTTGAGAACTATTCTCAAGTTACGATACCAGTCCAAGAAGTTCGTCTCGGTCAGCTTATCCTTCTCAAGGATAGATCGCATTGTCAAACTCGGTACGCTTCTGGTTGACGCCATGTCCTACAGAAAAAAACAAAACAGAACGAACAAAAACAAAATGTAGATTCTATCAATGACCTACTACCAGCTAGTCCATCATCAATCAACGACAACATAGATGCACATACAAGCTATATTTCCATACAGAAAAATAACCCTACAATAATTTTCTATATGGGACTAAGATCCGTATTTCACATAAGAATGAGTTGTTACACTCAGCCTTACGTTATTTAGGTAGACATCTAATGTCAATCACATCCAATGTGACTCTTAGATCCTTTATGAGACTATGATATCAAATATCATTGCATACTCGTCTCATCTGTACCGTTAAGTCTCAAGTCAAACTCGACAACTTAACCTAAGATAAACCATATTAAAGCTGTGGGAACCACGATTTTCCACCCTGCCTCACAAAGATAATCCGGCACGCTCAACTTTGGCATGAC
>NW_010969222.1:20299-21696 GCF_000463585.1 Tarenaya hassleriana | reverse complement strand
GGCACGCTCAGCTTTGGCATGACCCGTGTTACGGACGATCGATCCCTTGAGAAGTGCTCTAGTAATGGAAGGTACACGCTTAGCATTACATAAAAGGGATTTTCGAAACCACACTTAGATCAAGCATCTACTTTCAAGCTATGAGAACCACCATTTCTCCATCTTGTCTCACAAAGATAGCACGACACATCAAGCTTTGGCATGGCCCATGACACGTACGATCGAGGCCTTGATAAGTGCTTTACTCGTAGAGCTCCTAGATCTAACCAGTTTCAGAGCACTTCTCAAGGGATCGATCGTCCGTAACACGGGTCATGCCAAAGCTGAGCGTGCCGGATTATCTTTGTGAGGCAGGGCGGGAAATCGTGGTTCCCTTAGCTTGAATATGGTTTACCTTAGGTTAAGTTATCGAGTTTGAATTGAGACTTAACAGTACAGATGAGACAAATATGCAATGATATTTGATATCATAGTCTCATAAAGGATCTAAGAGTCACATTGGATGTGATTGACATTAGATGTCTACCTAAATAACGTAAGGCTGAGTGTAACAACTCATTCTTATGTGAAATACGGATCTTAGTCCCATATAGAAAATTATTGTAGGGTTATTTTTCTGTATGGAAATATAGCTTGTATGTGCATCTATGTTGTCGTTGATTGATGATGGACTAGCTGGTAGTAGGTCATTGATAGAATCTACATTTTGTTTTTGTTCGTTCTGTTTTGTTTTTTTCTGTAGGACATGGCGTCAACCAGAAGCGTACCGAGTTTGACAATGCGATCTATCCTTGAGAAGGATAAGCTGACCGAGACGAACTTCTTGGACTGGTATCGTAACTTGAGAATAGTTCTCAAGCACGATAAGAAGTCGTACGTCCTGGAAGGGGCTCTACCACCAGAGTCTGCGGTCAATGCCACGAGAGACGTTAGGGATGCTTGGTTGAAGCATCAGACTGACGACATTGAGATCTCCTGTCTCATGTTGGGAAGCATGGCCCCGAATCTGTTGGTTTAGTGCTCTATGATGTACTGTTTATGAGCTTTATTTAGATACATTTGATGTATTGATACTTTCTATGGGTTTTATGAGAGTATTTGATTCATTACATGTTCTAGCATACTAGATCTGTTATGAAATCCGTGTATCATTATGAATGATACTAAACTCCCTAGTCTTGTGTCGTTATGGAAATAACGACATAATAAGACTAGTATGATGTGTGATTGATGATCATATAGATGATCATATGTATTGGATACAATCACAGTCATAGGTATTCGATGGAGAACGGAATACTGGATTGACCCGCATGAGATTATCACATGGACTAGCGTCATGACTTGAATCTCATATGGCGATTCCATGATTGGATCCTAAGACCTGAGATATCTAC
>NW_010969222.1:0-17204 GCF_000463585.1 Tarenaya hassleriana | reverse complement strand
AAGAGATCTCAATGTCGTCAGTCTGATGCCTCAACCAAGCATCCTTGACGGCTCTCGTGGCATTGGTTGGAGGCTCTGGTGGTAGAGCCCCTTCCAGGACGTACGACTTCTTATCGTGCTTGAGAACTATTCTCAAGTTACGATACCAGTCCAAGAAGTTCATCCCAGGCAGCTTATCCTTCTAAAAGATAGATCGCATCGTCAAACTCGGTACGCTACCAGTTGACGCCATGTCCTATAGAAAAAGACAAAAACATAACGAACAAAAACAAAGTGCAGATTCTATCAATGATCTACTACCAGCTAGTCCATCATCAATCAACGACAACATAGATGCACATACAAGCTATATTTCCATACAGAAAAATAACCCTACAATAATTTTCTATATGGGACTAAGATCCGTATTTCACATAAGAATGAGTTGTTACACTCAGCCTTACGTTATTTAGGTAGACATCTAATGTCAATCACATCCAATGTGACTCTTAGATCCTTTATGAGACTATGATATCAAATATCATTGCATATTTGTCTCATCTGTACTGTTAAGTCTCAATTCAAACTCGATAACTTAACCTAAGGTAAACCATATTCAAGCTGTGGGAACCATTCCCGCCCTGCCTCACAAAGATAATCCGGCACGCTCAGCTTTGGCATGACCCGTGTTACGGACGATCGATCCCTTGAGAAGTGCTCTAGTAATGGAAGGTACACGCTTAGCATTACATAAAAGGGATTTTCGAAACCACACTTAGATCAAGCATCTACTTTCAAGCTATGAGAACCACCATTTCTCCATCTTGTCTCACAAAGATAGCACGACACATCAAGCTTTGGCATGGCCCATGACACGTACGATCGAGGCCTTGATAAGTGCTTTACTCGTAGAGCTCCTAGATCTAACCAGTTTCTGTGTAACGATTGTACAAATCAAATCAAGGATCAACCATTGTTCCTTGATCAGATGTATTACATAATCCGAATAGACCATCCATTCGATTGTGTCCCAATCCCGAAACTCCCACTCAATCAAGCACATCTAATATCTTGATTAAGTTACATGCATTCATTCACTATGAACCATCCAAACGAACGAATCATGCTAATCTGAATCACAGTTGATCGGATTAAGCAACGATTGCTCAAACCAGATGCTGAAGCGAAGAACCAAAAAAAAATTTCTTACCTCGGGACGTGGACCGATCGGTCCACGCAACTCGGTCTGCACGGTCCATAACGGTCCAGACCTATCGGTCTGAACTGTCCAGACCGTTCGGTCTTGGTACCGTTCAATCCAGACCTGTCGGTCAACCCTAGACCAATCGGTCCAGAGGACCAGACCGATCGATCCAGGCGAAAACGTGATCAGATCTTGTTTTCGTTGTTTCTGCCCCGTTTCAGACACGAATTCGACCCGGTTTTCGCCTGCGAACTCAAAATTCGAACCTCTTGCATACTATGCAACAATGAACATAAAATATACTCTAGATCCACAATCAAATCATGCATAGCATCAAAGCAAACATGAATTCAAATGATTCAAATCCTATAACGTGCATGATCGGGTTCTAACAAAATCATACAAAGCAACCAGGCTCTGATATCACTGATGGAATTCCTGGGATCTCTACAGCGAATCTAATTCCTAATAGATCGGTTCTAGGGTTTGCGCAGCGGATGTAAAACAAAAATTTTATAAAACCCTAAAACCTATCATGCACGATCTTGTAAAAACGATAGAACGCTTACCTCAATCGATCCGGGACCTGTATCAATTGATGTATTCGTGTGATCATTGTAGGCAGGAAGAATACCTCACCTTCTACACGTATTATTCACACGGCGGAAAGGTTTCCAACGGTTGGAACTTGTCTGCTAGGACTGAAGACACGTTCTTCTTTGCGCAAGGGTTTCAGGGATTAATCCCTTAGGTTTTCTACTCTCAAAACCTCTCAAAAGAGTCTGAAAATCGTGCCAAAGAGATTAGGAGGTGTTCCCTAAAGTTGCTTAACCTTAAAACCCTAATTTGGGCGAGTTAATGAAATCCCGACGTCTGGACCGATCGGTCTGGAATATTTTCCGGATCGAGCAACTTTTGTACGTTACCTCTAGACCAATCGGTCCACGTGTCTGGATCGGTCGGTCTGGGCTGGCTAGACCGATCAGTCCAGACCTTCTGGACCGGTCAGTCTGGCCTCCGCTCCACCGGGAAATTCTCGTCTTTTCTCGCGCATTTGTCCTTTCCTGTGTGTATGACCCTGTAAGTTCATCCGATATAGCAGTATAACCCGAAATCTCTATTTCGGTTATACAAGTCATAGGCAGTCTCTAGCAAGACACTATGACTACCTATCTCAAATAGAGTTTGTTCGTGATCTTACAAACGCCAGCGATGATTCCGGCTGATGATCCTTTTGTATCACGATATCATAAGTCGAACATAAGGCATGGACAGACCACCTTATCTGATTCGACTGCTTTCTCGTTCACTGAGTTCGACTGTGTGAAATAGACGACGTTTGTCTATAGTGCGGCCACACATTTCTACAAACTCGCTCACACGAGGGGTCCAGCGATATCTCTCTTTTTTACGAGAGGTACAAATCCCGTCTTGACTATTTACAATCCAACACATGATTTGTTTCGTACCTGATACACGCCTTTATAGTCTTCTTGTTACGCAGGACGTTTGACGTATTCAAAGTACGCAACTCCTCATGTTGGATTCCGTAGATATATCAGGTCTTAGGATCCAATCATGGAACCGTCATATGAGATTCAAGTCATGACGCAAGTCCATGTGACAATCTCATGCGGGTCAATCCAGTATTCCGTTCTCCGACGAATACCTATGATTGTGATCGTATCCAATACCGATGATCATCTCTATGATCATCAATCACACATCATACTAGTCTTATTATATCATTATTCCCACAATGACATACGACTAGGGAATTTAGTATTGTTCATAACAATACATGGATTTCATAACATATTAAGTATGCAAAACATGTAATGAATAAAACACTCATCCATAAACGATAGAAAATGTCAATAGACCAAATGTATCTAAATAAAGCTCGCATAACAGTACATCATAGAGCACTAAACCAACAATTTATTCCCGAATATGTATTTTTGGATGCAATAATTCTTAAACTTGTATTTTTTAGCACAAGTCTGAGAAACATTGATCCCCTAAATCGCTTGTCAATTTCTAGATAGGCATCTATACTTCGCTGCTAACCACACAAGAATGAGTACTTAGGAATTGAGCCAGGAAACCATACAAATTATCGGTGGAGGGAAAATCTGGTGTTGTTTTCAAGCTACTTTAGTCGAAAACAAGGCTGGGGAAGTGGCTCGTGCTTGTCTGATCAGTAGAATGTATCCGGAAGCAGTTCCGAGAGTGATGTGCCGAACTGGACAATGTCCATGTATGCAGTTTGTACCGCTCGACTTCAAGCACGTGGAAATAGCAAGCCATTGCCTTGGTGTACATCCCTTAGCCATGCAATCCTATTGGTCTCGAGCAACCTAGGGCCTACCTCTCCATGGTTGCTCGAGAGTGGAAGAGGGTTGAAATTCATGGGGAGTTTTATTTGGGTGTTGAGTAGCTCTAATAAAAAATGAGTTATACGTGACGTGTTTCTTAAGGAAATAGAACTGATTAGTTTTTCCGTTTTAACTCTCTGAGGATCCAACTTTTTCATATACTAACCAACTAACCTAAACATTATCATGAGTGAAATGTATTGATACACTAAAGAAGATATGTATGGCATTGCATAGTCTTATTTGAATAAATATCATGAAATTGGAAACCTCCAAATGCGAAGCTAACAGCTTCGAAAGAATCTACGGAAAGAAACAAAGTAGAACAACAACTCACACAGTTGTTTTATTTTTCTCCAAATCGGATTCCAAAAAAAAAATCAAAACGTTTTCATCTTTTGCAGCGGTTTCTATTGAACGGAGTGTATCTCATGACTTTTCCACGATGGAGTTTTCTTGCTGAAAAACTCAGACACAACACCAGATTCCAAAATCTTCAAGGCTTCTTCATGTGTTACAGATCTTGGTGTCTTGTACTGACTCACCGAAGACCCTCTCGAGACAAAGAAGTCCATCAACTCGTCAAAAGTTCCCTCTTTAACCACCTTAATCTCGAGGGGGCCAATGCTTTTGTAATTTCTGTATTTCCTGTAAACAGCATCAAGAGATTCCTCGACGAGGAAGCAACATTCCTCCAAGGTATTGGGATCGAACTCAAGTGTTGTGTCGTTGAGTTTTGTCTCGAGTTCCCAGCAAAGAACGTAATGGCCAGGGAAAGAACAAGTATATACATAACTTGTAAAATCTGTCAGCATAATATTGTGTTCCTCAAGCAAACGTTTTGCAAGTGTCACTGCCTTTTCGAGGTCTTCTTCATAGGTCTTGTCCAAATCGATGCTTAGAGCAACTTTTTGTCTTCCTACGACTTGAAACATAGGTGTATTGTTGTGGAAACCAGTTGCTTGTAACACGTCCCCGACTCGATACCTATACAAACCTGAAATTCATAGAATATGTGAGAGAAAGATCCAATATGATAACCTGAAAATGATGAATATGGTTCCTTGTTAGAATAGCATTGAACTTACCTGTAAATGTTGTGACTACAGGTTCATAGCGATGACCGATTTTAACATCTACGAGATCAACCAATTGACCATGACCGGTTTCATTCTCGTTTCTGTTAATCTCTAAAAACTCGAAGTATGCTGAGTTTGGGATGATGGTATAAGACACATCAGAAAGCTTACACAACAGGTCGAGATTGATCCCGAAAAAACATTCTGAGCTTCCATAAATGGCTGAAACCAAAGGGAGACCTCCGCCGTAGAAATTCACCATTGGAACATATTGTGCCATGGAACCTGTAACAATGGTTTCGATGCACTTTGCTTTAGGCCAGAGTCTCCTAACTATGCCTTCCCATGATTTCTTATCGCATTCTTTCTCGATAATGTCAGCTAGTTCTGGGTTTCTCCCACCGAGGATGTTACAAACTGTTGTTCTGCATTTGATGTCGGTGATCCACTCGCTAACGTGACCCATCCTTATGTTTGAGCACAGCTCACGCCAGTGAGCTTCCAAGAATTTGATGACTCTAATGAATGTAGAAGAAAATGATGCACCAAACCGACCCACGTGATCTCGTTGCGCTAACCCACATAGCAACTGGCAATACATGCTTTGCTTAGTGTCTCTACACATGGAAACATCGAGCGGGCTTGACAGAGCTCGATCCCTACAAAAAATGTGGGTGTATATGACAGTAAGAAACATTGGAAAGGAGAAACAGAAGATAAGAGCTCGAACCCGTATTACCAAAGAAACGATCTATCTGAGTAGCTTCTGAGAACATTCGTTATGAAAGTTCCGACCCACAAGCCACCAGGCGTCTCGGTATCTCTGTTCATGAAAAAAAACAGCAATGCTTTCCCTTGGTAAAGACCTCCGGCTTGCCTGTAAATTAACATTCATTTTGGTTTCTTGTTTTACAAGGAAAGACTTATCTAATCAGAGCCAATAGACTTTACTTGTTCAAGAGAGATACAGAGAGAGGTGTGAACAGACTCCTCCTGTCCATCTCCTCTGTTGTCATAGGAATCAGCTTTGGCACACCTGCCGAAGTCCCCGAACTTGCAGACAAGAAACGTATTTAGTAAATTTTTTATTAACAAAAAGGAATATAACATAAAAGCATGTATATATTGATCTCATGTAAAATTATTCAACAGAACTACACAATGCTAAAGAGCTCATGTAACATAAGAGCATGTTTTACGTGTAAAACATCATTAGAATGACTAATCTTTTAGGGTAAAACACTGGTTTTGGATGAAGGAAAAAACCTTTTATAAGATATTGAAAATAGAAAACTGTGTAGATTCATAGATAAATGTAAGCGAAGCATTAGTTAGTGTGAAGATAAAAACACAACCCCTGTTGTGATTGTGATTTATATCAGTTACTAATAATCATATATCCAAAAAGAACGAGCATGTGATAATAGAGATCAAACCAGACATCCAACTTAGGTAGTTTAATCGATGAAACGGTGACGCAAAACGTATGTCCCGTCCTGAATTCAAATGTCAAGTTGGAGAGGAAAGTATAATTTCAATCAGATAGCTTGCTCTCGATCCCAAGATTGATTTGGCTCTCAGCATATGATATCCGATTATCCAAAAAAAAAAAAATCAAACCAGACATTGTTATTTTAATACATATTCATGTTTACATATATTTTTTAAACGGTATGTGATATGTTAATGTTTTGAATTTGATGTTAGAAAAATATATATTAAAATTAAGTTTACAATTTTTAAAAATTTTAAACTTAATTGTATTAAATAAGATATAAAAATTTAACATAAATTCGTATTCTAAAATAAATATGAAATTAAAATAAAAATATTATTGTTAACAACAATGATAAGAGTTGATAACTTCCTAATATTAAAAATTTTGATTAAAAAAATATGAAAATTGAGATCAAATATTCAATAACATGAAAAATAATTTGAAAAGAAAAAAAGAGAGTATGTTAAAATTATTTTAACATACCTGGATATGAGTTCAGTAATGGTTGGTTGCAAACAAATGATTTCAGAAGGTTCGCCATTAACGATACGTTTGATATAAGGCTTGAAATCTTCGTAGTTAATGACAGGCACATTCTTCTTGAAGCTTTGAATATCGGATCCACCGTTGAGAAATCTCTTGAGATATTCGGTTTGGGCGTTACGAGAAAGTACATTCTCCAACACAGATTCTTGAATTTGCTTGGCGTTTGTGGTGACATCTTCAAGAACAGCAAGACAAGCTTCTTGGTTGGTCGGGTCGAATTTCGGAAACATGGTTTCTGTTCTTGTTTCCTGTAAAAAATATTGCACTTTTCCACAAATCTCTTTCAAAACATTCCAACAATGCAATAAAAAAGAAACAAAATACTGCATCATCTTCTTGTAAGAAACACTGATACCGATTATAAATAATTTCAAGATTCGGATTTTTTTTTCAAGTAGAAATGAGTTTTGAAGATACTCAAGGTTAGAATAGCCTTTTACTATTGGACCCAATGTGTTGGAAAAGATTTGGCTTTTAAAATTGGTTTAATATCTTTATAAAATAAAAAGCCTTTTAATATAAATATATACGCTTCTTGAAATGACATAAAGCGTCAAACCCTTTTTTCCATTTTTTGAGGAAACGAAAATGAACCCACCCAAAAAATCCGAAGGCAATGGATCTGAAATATTTTCTGGTAAAATTCTGAGTACTCTTTTCTTTTATTTTCTTTTTTTCTTGTACAAACATCACTTCGAAGTACGTATATATATAGCCATAAGAAATATTCTAGAATCTATGTAATTCAGTCAAACTTTTATAATAATCATTCCTAATCAAAACAATCGTAAGATATTGATTACTTTGAAGGTATTTTTTCTGCACTAGTTAAGATTATAATCAATTCGTTATAAAATTGAAAGAACAGAAGATTATTGCTAGTCAAACAAATTACCAAATCCATTCATCCTATAATTCCAAAATCAGCATAGCAAATACTTTGAAAACACATTTCTAAACTGGCAAGGTTTTTGATCAATTTGGTAAATTTGAAAGAACGAAAAAGGAAATATTTCTTACTTTAAAAAAATTATAACGTAGAATTATATGCCTTTCTGTTGTTTCGAATTCACTGAATTGATTAAAAATGCTTTGATATGTTGGAATTATGTGTTGCCTTTTCTATTCTTTTAAAATTACGGAATTGATCAAAATTATGTCAAAAAAGGGTTGAGTTTAGTTATTAGCCCATCCGAATCTATTAACTATCCATAATGGTTTAAATTCATAGATTTATCGTATTAAATGTGTTCCAGTAAAATTATGGGTTTAGTAAACTCAACCCATTTGACCGCGCAATATTTGTACTTATCTAAATTTCAAGCAAATCGAATAGCCAGAACATTTTCATTCGAAAATTTAGTCCCGAATCATACCAATTGAAGAGGTTTCGATTGAATTTTGTTATATTAGTTCAAACCGAATGATACAAAATAAAGAAAATTGATCGATTTTATTCAGTTCAGTTGGTTAAGGATATTCAAAATATTAAAAAAAAAAGAGAAAAAAGGTAAAGTGAATCAAAATAGTAATGATGTATTTATAATTAGACCCAAAATTGGATAATTCAACCGTCGAAATAGAGGAACAAAGCGTATATTCCGTCCGAAATTCGAATCTCAATTTTGGGAGAGAGCGTATAATTCAAATTATATAGGTGACTCCCCAACTCCGTAATTAGTCTAAACATTAGTTTAGAATAGCCGGTTACAAAAAATGTATTAATAATTAGGAAAAACTAAATCAAATCAATCCGATCCGACTAGAGACTAATTAATCATAATATAATAATACGTAATTGAGAGAGACTACAAGGAAAAAAAATTCGTAATCGAAACCAAATAGAACTGATCTGATTAATTTAGAGTATAAGTGAAACCGAACCATAATCAGTATTAATACACCAAAATTTTTTCGGACCGAACCAACACCAGACTCAAATTGAATCGAACTAAATAAAAAGTTATTTTCATTTTGCAAATTTTGTAAAACAAATAAACTGTTCACGAATCAAATTCGTATAACCAAATTAACTCTTATAGAAACGTGGTTAAAAAATATCTGTGAGAACATAAGAACTTGAAACTTAAAATGGTCTCAACAAAATCAAATCCATTTGAAAATGGTTTGGGCCAACCGAACCGGTAAAATTCTCAAACACAAATTAGAAGCTAAACTAGAATTAATTGTTAGAAATTACACTAAATTAAGAACAACTCTAGATTACCCAGTAGTACCAGTAAGAAAATCGTCGAAAGTATGTATTTAACACTTTCGTTACGATAATATGTTAATGTCAAATACGGTGTTGAAAATGGAACGTCCTAAGTTAGTTAAAGGGTTCAATATACGTTATTATTATTTCATTTATTAAAATTTAAAAAGAAAAATTGAAATTTATCCAACACAGAAGCTACTTCCACCACATTTCATGTTCTTTTATATATGGGCTTGAATGTAGCTCGCGAGGCTTCCACGATGGAGTTTGCTGAAAAACTCGGATACAACACCGGATTCCAAAATCTTCAAGGCTTCTTCATGTGTTACACATCTGGCTGTCTTGTACTGACTCACCGAAGATCCTCTCGAGACAAAGAAACTCATCAACTCGTCGAAAGTTCCCTCTTTCACGACTGTAATCTCGAGCGGTCCAATGTTCTTGTCGTTTGTTCTGCATTTCCCGTAAACAGCATCAAGAGACTCCTCAATGATGAAGCAACATTCCTCCATGACATCACGATCGAGCTCGAGAGTTGCGTCTTTGAGTTTTTTCTTGAGTTCCCAGTAAAGAACGTAGTGACCCGGGAACGAACAAATCAACTGTTTTGCATGTGTCACTGCCTTTAGGAGATCTTCCTCGTAAGTCTTGTCCATATCGATGCCTAACACAAGTTTGTCTTCCTATGAATTGAAACTTAGGTGAATTGTTATGGAAACCAGTTGCTTTTAACACGTCCCCACTCGATACCTGTACAGACCTGTAAAACTTGCACAATCTGTAAGACCCAACAATCGAAAAATAAAAAATAGTTGCCGAAAAAAAAGAAATGGACCGGTAAATGTTGTGACGACGGGTTCATAATAATGATCTATTTTTACATCCACGAGATCAACCATATCATCACCACCACCACCACCACCTTCCTTTTGGTTTCTATCCACCTCTAGGAACTCAAAGTATGCTGTGTTTGGAATGATGGTGTATGACACATCGCGGGGCTTACACAAAGGATGAAGATTGATACCGAAGCAACATTCCGAGCTACCATAATAGGTTGAAACCAAAGGGAGACGTGCACCATAGAATTTCAACATCGGTACATACTGTTCCATTGAACCAGTAACGATAGCTTCAATGCATTTAGCTCTTGGCCACAATCTCCTAACTATGCCTTCCCACGATATTTTACTGCATTCTCGTTCTATTATTTCAGCAAGTTCCTGATTTGGCCCACCAAGGATATCAGAAGTCGCTTTCTTACATTTGATGTTAGTAATCCACTCACTAATGTGACCGATCCTTATGTTTGAGCATAACTCAGGCCAGTGATCTTCCAAAAACTTGATTACTTTGAGAAAAGTTGATGCAAATGGTGCACATATCCGGACAACTTCATCTCGTTGCACTATTCCACATAGCAATTGACAGTAAATGCTCTGCTTAGTGTCTTCACATGTTGAGACCTCATATGGGCTTGTCTGAATTCGATTCCTTTCACATGCAAGAGAACAATAAGCAACACTGGACAAGGTGTATGTATAAAAGCATAAGGGTACAATTGTAGTTATGTAAATAATTTCATCGATATATAGAGAAAATACGTTACATATACTATTCATATGATCCATGCGAGCTAATATAACCGTAGAAGATTTGAGCTACATTACCAAAACTACGAATTCTCAGCGTTAATACTTTTCATAAAGCTTGTCAACACCGTTCTAACCATCAAGCCGGAAGCTGTCTCGCTTTCCCGGTTGACGAAACAGAAGCACACAACTTTTCCGGGAGTAAGACCTTCTATGTGCCTGCAAAGTAGCAATGGGAGTAATGGGAGTGTTACTCCTTTAGTGAATAAGCTTTCTTGTTCTCTAAAATTTAAATGATAGAAAAAGGGTAATAGACAGTTAATTCTCGAAACCGGACATACTTTCTCATTAGAGGTAGCAAGAGACTTAGAGCCCGACTGGTTGTACCGCAGAAGTTGCAGTTGCGGGTGATAGCGTTTTCAGAGTGTTTGCTAGCGATTGTAGGCGATTGGTACTGAGTAGTTTGTAAATGACTGTTGGTGGCGATTGCGGTTGGTTGCGAGTAAGAGTGAAAGGTTGTACACAGTTGCGGTTGCGTTTTGATATAAATTACCAAAAAGGACATGATTTTAAGATAATTTTTTAAATCAATTACAATTAATTTTATATTATCATTTGATAAAAAAATATTTTATATAATTTATAAATAATTATATAAAATATTTTAAAATATAAATTCTATCAATTTAATTTATTCTTAAAATTTAGTAAAATATAATATCAAAAAATAAATTCAAATCATAATACTAAACAAGTCGTCTATAATATATATATATATATATATATAAAATATTTTGTATAAAACGTAATGTATTAGACAATTGAAATGAAAAAAAGAACATAATAAAAATATTAATTCGTCGCATCCCATATCTCTTTAGCGATCCCCTCTCTAACATTTTCCATATAGTCATCCGCTGTCGCATCATAGAATCGGTCATCATCCATATCATAACGTGATGGAGATGTGTTTCCAGTGGGTTCGGGAATATAATCTTCAGTAGTTTCAGCAACATTGAAATCTATATCTTCTTCACGACAATCTCGAATGAAATTATGCAGTGTCATGGTAGCTGCAACAATCTTTTCTCGTATGTTTATACTATAACGAGGGGGACCCTTCAAGATTGTCCATTTGCCTTTCCAAACTCCAAATGTTCTCTCTATTACCGAACACAATGAAGAATGTCTCTTGTTAAACAACTCACGCATAGTTCTTGGCCGACGTCCAGAAAAATTATTAGGATGATACGGTTTACCTTGATAAGGAGCAAGAAAACCCTTACGATTAGGATAACCAGAATCCACGAGAAAATATTGTCCTGAGTCCGGAAATGGAAAAAACTCATCGTGTCTTGCACACTCTGTTAATACCTTTGTATCGTGTGCACGGCCCGGAACTCCAATACGTGTGTATATAAATCTCATTTTAAAGTCACAGGCCGCCAAGATGTTCATCGATGTGTACTCTTTACGGTTCCAATATGTGATCCTGTCTTTTCCACTAGCAAGCACTGGCACATGAGTTCCATCCAATGCTCCAATACAATCTCTAAAATACGGAAAATATCTCCTGTCGTGTCGAACCATTGGAGATAACTCAACAAAGTCTTCTCTCTTCCACGAAACGTTCTCTGCATGCAAGCAACATAATGCCATAAGAACTTCATCAAACTTACTTGTTACTGTCCATTGCGAAATTTGGAAATCTCCTGCTATCACTCTTTGTGATATATTATGCCCCAATATCTTCAATGACATGCCCAAAGCCACCTCGGCACTCACACGATGCCATTCTTGAAGTCCATACTGTTTTAACTTGTTTAAAAGTCGATGAAACACCGCCTTTCTCATTCGTAGAAAATGAAGGCATTGGGCATCACTCACATACATTAATTGATGCATTATCCGCAATCCTCGTTCTGGGTCGGTTCTGATTTTTTCCTTTAAACAATACCTCAAAGGATGGGTACCAACAAATGTAGTAATCACATCATCATCTTCTGTAATAGTTTCTACAATTTTTTTTTGGTATAAACGTGATTATGATAATTACCAAAAAAGAATGTTTACACAATCAGTCCTAGACTGCACCCAAAACCAACAGCCCTCTGACTGTCGAAACCCCTTACATAACCAAGCAAAGACAATTTACAAGAGCGTTACCTCAAAATAATACCCATAGCTATCGGCTCCCACAAAGGTAATACCAATCCTGTAACATAACGTTATCAGTATCGTAATTCCCCTTTTGAGTTGCGAGGAAGTTATCCCGAATCAAATTTTCGATGTGCAAGCGTATCTCATGTAGCATTCTTCTTTGACCGGTAAAAATTCTGGCATTCCTCTCCCTCCAGACCTCATAAACTATCACCTGGATGATTAGTCGACCTATTAAACAGCGATTCCGTGATGTATCAGCTTGACCCTTCAACCATGATGTACAAAGTTGTATATCTGCTGGAGGCGATGGCCAACACCTCCCTACATAGTGGTTCCAGAGTGCAGAAGCATATGGACAAGCAAAGAACAAATGTGTATGACTTTCTTGCGCTTCCTCACATAGAATACAGATAGCATCCACTTGAATTCCCCAGTTAAGCAATCGATCTTTTGTCGGAAGTCTCTGGCTAATGGCTTGCCATAAGACAATAGAGTATCTCGGGATAGCTAGTTTAAACCAAACTAGATCATACCATGGGACTTTTGGCTTCGGATTCCTCAGTTGTTTCCACGTGGAAGCCGAAGAAAAGTAAGTTTTGAACTTCCCCGAGTGGTCTTTCCATAGGTGAATGTCTTTCCCTTTATCCGGGTGTGGAGGGTCAGTCATGATTAGGGCCTGTTGAATCAGCTCCATAGCAGCACCTCTTGCCGGTGGAAGGTTCCAATGATTATCCGCCGTTGCAGCGCTCACCGAGGCAGATTTACAAATCTGCGTGAGACTCGGGCCGCGATCTCCAGTGAGCGTAATTAGCGGACCTAGAGATAGCCAGTGATCGTACCAAAACAAGCTGTCTCTGCCATCCCCCACTTGTTTCCGGTGAAAAGTCCTGACAATAGCCACTAGGTGAACGAGTTTATTGAAGTTCCATGATTGGTTTTGAGAGGGCTTGCATGTCCAGTAACTTCCTCCCTTCAATAGATGTTTAGCACTCCAAGCATACCATAATGATCCAGATTTGCTAAGCAAATTCCATATCAGTTTCAAGCGAAAGACCAAATTCTGCTCCTCAAGTTTCCTAATTCCCAATCCCCCTTCGTTGCGGGGCAAGCAAACCGAAGTCCAGGCAATACGATGACCCGTTGATTTCTCTGCAGTATTAGACCAAAGAAATGAGGAGCACAGTGAGTCCACCGATTTCAGGAGAAACTTCGGAAGAACAAACATAGAACTCCATGAGTTGACCATCCCATAAATAACCGATGAGATCAATTGAACTCTGCCAGCCATGGATAAAAATCTTGTCTTCCACAGGGACAACTTGTTTTTTATTCTTTCAAGTAGAGGTTGAAAATCACGCTTCGACAGTCTTCTAGAACTCAGTGGAACCCCGAGGTATTTTACCGGAAGGTTGCCGAGAGGAAGGCCTGTGACCGTGGTTATGGTTTGGGCGACACTATCAGATACGCCACCGAGTATCAGCTCCGACTTTGCATGATTAATTTGTAATCCGGTAGATGTGCCAAATTCTTGCAAGGTTAACAAAACCTCATTGACAGATTCCAAATTTCCTTTACAGAAGACAATTACATCATCCGCGAAGGTGAGGTGTGTGATGAGAGGATCTCGACATCTATGGTGTGGTGACAGTCTTCCGACTCTTACGGTCCTATTCAAGGATTGTGATAGTAATTCCATTGAGAGGATGAAGAGGTATGGCGACAAAGGGTCCCCCTGACGCAGCCCTCGTCTTCCTTTGAAGAACCCGTACAATTCTCCATTTATGGCGATGGAAAATTTCGGGGTTGTGAAACAAAGCTTCAGCCATCTAATAAACCTAGGTGGAAGGTTTATTGCTTGCAAAAGCCTCAAAATCAGTCGCCAATCAATTGAGTCAAAGGCCTTCCTAAAGTCTATCTTTACCACTGCTATCGGAGGAGCCCCTTGACGCTCGCAAGCCCGCAATAACTCTGCTGGAAGTAGGACATTTTCAGCCATCAGTCTACCTTTCAAGAAAGCTGCCTGATTCCCCGAAATCAATTCCTGTAGTATCGGCCTGAATCTTCTAGCCAGAATGGTAGAAATGATCTTGTAAAGAGTGTTGCAACAACTTATCGGTCTAAAGTCCGGAAGTGAGGATGCACCGGTCTTCTTAGGAATGAGGACCGCTGATGTGGTGTTAACCTGACCAAGAAGTACCCCTGTAGCGAAAAAGTCCATAAGACTAGGGAGTTTAGTATCATTCATAATGATACATGGATTTCATAACAGATCTAGCATGCAAGAACATGTAATGAATAAAATACTTTCATAAAACTATAGAAAGTATCAATACATCGAATGTATCGGAACAAAGCTCATAATCAGTACATCATAGAGCACTAAACCAACACTTCGGGTATCCATCTGGGCCAGGAGTCTTGTTACTCGGAAAAGACCACAAAGTCTGCTTGATTTCCTCAGCAGAGGGGATATCTGTGAGGCCAATGCTCATATCTGAAGGGCATCTAAACGAGATCAAGTCCTGAAGATGTTCAATTGTCGGAACCCTTATTTCTGGGTCCCTTCTACCAAGAAGATCAGAAAAGTATCGGACTGCATGGTCACCAATCTCCTGCGGGGATGTATATCTGTTCCCCAATTGATCTTCAAGGTAACTGATACGGTTGTGAGAGTTCCTGAGCTTGGTACTGTTGTAGAAGAAAGCCGTATTTTTATCACCGAGACTGAGCCATCGAATTCGGGATCTTTGTCTGTAGAATTTCTCTTCTGCAACTGCAAGCTTCAGCCATTTCTCACGCAGTTTCTTTCCCTCTGCAATGAGAACGGGGTTTGGATCGGACAATAGTGCCGCCTGCAATGCTTCCAATTCTTTCCCAATCTCCTTTACTCTTGTTGATAATTGACTAAAGTTTGCTGAATTTAATGACCGAAGCGGTTGTTTCAGCAACTTCAAAGCTCGGACAAAGCGATATTGATGGGTGCCCATCAGAAAGCTCGCTTGCCAATTTGCCTCAATCACCTGCGCAAAACTAGAGGAAGTAGTGAGGTGATGGTAGAATTTGAAGGGGGATTTCGATACCTTGATTCTATCCGGGAAGTGAACAATTGCCGGAGAGTGATCCGACGGACCCGGTGATAGGAATTCTGCACAAGCATTCGGATATTTATCAAACCAAGGCTGGTTTCCCATTACTCGATCCAACTTGACAGATAGAGGTTCCAGGGTGTGATTGTTACACCATGTGTAGCGCAGACCTCGACTAGGAATGTCAGAGATACCCGCTGCTTCAGCACAATTCTGAAAATCTGTGGAGCCTTGAGATAGAGTATTGGTGGTAGTATGGTCAGAACGGTCCAACGGGGAAAGGATCTCATTAAAGTCCCCAAGAATAATCCATGGAGAAGAAGGAGTCGGGTGAGTAGAAGCTATCGCCTCTAAGTCCAGCCATAAGAAACGCCTTTCACTCAAGGAGTTCGATGCGTAGACGAAGGTTGCCGCTAGAGCCAGGTCATGTTCCGGACTCTGTATGATACAAGTAATGGTCTGCTTTGTATAGCTTAGGATCATTACCGAAATATCTGGTCCCCAGATCAGCCAAAGTCTGCCTGTTTCTCCAGATACAAAATGACAAAAATGCTTCCAACCTGGTGGTATTGAAGCCATAATACGATCTGCATTGTGCTCCTGAATATGAGTCTCTAGGAGTCCTCCCGCAATGAGCTTATTTTCCAAAATCCATTTACGAATCAAAAACTGTTTATTCGAGCCGTTTAAACCCCTAACGTTCCAACTAAAAATCATAGGGGGGGAGGGGGGTTAGTTTCCTCTCGAGGCCTTACGACCTCGGTTTGACCCTTTCCTCTTTCCTCGAGTTTTAACCAACGTAAACCCTTCATTTGAGTTTCCCGGCGGCTGAGAGTTAGAAGCAGTGGGTGATGTGGCTACTTGTGCTTCTGAATTAAGTAATTGCTCCTTTGACGATTCTGCTGGAATGTGTGCATCCTCCTCCTTTTGAACCGAAGATGAAGACTGGTCGGCCAGAGGCAAAGATGGTGCCACTGGACGTGTTTCCCTTGGTTGTTGAGGGTCCTGCGGGGGGCTGAGCAGGGATGGACTATTGCCCAATTCCGTAGCTGAGGGAGCTGAATTTGTGATGTGAGCAGCGGGTGGGTGTGGCATGGACGGACAATGTTTGTTATCATGTCCGATAGTCGTGCAGGTGGAGCATGTAGGAGGTAGCCATTCGTAAGAAACAGATATGATGTGCTCCTCTCCGTGAGGGAGCTGGACTGCAATGTTCCTCGGTGGTTGTCGAAGTAAGTTCACATCCACAAACAATCTCGCCACAGTTAGATTGCTCTTTGTTGCCGATTGCCGATCCGGGTACAGAGGCCTACCTACTGAAGTAGCCAATCGGCTGAGACATTCCACTGTAAACATTGAACTCGGCAGATTCCTAAAGGAGACCCAAGTAGGGATCGAATCGAGAACAGGCTTCGCGACTACAGACGTTGGATTCCAAGGCGAAACAAACATTGGTAACGA
>NW_010969221.1:0-385 GCF_000463585.1 Tarenaya hassleriana | reverse complement strand
TTTTAAGATTTTCAATACCCATGTTTCCCGAAGCGACACTTTGTTCTACTCCTTTCATTTATACTTTAAGCGCGATTGCAATAATATATACTTCCTTGACCACTTCAAGACAGATCGATCTAAAGAAGATAATTGCTTACTCCTCAGTAGCCCATATGAATCTGGTGACTATTGGTATGTTTAGTCGGGCGGCGGCCGTTAGGTCACCCATTTTGAGTTATGGACACACAAGGCCAAAACATGTGTGCCGGGCGTGCGACCCATCAACCTACTAGCAATGGGGGAGAAAACATAGCATGTCGCAACTAAAGCTTGATTCGAGGCGTCAGCAAAACACTGCCGTCTGTTCCAAAAACTTCAGTCCCTTAGCGCCCAGGGACGGGAG
>NW_010969220.1:0-385 GCF_000463585.1 Tarenaya hassleriana | reverse complement strand
TACCCAAATCTTTCAATTGATTAACCCTAGTGACCGTCTTCAGTACCTCAGCATCCCTGCACCATCAGGGAAGAAAAACCGATTCATATCAACATTCTCGTAGATAAAATCTCAAGAGATTGGAAGCTACGAAGCCCTAACCTGCCACTACTCCGGCCGAGGAGATAAAGAGCGGCGGCGCCAAGGCAGCAACTAACTCCACCCCAGGGAATCATCTTTCGACCGGCACACGAGAAAATCCAATCTCCGATCGATTCCGCTACGAAATCGACATCAGCGGAAAATGAAAATCAAATACCGCAGAGAAAGGCACTTGCTTGTCTCTCGGGAAAGCAGATACCGACGAATTTCAGCCAGAGAGAGAAAGAATCTGATGCTAGGGTCG
>NW_010969219.1:0-385 GCF_000463585.1 Tarenaya hassleriana | reverse complement strand
GGAGGCACACGAAGACCACACACATATAAGTTTTGAATCCCACGCTCATCAGCTCTTCGGGAAGAGAAGGACTCCAGTCAGGAGATCTTTCAGAGTGCATGAGTGGAGTTAAGGAAGGAAAATAAATGGGGAAGTACGCAGGGAAGAGGGAATGAATTTCTTGAAATAAATATCATATCATAGGCCAGCCCGGAAACTCTCAAATCAAATAATAGGTCAACTTCCCTTTAATGGTAAGGGGTCAATCCAATCTGGTACGTTCGCTTCCTTGTTACACATATTCTTTCTTTTATGAAAATACATCCCGCCCACATCACACTCAGCCCTGACTTGGTCACCTAAACATTTTTAGAAATTTTAGACTTTTCCGGTCAGGAGTGGTGGG
>NW_010969218.1:0-385 GCF_000463585.1 Tarenaya hassleriana | reverse complement strand
ATGCATTCTTAATATGTTTCGACGCACCTTAAACATGTTTGGATGCGCTCTAAATATGTTTTGACGTACTCTAAATATGTTTCGACAAACTCTAAACATCTTTTGTTGCACTCTAAATATGTTTGGATGTACTCTAAAAGTGTTTAGACGCACTCTGAACGTGTTTCAACGCATTTTAAACGTGTTTGGACGCACTCTAAACATGTTTGGACGCACTCTAAACGTGTTTGGACGAACTCTAAACATGGTTAGACGAACTCTAAACATGTTTCTACGAACTCTAAATATGCTTCGATGCACTCTAAAAATGTTTCGATGCACTCTAACATGTTTGGATGCACTCTAAAAGTGTTTGGATGCACTCTAAACGTGTTTGGACGCACTC
>NW_010969217.1:0-385 GCF_000463585.1 Tarenaya hassleriana | reverse complement strand
CGAATATAATTTACTCTATCGAATCATTTCATCTTATTATATTAATCATTATTATACACTTGAACACATTGTAGGGATGCAAACGTAAATCATTTCCTTATCCGAAAGAAAAACAAGAGCAACTCCAAATAATATAATAATAATAATAATAATAATAAAATTATTTTGAAAAAGTATGATTACAGATATTTCATAATCGATTACTACGCGAGTGGAATGGATCAATGACTATGCTTTTTTTTAAAAAAAATAACAACAAAATGATATGACCCATTGAAATCTGGAAAGGATAAAAAATAATGTCATAGTTTTGTATTATTTGAAATGTGCCAAATTTGAAGAATGTATTAAAAGTGGTGTACGGTAGCAGGTGCATTATAAAAAA
>NW_010969216.1:0-385 GCF_000463585.1 Tarenaya hassleriana | reverse complement strand
TACCCAAATCTTTCAATTGATTAACCCTAGTGACCGTCTTCAGTACCTCAGCATCCCTGCATCATCAGGGAAGAAAAACCGATTCATATCAACATTCTCGTAGATAAAATCTCAAGAGAGTGGAAGCTACGAAGCCCTAACCTGCCACTACTCCGGCCGAGGAGATAAAGGGCGGCGGCGCCAAGGCAGCAACTAACTCCACCCCAGGGAATCATCTTTCGACCGGCACACGAGGAAATCCAATCTCCGATCGATTCCGCTACGAAATCGACATCAGCGGAAAATGAAAATCAAATACCGCAGAGAAAGGCACTTGCTTGCCTATCGGGAAAGCAGATACCGACGAATTTCAGCCAGAGAGAGAAAGAATCTGATGCTAGGGTCG
>NW_010969215.1:0-385 GCF_000463585.1 Tarenaya hassleriana | reverse complement strand
AAAAGGAGAGTGCATACCAAGGATATGAGTGGGCATACGGTTAATGAGATAGACCGCGGTGGTGAAAGCAAAAGACCAATATGATACAGGAAGAGACGCATGCGAAAGGAGGGAAAGACCGGTTTCAACTATATGACGATGACGACGTTCGGAAATTCCGTTATGTTCCGGAGTGTGAGGTGGGGTGGTGAGATGCGAGATACCATGCATCGCTAGATAAGGGCGAAGTACCACGAACTCACCACCATTATCCGAATACAAGGTCACAATCTTAGTCCCAAACCGGTTTTCCACAAGAGGACGAAACTTGGTGAATGTATCAAGAACTTGCGACTTTTGTTTCAACGGATACAACCAAGTATAACGAGTGAAATGATCGACGAAA
>NW_010969214.1:0-386 GCF_000463585.1 Tarenaya hassleriana | reverse complement strand
TATATATATATAAATTTTAACTGCGGGTTCATTAAAGTTAAACTGTATTGTAAATAAAAATAAAAATATGAAGTTAATATAAAATAAAATGAATAATAAAAAACTGAAAGTCAAAGCTAGCTTGAGATGCGTCCTAGAGTGTATAATACAAATACTAAAACCTTGAGAGAATGAAATTGACTTTGGCACTTGAAATCTGAAAGCAAACAGACCAAAAAAAAAAAAGGAAGAGGAAGAGAGATTTTTTCTGCATCTCCATTAATGGCCATCGATCTCTCTCTCAAGCTCGAACACGACGAAACACCTGAAGAAGAACAATCACAAGAACAACACAACAATAATCAAAACCATGAAAAAGAAGAAGAAGATGAAGACGAAGACGAAGA
>NW_010969213.1:0-386 GCF_000463585.1 Tarenaya hassleriana | reverse complement strand
GTTTGAACTTGAAATCCAATGGTACGAAGCATTAACTCTCTCTCTCTCTATATATATATATGAGTATATATATTATATATATATATGTTTGTATGTAAAAGCTAAAAAAAGAGTCATGCATGCAGTTAGAACACACAAACACTAGTATTTTTTTTTGTTATAACAGTCAGAACCGCTTCATAGCTCTTTAGGCCGGACAACATCTCACAACCCTTTGGGTCGGAAACGTCTCACTGCTGAAGGTGGCCTGACTCTAGAAAAACTTGGGTCGGACAATGTCTCACTGCTGAAGGTGGTCGACTCTAGGAAAACTCAGATCTTAGAAAAAATCGAATCTACAATCTCGTATAGAAAAGACTTATCATTTTTCAACTGAGATGGAAACT
>NW_010969212.1:0-386 GCF_000463585.1 Tarenaya hassleriana | reverse complement strand
TTGTGGAGCTTCGTCTGTGAGTATTAAGCTCAGGAAGAACTTCAGTTTCAATCAGAAGGTTCCACGTTAGTGGAAGACGACGTCGCTTTTGAAGGAATTGTTGTTTAATGGACCCAAGGGCATGCTGGTAATTTCGAAGTTGGGTTTGTTGGAGACTTTATTAAAAGTCTGAGACGAAGGACACCATTAAAGAAGAGCTCATTTTTTCTGATTCTTGTAACCCAGATACTGAGAGAGATCTCGGTGAAATTCTCCTGTTCGTGTTGTTCCCAACCACAATCAATAAACTACCCAGACCTTACCGAGACGTAGGATCAAGCACAACGCTTGAATCCGAACTCGTAATCTCTTGTCTCTCTGTTTCGATTTCTTGCTTTTGGTTTTCG
>NW_010969211.1:18622-23186 GCF_000463585.1 Tarenaya hassleriana | reverse complement strand
TCAACTTCTGAGTCATCGGATCACTTACCGGGCGATGGATATCAGTTTGGGTTGATTTTCAGATCATCGGATTATCCACCGAGAGATAGATGCCGATTTTTGTCGATATGTAGGGACTGGATCAATGTGTTGTCTAAATATGCTCATAACTTTCAATGCAGATATTAGATCTGCGCGATCATAGGGTGTACATGTAGTTATTAAAAAAAACTTTCTAATAACATAAAGAAAGAATAATTTAGACACGTTTTGTGGCAGTTATGAGGTTAATAATTTGATAAGTCAACAATCGAACAACTCATCGTGCATGACTCGTTATTTGGTTCGAATTGTTGACCATATGTCGATGGCTAGCGATTCGAGTCAACTTCTGAGTCATCAGATCACTTACCACACGATGGATATCAGTTTGGGTTGATTTTCAGATCATCCGATTATCCACGGATAGATAGATGCCGATTTTTGTCGATATGTAGGGACTGGATCAATGTGTTGTCTAAATATGCTCATAACTTTCAATACATATATTAGATCTGCGCGATCATGGGGTTAACATGTAGTTATTAAAAAAACATTCTAATAACATAAAGAAAGAATAATTTGGACACGTTTTGTGGAAGTTATGAGGTTAATAATTTGATGAGTCAACAATCGAACCACTCATTGTGCATGACTTGTTATTTGGTTTGAATTGTTGATCATATGCCGATGGCTAGCTATTCGAGTCAACTTCTGAGTCATCGGATCAGTTACCGGACGATGGATATCAATTTGGGTTGATTTTCAGATCATCCGATTATCCACCGATAGATAGATTCCGATTTTTGTCGATATGTGGGGACTGGAAACTTTCAATACATATATTAGATATGCGCGATCATGGGGTTCACATGTAGTTATTAAAAAAACATTCTAATAACATAAAGAAAGAATAATTTGGACACTTATTATTTGGTTTGAATTGTTGATCATATGCCGATGGCTAGCTATTCGAGTCAACTTCTGAGTCATCAGATCACTTAGTGGACTATGGATATTAGTTTGAGTTGATTTTCAGATCATCGGATTATCCACCGAGATATGAATGCCGATTTTTGTCGATATGTAAGGACTAGATCAATGTGTTGTCTAAATATGCTCATAACTTTCAGCGAATATGTAATGGTGTGTATGCGTAGTCTTTAAAAAAAAGTTTCTAATGACATAAAGAAAGAATAATTTGGACATGTTTTGTGGATGTTATGAAGTTAATAATTTGATCAATCCACAATCGAATAGCTCATCGGACATGACTCGTTATTAGGTTCAAATTGTTGACCATATACCGATGGCTAGCGATTGAAGTCAACTTCTGAGTCATCAGATCACTTACCGGACGATGGATATTAAATTGTGTTGATTTTTAGATCATCGGATTATCCATCAAGATATGGATGGCGATTTTTGTTGATATATAGGGACTAGATCAATGTATTATCTAAATATGCTCATAATTTTCAGTGAATATATTAGATCTGCGCGATAATGGTGTGTATGCGTAGTCTTTAAAAAAAAGTTTCTAATGACATAAAGAAAGAATAATTTGGACACGTTTTGTGGAAGTTATGAAGTTAATAATTTGATCAGTCAACAATCGAACAGCTCATCGGACATGACTCGTTATTTGGTTCGAATTGTTGACCATATGTGGATGGCTAGCGATTGTAGTCAACTTATGAGTCATCAGATCACTTACCGGACGATGGATATTAAATTGTGTTGATTTTTGTCGATATGTAGGGACTCGGTCAATGTGTTGTCTAAATATGCTCATAACGTTCAGAGAATATTAGATCTGTGCGATCGTGGTGTATATGCGTAGTTACTAAAAAAAACTTTCTAATCACATAAGAAAAGAATATTTTGGACACGTTTTGTGGAAGTTATAAAGTTAATAATTTGATCAGTCAACAAACGAACAACTCATCAGGCATAACTCGTTATTTGGTTCGAATTGTTGACCATATGCCGATGGCTAGGGATACGAATCAACTTCTGAGTCATCAGATCACTTAGTGGACTATGGATATTAGTTTGGGTTGACTTTCAGATCATCGGATTATCCATCGAGAGATGGATGCCGATTTTTGTCGATATGCAGGGACTAGATCAATGTGTTGTCTAAATATACTCATAACTTTCAGCGCATATATTAGATCTACGCGATCATGGTTTCTATGTATAGTTATAAAAAAAGTTTCTAATGACATAAAGAAAGAACTATTTGGACACGTTTTGTGAAAGTTATGAAGTTAATAATTTGATCAGTCAACAATCGAACAGCTCATCGGACATGACTGGTTATTTAGTTCGAATTGTTGACCATATGTCGATGGCTAGCGATTTGAATCAACTTCTGAGTCATCAGATCACTTAGTGGACTATGGATATTAGTTTGGGTTGACTTTCAGATCATGGGATTATCCATCGAGAGATGGATGCCGATTTTTGTCGATATGTAGGGACTAGATCAATGTGTTGCCTAAATATACTCATAACTTTCAGCGCATATATTAGATCAACGGGATAATGGTGTCTATGCGTAGTTATAAAAAAAGTTTCTAATGACATAAAGAAAGAATTATTTGGACACGTTTTGTGGAAGTTATGAAGTTAATAATTTGAACAGTCAACAATCGAACAACTCATCGGACATGACTCGTTATTTGGTTCGAATTGTTGACCATATGTCGATGGCTAGCGATTCGAGTAAACTTCTGAGTCATCAGATCACTTAGTGGACTATGGATATTAGTTTGGGTTGACTTTCAGATCATCGGATTATCCATCGAGAGATGGATGCCGATTTTTGTCGATATTAGGGACTAGATCAATGTGTTGTCTAAATATGCTCATAATTTTCAGTGAATATATTAGATCTGCGCGATAATTGTGTCTATGCGTAGTCTTTAAAAAAACTTTCTATTGACATAAAGAAAGAATAATTTGGATACGTTTTGTGGAAATTATGAAGTTAATAATTTGATCAGTCAACAATCGAACGGCTCAACGGACATGACTCATTATTTGGTTCGAATTGTTGACCATATGTCGATGGCTAGCGATTCGAGTCAACTTCTGAGTCATCGGATCACTTACCGGATGATGGATATTAGTTTGGGTTGATTTTCAGATCATCGAATTATCCACCGAGAGATGGATGTCGATTTTTGTCGATATGTAGGGACTAGATCAATGTGTTGTCTAAATATGCTCTTAACTTTCAACGCATATATTAGATCTGCGCGATCTTGGGGTTTACATGTAGTTATTAAAAAAACTTTCTAATGACATAAAGAAAAAATAATTTGGACACGTTTTGTGGAAGTTATGAGATTATTAATTTGATGAGTCAACAATCGAACAACTCATCGTGCATGTCTCGTTATTTTGTTCGAATTGTTGACCATATGTCGATGGCTAGCGATTCGAGTCAACTTCTGAGTCATCAGATCACTTACCGGACGATGGATATTAAATTGTTTGTTTTTCAGATCATCGGATTATCCATCGAGAGATGGATGCAGATTTTTATCGATATGTAGGGACTCGGTCAATGTGTTGTCTAAATATGCTCATAACGTTCAGAGAATATTTGATCTGTGCGCACGATATGTAGGGACTCGGTCAATGTGTTGTCTAAATATGCTCATAACGTTCAGAGAATATTTGATCTGTGCGCAGATCACTTGCGTGACGAGTCTTAAATTTGTAACCCGAAACACAACTAATCCACAAGTATACGGATGTCGTAGTACCGGGGTCGAACACAAGGACTTAAGTGGTTAAACTAGGAATCGACTAAAACTAGGAAAATGGTAAAAATAAAGTTGGAGAATTGTTTTTGGTGGTTTTGAAAGTTGTAGAAAATTAAATGAGAGAAATAAAACCAAAGCAAGCAATAATTCAAGAGGAGATAATCGATGGGAAAGGTTATGGGAATCGGGTTTCACCGATCATGCAAGGATGCCGTAAGGAATTATGGACCTAGATCATGCTTGTTCTAAAGTGAGGGATTCCAAGACTAAGGTCGTGTTCGGTTCTCTCAAACCGAAAACCCGCTATCCAAGAGAGTACTCTATCCACTTTCGTGGCTTAGAGTGAAGTTCCCGAATGCATTAAATTCTCTTGTCACGATCCTAGATTGAATTGAACCGAATTTCTTCGCATTCAATCTCAACCCATTTCAATGAATGCACCAAAAATCAAGAATCCATGTCTCCATGAAATTCTCAATCATAAATTCTACCCATAAGATTTTCATCCAATGGGAAGCATTAAACACCATTCATTAAACTCTAGCAATCAAACCCAAACAATTGCATCACTCAATTCAACAAATCCTAGGTTTCCCTAAACATTCATTCAAGAGAGATAAACTTCAAGAACACAAATTTCATTCAAAGCAAGGATTTGAAAGCATAAACAAAGCATAATCTTGGGTCCAAGGTGAATACAAGCATCCTTACATGAGGGCTAATCCCTCATCCCACAACAAGAAACTACTCACACATCTTGTTCATAA
>NW_010969211.1:7199-10719 GCF_000463585.1 Tarenaya hassleriana | reverse complement strand
ACGTTCTGCATGGCAGAACGGACGGTCCAACCTTCCGTTCTGTGCCAATCAGTCCGTCACCTGTGGACCGTCCATTCCGGCTTACCAGAACGGACGGTTGACGGTCTATGAGAACGGACGGTCCAACCTTTCGTTCTGTGCCAATCAGTCCGTCACCCGTGGACCGTCCGTTTCGGCTTACCAGAACGGACGGTCTAGGGTAGTTCTCTGTGATCAGATCACGTTTCCCCGTGTTCTCAGCCCCGATCAGACCCGAAACTGAACCGAATTCTTCTGTACACCCAAAATTCGAACTCCTGCACTCTATGCAACATGAAACATGCAATCTACACTAGATTCAATCATCAAACATGCATAGATATCAAAGCAAACATGGATTCAAACAATTCAAATCCTAAAACATGCGTGATCGGGTTCTATGAAATCAAAACAGAGCAACCAGGCTCTGATACCACTGTTGGGTTTCCTGGGATCTGTAGAGCGAATCCTATTCCTAAGAGATCGATTCTAGGGTTTGCGCAGCGGATGTAAAACAAAAATTTAATAAACCCTAGAACCATGCTTCTAATGAATCGTAGAAACGTTAGAACGCTTACCTCAATCGATCCGGGGCCTGTATCAATCGAAGAACACGTCTGGTCACGAAAGGCAGGAAATTACCTCGCCCTCTACACGTATCCACACGTCGGGATGGATTCCAACACCTTGGAACTTGTTTGCTAGGACTAGAAATCTCGATCTCTCTTGTGTGCAAGGTTTTTGGAGGCTTAGGGTTTTTTTTTCTTCTTTTTTTTCCTTCTTTTTTTCTTTTTCTTTTTTCTTTTCTTAAAACCCTAGAAGACATTCTCCTTATATAGACTTTCCAAAAATCCTAATTTGACAAGGAATAGATTACTAGGAATCCTAATCTAATTAGGCTTCCTAAACCTATTAGAATTCTAATCTCATTACGTTTCCTAGATGTAATAGAATTCTAACCTCATTAGGATTCCTATACATAATAGGATTCCTAATCCCATTAGGATTCCTAATCCCATTAGGATTCCTATTCCAAATAGGAATCTCAATCCAATTAGGATTCCTAATCGGGATAATTTCGCACACGTACTTGTCCATCCCTATTGTATGTGACCCTGTAGGCTCATCCGGAATAGCAGTAAAACGCAAAATCTCCATTCCGGTAATTAGGCGTCCAACCGAATCTCATCGAGTTGGTGAAGCTGTAACACTCGCTTCTCCGCAGCGGATTTCCAATCGTAATTAAGCTTCTTAATTGCCCAATATGCCCTGTACTCAAGCTCAACCGGCAAGTGACAAGCTTTCCCATAGACAAGTTGGAAGGGAGACATATCGATGGGTGTCTTGAAGGCTGTCCTATACGCCCATAGGGCGTCATCAAGCTTGGATGCCCAATCTTTCCTTGACCTTAACACCGTCTTCTCAAGTATCGCCTTGATCTCCCTGTTTGAGACTTCAACTTGTCCGCTTGTCTGAGGGTGATACGGGGTAGCCACCTTATGTCTCACACCATACTTCTTCAAAAGCGCTTCTATGGTGCGGTTGATGAAGTGAGATCCTCCATCGCTAATCACGACCCTTGGCGTCCCGAATCTCGGAAAAATCACCCTCTTGAACATCTTCGTCACCACTTTCGAGTCGTTAGTGGGACTCGCCATCGCTTCTACCCACTTAGTGACATAATCGACCACCACGAGGATGTATTGGTTCCCATAAGAAGATGGGAACGGTCCCATGAAGTCTATACTCCAAACATCGAACGGTTCAACTTCCAAGATATATCGTTGAGGCATTTCGTGGCGGCGGGAGATGTTCCCCGTTCTCTGGTAAGCATCACAGGATGAGACGTATTGATGAACGACTTTAAACATTGAAGGCCAATAGAACCCGGCTTGAAGAATTTTAGTCGAGGTCTTCGATGCTCCAAAATGACCAGCATAGTCCGAAGAGTGACAATGATGAATCACACTCCAGACTTCCTCTTCGGGCACACATCTCCTAAAGAGGCCATCCTTGCCTCTCTTGAAGAGGTAAGGTTCTTCCCAAAAATAGTCCTTGATGTCTCTGAAGAACCTCTTCCTCCCGTTGTAGTCCAACTCATGAGGAATGTACCCGCTGACAATGAAGTTGACAAAATCTGCGTACCACGGGTCTCTCTCCTTCACTTGGACAACCATCACGCAATCATCTCGGAGATAATCATCAATGGGAATATCTTCATGTCGCTCAATCCGAGATAAGTGGTCAGCCAATCCATTCTCTGTACCCTTCCTATCTCTGATCTCCAAGTCAAACTCTTACAGCAAGAGAATCCATCTGATCAACCTCGGCTTGGCATCCTTCTTGGATAGGAGATATCTCAAGGCAGCATGGTCGGTGTAGACAATCACCTTCGACCCGACCAAATAAGACCGAAACTTCTCAAAGGCAAAGACGATAGTGAGTAACTCCTTCTCAGTGGTGGAGTAATTGACTTGTGCGTCATCCAAAGTTCGGCTCGCATAATAAATGGCATGCAGCTTCCTGTCTTTCCTTTGACCCAAGACAGCCCCGACAGCGAAATCGCTCGCATCGCACATAAGCTCAAAGGGAGCTTCCCAATCCGGTGGCTGAATAATAGGCGGAGAAATCAACGTTCTTCAGAGCTCAAAGGCAGCCTCGCACTCATGGGTGAACTCAAAGGGCACGTCCTTTGCAAGTAATTCGGTCTAAGGCCTTGAAATCTTCGAGAAGTCCTTGATGAACCTCCTGTAGAACCCGGCATGTCCCAGAAAACTCCGGATTCCCTTAACATTCCGTGGAGGCGACAGCTTCTCTATTACTTCGACCTTAGCTCGGTCAACCTCAATCCCCTTTCTCGAAATCTTGTGGCCTAGCACAATGCCCTCTTGGACCATGAAATGGCACTTCTCCCAATTCAGCACAAGATTCGCCTCAACACACCTGTCCAACACTCAACGCAAATTCATTAGACACACAGGAAAGGAGGGTCCATGGACGAAAAAATCATCCATGAACACCTCCATAACATCCTCAATGAGATCAGAAAATACAGCAGTCATGCATCTCTGAAATGTCGCCGGTGCGTTATATAAACCAAAGGGCATCCTACGGTATGCAAAGGTGCCATATGGACATGTAAAGGTGGTTTTCTCCTGGTCGCTAGGGTGAATGGGGATTTGGAAGAATCCCGAGTAGCCATCAAGGAAACAGAAATGGGAATGCAAGGCTAACCTCTCTAGCATTTGGTCGATGAAGGGCAACGGGAAATGGTCTTTACGGGTGTTGGAATTCAGCTTCCTATAATCAATACACATTCTCCAACCCGTAACCGTCCTAGTGGGTATCAATTCATTATGCTCATTTTCTACCACAGTGATACCCCCTTCTTTGGTACAACTTGCACGGGACTAACCCATGCACTATCTGAAATCGGGTAAATGATACCCGCATCTAACAATTTGAGCACTTCCTTCTTCACTACCTCCTTCATGGTGGGATT
>NW_010969211.1:3648-6655 GCF_000463585.1 Tarenaya hassleriana | reverse complement strand
GTTTTCCTCGTCCCTTAGCCAAGGGAACTCACGGGCAGAACAAGATGAGGGCTCAATGGCCCTGTATTTCCAGCCCTCTAGCTCAATCGATGAGCTGTCATCTAAAGTCCGAACAATGCTTCGGACTTCCTCCCAATCGCAGTACATGCTGTCTTGTACCGCGTTCAATGCCATCTCGAGGGGGTCTGACTCTCTAAATTCACCCCTCACTTCGTCGACCAATGTGTCGATCAGGTCTAGGTAGAAGGAAGACTCAAATGCGGTTGCTTGAGATTCTGATCAAGTCTGAATTCAACCGTCTCATCTCCGATCTTCATCGTAAGTCTTCCTTCTCTGACATGCACTACAGCATCAGCCGTGTTCAGAAACGGCCTACCAAGTATGATGGGGATTTTAGAATCCTCTGGCATGTCCAGAACTACAAAGTCGACGGGGACATAGAATTCTCCTACCTTCAGAGGCACATCTTCCAAGATCCCAGCGTGATACTTCACTGATCGGTCGGCCAATTGCAGTGCTATCCTTGTCGGTTTCAGCTCACTGACATTAAGCTTCTTGAATATGGAGAGAGGCAGCAAACTGACACTTGCGCCCAAATCGCAAAGCGCCCTCTCAATCTCCACATTTCCCAATCTGCACGGGATAGAGAAGCTACCGGGATCAGCCATCTTCTACGGTAACTTCGTCTGCAATATGGCTGCACTCACTTCTGTGCTCAGTGCCACTGTCTCCTTCTCAACCGCCCTCTTCTTCGTAAGAATATCCTTCAGAAATTTGGTGTAGGATGGGATTTGAAGAACTACCTCGTGAAACGACATGGTCACTTCTAATTTCTTCAGCATCTCTGTAAATTTGGCGAACTGGCTGTCTTCATTAAACTTCCTCGCCCGGGCATGGTCACTTCTAGCTTCTTCAACATCTCGGTAAATTTGGCGAATTGGCTGTCTTCATTGTACTTCCTCGCCCGAGATGGAAATGGTAGAGGGGGTGCCTGTGGAGGAGGCGGAATGTACCTCGCCTCTCCCCCCTCTACAGCATGGCCCTTGCCTTTATCTAAGGCGACCCTCTGTGGTTCGTGAGAACCTTCTCCCTCTTCTCTGGTAACTGGGGAGGTCTCCGGAAGCTGTCTTCCGCTTCTCAGGCCTATGGCATTGATATGCTCTCTCGGGTTAGGATCAGCCTTACCCGGAAATTGGCCTTGAGGTCTCGTTGCCTGGGAAGCAAGCTGAGCAATCTGATTGTCCATCATCTTGATATGTGAATCCAACCCATCCAATCTCTGCTCGAAGCTCTCTTGCTTCCCTTTGAATCCTTGCATCTCTTGACCCAAGCTAGAAAACGAGTTTTTCTGATCGTGCATTAGCTGGGCTAACATCGACTTTAACTCTGACTCCTCTTCTTTACCCTGAGGCGGAGGGGCTCTGTATCCTTGATTTCTCTGATTGTAGTCTTGGCCCTGATTCTGATACCCCTGATTCTGGCTCTGGTAGCCCTGATTCTAGTATCTAGGCTGAAATCCTAGAGGTCCCTGAGGTTTCGCTCCGCTTTGATGTTGAGGGTTCAACGCTCCTTGCGGGTTGCCATAAAAAAAGCCAGGGTGATTCCGATTCCCCGGATTGTAGAAGTTCGACTGATTGTTGTATTGATTTCTTCCCACATAGTCGACTTCTTCCATGGCTTCTTCTGCTTGTTCCACCATGTACATGCCCGGTTTACCCTTCTGCAGGTTTGATGAACCGGACCTAGCAAGCTGTAGCTTGATGGCAGAAAGCTCCGAAAGAACGGCTTGTAAAGCCGAAGACTCGCTAGCATCACCTTTGACATCAGCCTTAGGCAAAGACCGTCTGCTGCCCATTTCCCCTGAAATGCTTCTCCCTTTCGCCATTTTAGCAATCTGCGCTTCTAAAGCCTCGAAAGAGAGGTCATACACACTGTCTCCGCATGCTGCATCAACCAATCCTCTCGTGTCGTCCCTAAGGCCATGTATGAAAGTAGAGAGGAGGTATTTGTTGTCCATACCGTGGTGCGGACACATTCTCTGATACTCCTTGAACCTCTCCCAAGCATCATACAAGGTCTCATCATCATCTTGAGCAAAGGAGTTTATCTTGTTCAAGACTAGCTGCGTCTTCATGGGAGAGTAATATTTCATCATAAACTTCTCCTCCATCTCATCCCATGTAGAAATGGAATTTGGCTCCAAGGTATAGAGCCAATCCCGTGCCTTATCCATCAGAGAGAAAGAAAATGCCTCAATCATCGCGTCTTCCATTGTCACGCCCGGCAGCTTTTTAATGGTTCGACAGAGCATCTTGAATTGCGTAAGATGAGAATTCGGATCCTCATTATACCTCCCTCTGAAGCTCATCTGATTCAGCACCTGAATGAACTGCGGTTGAAGCTCAAAGTGGTCTAAGAGGGGTCGGTTGATGCACGAAAGCAACTGAGTATGCTTGGGCGTGGTGTACATCCCAAGAGTCTGCGGATTAGCTCGGGCGTGCTCTCTTGGCTGCGCTTCACCCCTTGCTGCCTCTTCTGCCATTCTGTCCTCTCTTCGTTTTCTGCGGATTTCCCTTTCTGTTCTGTCTATGTCCGGATCAAAGGCAAGCTCAAAATCTGGGTCGAGTTGTCTTCGAGTGGGACGTCTGCTCATGCACTAAGGGAACCTGCAAAACTAAAAGTCCAGAAAAAGGCAGAGAAGGTGAATCGAAGTGAATAAAAAGGCAGAGAGTAGGGAGAGACACCCGATGAAGTCCAGAACGATCCCGGAAAAGTCCAGGAAAATCGGAAAAAATCCAGAAAAATTCAGAAAAGTCCAGGAAATGTCCAGAAAAACTCCGAAAAAGTCCAGGGAATTCTGAAAATGTCCAGAGAGATCCCGAAAAATCCAAAACAAGTCCAGAAAAGTCCACAAAAATACAAACAGCAAAAATAATAAACAGAAAAATCAAGAAATAAAAGAAATAAAGAAAAATTGACTCAAGAGAAAAATAAAAATCACACAAAC
>NW_010969211.1:1268-2078 GCF_000463585.1 Tarenaya hassleriana | reverse complement strand
GCATAAACAAGACACAATCTTGGGTCCAAAGGTTAATACAAGCATCCTTACATGAGGGCTAATCCCTCATCCCACAACAAAAAACTACTCACACATCTTGTTCATAAACACAAAATCAACAAGATGAAGCATAGAGAGAGAAAGGGAAAGATATGCTCAATGATGTCTTCAATCTTCAATCCAAGGCAAATCTCCCTGTTCCTCCCTCAAGAATTCGGCCCTAGGTCTTTTGGAGGAGAGAAACTCGCCTCCTTTGCTTTCCCAAATCAAACTCTCTCTCAAAAGTCCGAAAAATCAGACCTAAATCAGTTCCAGGTCACGCGGTCAGCCGGACCATGTGTTGGTCTGGCGGACCGGGAGTAAATGAAGCACGGAAACGCGGCAAAGTGGTCCTGGTCCGACTGACCAAATCTGGTCAGCTCCGGACCAGGTCTTCAGTGGGCTAGGCTCGGCGGACCGGGGCAGGCGAGAGGCGAGCCAAGGAGGGGTAGAGGTGTTCTGGTCCGGCGGACCTGAGTAGGTCAGCTCCGGACCAGTTGCTCTTCGGATCTGGTCAGCCGTCGGCTCGGAGTCCGCTGACGGACTGAGGAAACTCGTGGTCCTGGTCCGGCTGACCAAAACTGGTCAGCTCTGGACCAGGCTTCGATTTTTGCTGGTTCGTGGACGGTGTTTGATTCAAGTCTGGGGGGAGGAGTGACACTAACATATATCGTACTCATGGGACCCCTCCACTTCATGATGCATAACCGGCCTGAAGTCGCCGACATAGCATCGAGGGTCATCCTCCACATACACTCGGTATTCTCTTCC
>NW_010969211.1:0-1031 GCF_000463585.1 Tarenaya hassleriana | reverse complement strand
CGAAGTCCAGACGGATATTGGCACGGAATCCGACCAAGGATACTCATCTCACGGGTCCTGCTAAAGGCCCACTCGGTCCTCCCTCTTCACCCTCACCCCTTTGCATTCATTCAGGCTAACACCACATTGCACTGTAGTTCCGTAACATTGCATAAGCTTCATGGGCTCTCGATAACCGCAAAAGAGATAATGGAATGCGATTCCGCCTCATTGAAAAAGGTAACACAATCCCTCATTTCATCCATTCCTTATCTCTTTTTGAAAACTCTCCACTAGACGAGAGTCAACACCGTGGACGGTGTTTGATTCAAGTCTGGGGGGAGGAGTGACACTAACATATATCGTACCCATGGACCCTACACATCATGCATCAATTGCACTTAGAATCATGCATTCCATATCCATCGAAAAAAAAAAGTCTTGCATTTTGTACATACTTGCATGAATCGCCACTAATAGGTTGCATATGCGCATATAGATATAGGACCACCCACACACACTTGCATAAGGTTTTCCTCTCGAAAATTTGGCCGGATAACAATGTGGGGGTATAGAGTAAGGATTGGTTTGGTAGGGTTCTAGGAGCTAAGTTTAGATTTATCTAAAGAATCGAATGGATTGTCGGGTGAGGTAGAAATAGCTGATCCAACCCTAGAACGAATGGATGTTACGTGGGATAATTTTGTTTCCTAAAGTCTAGATGGAGTAAAAGTTACGAACCAAGCACGAAACGTCTCCCTAAGAACCACCCTTTGATCTCTAAGTTATGAAGCCTATAGAAAGCAACAAGCCCTATAAAATATGAGGCATCCCGACACTCCTCTGTCATCATCTCGTTAATGAAAATCATTCGGGGACATGAGTGCGTCGAAAACGAGGGCTCGAGTCTAAGTTGTGGGACAAGAAAAAGAAAAAAAAAAAGAGAAGTGACACTTGTCAAATTCCAACATCCTAAAAGCCCGGGATTGCATGGTCGTCGACCATGTCGGCTTGATAGAATGAGATCCCCGTGTCCACTCGTTGGGCTATCT
>NW_010969210.1:0-386 GCF_000463585.1 Tarenaya hassleriana | reverse complement strand
GTGTCCACGAGCTCCTCGGTCGTCGTGTCACTCTCCAACTTGTCAGTTCTGTTCAGCCCGATCCAGGTTCTCTAAAACCCAACCCGACATTTTCTCAATTTTTAGGGTTTAGGTTAGGGTTTCATTTAGTCACTACATAAGCTAGCTGCGTTTGTGTGTCATAGGAAATGAGAGGAGAGGGAGACTTGGAAAAGCAGCTCACTTGGAAAACTGGGTCAAGATAAAGTCGGCGGTGACAGCTGAAGAAACTGCGTTTGCGGTTGCGTTTGAGTGGGACGAGTCAATGGGAACGCCGAGTGCGTTCGTGATCAAGAACCATCACCGCAGCCAGTTCTTTCTTAAGTCTCTCACTCTCCGTGACGTTCCCGGTGCCTCCGGACCCATCC
>NW_010969209.1:0-386 GCF_000463585.1 Tarenaya hassleriana | reverse complement strand
TAACGCTCATGATGAGTGTGAGGAAACTGAGCAGCACACAAGTGAGGGGGTTGATGACAATAGTGGTGATAAGTCTGAGGGAAATGAGGGTGATGGATATAACAGATTTGAAACTCAGTTTAAGTCTGGAAAGGAAGGTCAAGCTACAACAATTGAGAATGAATATGAGAGTGATAAGTAATTTGTAGACAACGATGACATCTTTCCCCCTACTCCGCAAAATACCGAGGAAGAATGGAAGGATTATGAGAGACGGATGCGACAAAAGAAATCAACAAGGCAAACAATGCCTCGGGATAAAGAGTTTTTCTTCTTGGGTCAAACATTCAATTCTGGAAAGGAGTTTAAAAAAGAGATATTGAGGTATGTGTTGACAACTCAACACA
>NW_010969208.1:0-386 GCF_000463585.1 Tarenaya hassleriana | reverse complement strand
ATGCATTCATTCACTATGGACCATCCATAAGAATAAATCATGTCTATTTGAGTCACAGTTGTCAGATTAAGCAACGATTGCACAATCGGATCAGAAAACAAAAAATCTCGGAGTCTGGGTCTCGGGCCGTCCGTTCTGGATGTAGAACGGACGGTCTACGTGTGAGAATGGACGGACTACGTGTTTCTGCAGACTGGACTGTCCAGACACTCTGGAACGGACGGTCCACTGTCTCAGAACGGACGTTCCAGGCTTGGCAGAACGGACAGTCTGAGGTGACCGGAAAGGACAATCCATGACAGCAGAACGGACAGTCCGTTCTCAACCACAGAACGGACGTTCCAGACCCTTCGGTCTCACCTCAGTCCGCCACCCCTGGACCGTCC
>NW_010969207.1:0-386 GCF_000463585.1 Tarenaya hassleriana | reverse complement strand
ATGAATCTTATGCCCAAAATTGCCACAACCTGAACAACGTGGAGGAGTCCACGCATATGAGACCTTGATGACATCAAGTTTACTAGGATGTCTGGCCCGTGGGTCAACATGGATCTACGGTGTGGGACCCAATCCTATGAAGAACTTATTCCTACACGAAGGAGAAGACAAAGACATGTCGGTGTCACCTGAGACGGATCGAAGTAATTTCTATGAATCATCTGTCCGAGCATCACAAACATGGTGATCGTAAGAATTCCAGCAACAACTTGTCTCAAATCCACACCCATTTTCACTCTTCTTCTTCCTCTCCTCTCCTCTCTCCCTCTCTCTCTCTCTCTCCACAGAAGAAGAAGTGGGTTTTGGAGATTTTTTACTGAAACTGA
>NW_010969206.1:0-386 GCF_000463585.1 Tarenaya hassleriana | reverse complement strand
CCGGTCGCGCACCTGGTTATGGTGGGTGAGTCTTCCAACAGAAGTGTCTGCATATGTCAAGTCTCGAACACGAGCCATGCTTAAGCGAATCCAAGTCGCTTACCACTTAGACCAATCGTTGTTGGTAAATGATTTTCTTTAATTGATTGTTTATATATACAAATATTATTTTACCATAAAATACATGAAGTTTGCAAATTCTACAAAATATATAAACTTTCTAAAATTTACTGTAAATCTATATTCGCTATAGCAACTTTAATTATTTAATATATTCAATAACATGTCATTGCTCTATTGAAAAAAAAATCATTTCATCATTACTATGTGAAAAATATTCCAATTAAAAACTAAACATAAATAAATAAATAAATATATATATATAT
>NW_010969205.1:0-386 GCF_000463585.1 Tarenaya hassleriana | reverse complement strand
TTTTTTTTAACGGTCCGTCCCGCTTTTATCGGAAATCGATGCTTCGAATTTTAAATAATAAATTGTATAAAATATCTCGAACACGTCGGCTTTATCGTAGAAGATACGGTGGAATCGGTAAAAGAATACGACAATACGTATAAGTAGATCTTGTTGTAAACAATCATTTCCATTAATTAATATAGTTGGGCCCATAATTTTCAAGGATTTCCAATAAATTTGTGTATTGGGAACAAAAAGAATCAATCAATAATATGGATGGATAAAAAAAACAAAAACAAAAAACTAGGGTTTGAAGAGACACGTTTCTTCAAGAATATCGGCCAAAAGTTCCAAATCGCTGACCCTATCACCGAATTTCGAATGGCAGCATCCTCCGCTTCTCA
>NW_010969204.1:0-386 GCF_000463585.1 Tarenaya hassleriana | reverse complement strand
GGGGGTGGGAGCCTATGCATTTAATAAGGTAGGTGGGAAGAATAGAGTTGTTGGAGAAGTTGCTTGCACTCTAAGAAGCTTCCTTGTAGTGTCTTGACTAATCTTGGCCGACAATAGGGTCTTGAGATGGAGAGGAATTGAGTCTTGGCTGGTCCGATGGAAGGTAAGCTTGCATTCTTCGACTCAGGGTTCGTTTAAAGCATGAGACGAACGTGTTTGACGCATTGTCGAAGAGCTTGTGGTTTGGCTCGCTTAAGGGAAAGTTTGAGCCGAGAATAAAGTGTACATCCTTCGGATTTGGTACAACTACTCGTGACTTGTCTTGGACTATGATCTCCATGTGATAAGTTGGAACGTTATGCTCCAGTTGAACCCCTAGCTCCATG
>NW_010969203.1:0-386 GCF_000463585.1 Tarenaya hassleriana | reverse complement strand
TCTCAGGTGTAAAGGAAGAGCTGCTAGTAAGAAGTGAGGGAAGGAACCCTAGGGTAGGACATCAACATAAAGAAGGAGTCGCTACAATAGCAGCCCTCTTTCGAGTAACCGGTTCCGAATCCGCTTTCGTCATTCACTCTTCCTTCATATTACGAAAAAGGTAATCTTACTACAACGAAAGATCTTTCACTTCACGCGGGGCATTTTGAGCCGGTAAGACGAGACAACTTCAACATTCAATCGCACAGCGCTGCCCATTAAAGGTAGCGGACAGCGACGCTTCCGGCTTCAGTCCTGACCTCATTACCTAAAGGGAAAAATAGCTCATCACTGATCCGGTGCAGCCCATAAAGGATCAAGTTCCACGGAGTAGCACCAGTGGCTGG
>NW_010969202.1:0-386 GCF_000463585.1 Tarenaya hassleriana | reverse complement strand
AGTTTCCATCTCAGTTGAAAAATGATAAGTCTTTTCTATACGAGATTGTAGATTCGATTTTCTTCTGAGATCTAAATTTTTCTAGAGTCGACCACCTTCAGCAGTGAGACATTGTCCGACCCAAGTTTTCCTAGAGTCGGCCACCTTCAGCAGTGAGACGTTTCCGACCCAAAGGGTTGTGAGATGTTGTCCGGCCTAAAGAGCTATGAAACGGTTCTGACTGTTATAACAAAAAAAAATACTAGTGTTTGTGTGTTGTAACTGCATGCATGACTCTTTTTTTAGCTTTTACATACAAACATATATATATAATATATATACTCATATATATATATATAGAGAGAGAGAGAGTTAATGCTTCGTACCATTGGATTTCAAGTTCAAAC
>NW_010969201.1:0-386 GCF_000463585.1 Tarenaya hassleriana | reverse complement strand
GTTTCTGGATGAAACGCGGTTGAGAACCGAAGGTCGGTCCCCATGAGCTTGAAGAGTTCGGTCCAGAATTTGCTGGTGAAGCGTCCGTCTCGGTCGCTGATGATGGACCGAGGTAGACCCCAGAACTTGACCACATTCTTGAAGAATGCTTGGGCTACTTCATGGGCCGGACATTCCTTTGTGAGTGGAATGAACGTCGCGTATTTGCTGAACCTATCAACGACCACAAAAATAGCTCCAAACCCGTTAGACTTAGGTAATTTAGTGATGAAATCCATGGATACCGATTGCCACGGGTGGTCGGCTATGGGGAGAGGTTGTAACAGTCCCGCCGGTCTTCTTTGCTCGATCTTGTCTTGTTGGCATACAAGACACGTCTCAACATA
>NW_010969200.1:21881-23247 GCF_000463585.1 Tarenaya hassleriana | reverse complement strand
TCAGAGAACTGACTCGGTCCGAGTCAGAACGAAGGAAGACCGAGTCAACACTTGACTCGGTCGAGTTAGAACTCTGCGACACCGAGTCTGAAGCTAACAAAGTTTTGGAGTGGTCCAACGATCTGACTCGGTCCGAGTCAAGTACTGACTCGGTCGAGTTAGAATACAGAAGCTCGAATTTCTCCTCGGTTTCATCGTCTAACGCCTGTGTGAGCTCCCGAATATCCTCCCAATTGCTGTATATACTCGCATCTGATGCCAGGAGGGATATTTCCAGTGGATCAATGCCTCGGAACTGATCAAAGACCTCCTGCGTCAAGATCTTGTGTACATCAACATAACACGCTGAATCGGTAGTGGATGGCTGCTTCATATTGTGATCTAAGGTGAACTCAACAGTCTCTTCACCTATCTTCATGGTAAGACGACCAGCCCGGACTATTGCTGTATATACTCGCATCTGATGCCAGGAGGGATATTTCAAGTGTATCAATGTCTCGGAACTGATCGAAGACCTCCTGCGTCAAGATCTTGTGTACATCAACATAACACGCTGAATCGGTAGTGGATGGCTGCTTCATATTGTGATCTAAGGTGAACTCAACAGTCTCGTCACCTATCTTCATGGTAAGACGACCAGCTCGGACGTGTACAACCGCATCAGCCGTGTTCAGAAACGGTCGATCCAAAATAATCGGTATCTTCGAGTCTTCATCCATGTCTAAGACAACAAAATCGACGGGGACATAATAATCTCCGACTTTCAAAGGAACGTCCTCGAGAATACCTGTGGGATACTTAACAGATCGATCCGCTAGCTGTAGCGCCATCCGTGTCGGCTTAAGCTCACCAATATTAAGCTTCTTGTAAATAGACAACGGTAGTAAACTGACGCTAGCACCAAGGTCGCACAATGCACGGTCTATCGCAATGTTTCCGATTTTGTAGGGAATCGAAAAACTACCAGGATCTGATCTCTTCCGTGGCAGCTCATGCTGTATAATCGCAGCGCTCACCTCTGTGCTCAAGGCTACTGTCTCCTTCCCAATTACCCTCTTCTTGGTCAAGATATCTTTCAGGAACTTCGAATAAGAGGGTATCTGCAGCATAGCCTCATAGAACGGTATAGTAACCTCCAGCTTCTGAAGCATATCAGCAAATCTCGAGAACTGTGTATCCTCAACATGCTTCTTCAATCGAGAAGGAAAAGGAACGGGTGGTACCTTAGGTGGAGGAGCGACGTATGGCGTTTCGGCTTCCTCTGCATTCACCCGAGGTGTCTCATCTGCTATACCTTTTCCTTTCTCTTCAGCAGTGTATCTAGACGTCGTCCCTTTTTCCGCAGGGACTGTATCTGGCAGATTCT
>NW_010969200.1:20986-21495 GCF_000463585.1 Tarenaya hassleriana | reverse complement strand
AAAGGCGTTGGTAGCCTTTGAACCTCTCCCATGCGTCATACAGACTCTCATCACTCTCCTGAGTGAAACTGTGTATGGCTCTCTGTGCAGCTCGGGTCTTCTCTGGGGAGTAGTATCTCGCCATGAATTGCTCCTCTAGCTCCTCCCATGTCGTGATCGAGTTCGGCTCAAGAGTGTAGAGCCAATCTCTCGCCCGATCCATCAGTGAAAAAGGAAAAGCCTCCAAATATACATCCTCGATGGTCATTCCTCGTGGCTTCCTAACTGATCTACACAGCATCTTAAACTGAGTCAAATGAGCAATGGGATCTTCTGTAGGCCGCCCTCTGAAACTCGCCTGACTGAACATCGTGATGCACTGTGGCGGTAGCTCAAAACTGTCAATGGGCGGTCTGTTGATGCATGATAGGAGTTGGGTGTGCTTCGGTGCAATGTACGAACCCAAAGTCTCCTCTGCAACGTAGGTAGCTTCGCCCTCGGTTTGCTGATCATAAAGCGGATTCATGTGC
>NW_010969200.1:16737-19705 GCF_000463585.1 Tarenaya hassleriana | reverse complement strand
CGAAACATAATGAATTCGGCCCAGCCCAATCTTCTGACTCGGGCCTTCTGACTCGGGCATGTTGACTCGGGGTACACTGACTCGGACGTTCTGACTCGGTCTCCTCGTAACAGGCTTGAATTGGGCCCTTTTCAGCATGTTGACTCGGCCCAATTTCTGTTGTTGACTTTGGCCGAGTCAAGGTAGGAAGTTCTTGATGTATTTCAATCCTTTTAGCTCCAGATTGCTTCCATCTTGGTCCAAATCTCATCCAAGACCTGTAATCCAATAAAAACACAACCAAACCGAGTTTCGTAGCCTAACGCGCCTATAATGCCTATAAATGAATATGATCCTCATATAAAATCCTATAGAAACGCCCTGAAAATATAGAGAGAATTAGGAGTTATCAGTATCGGAGCCTGGTTCTCTGTATATCGCCGTGCTTGTTCTATGATTGCATGATTCAATCGTCAAATTGCATGTAATCATTGAATCTATGCATGTTTAATGATATTTGTGATTGTTGAATGATGCATGGATGGTATGGAGTCTGGGACGGATTAACGGTGTGACGAAACGGGGGTGAAACCCTAATTTTCGAAATCCGAAAAATCTGTTCCGAATCTGATCTGTCCGCGATCAGCCGGACCAAGAGTTGGTCAGCCGGACTAGCAGGCAGATCAGATTCCATACCACCTGCTTGGTCAGGAGAACCAAAGTCTTCGCTGGTCAGCTCCAAGCCAAAAGTTGATCCGGCTGATCAAGCGAAGACAACACAGGTCCGAGACACATCGCAGACTGACCAAGGGAACAGACTGAGTTGGTCCGGAGCTGACCAAGTTTGGTCAGCCCCACCAAGCCTAGTTTTGAACTGAGTCTGATTCCAGGTCAGCTCGGAGCAGGAGAGACAGACTGAGTTGGTCCGGGGCTGACCAAACTTGGTCAACTCCGGACCAAGCTTAGCATTTTCTCAAAACCGGCAGAACGACGGACCAGAAAAGCTTCATTCTGATGGACTTCTTGATTCTTTTGATTATGAATCAATCGAATCATGCGATTCTTGTTTGATGGGTAAGATGACAAAATCTCCTTTTTCTAGAAAAGGAGAAAGGGCTACATAGTTGCTAGAACTCATACATACTGATGTATGCGGTCGTATGAGCTCACCCACTAGAGGAGGTTATCTGTACTTTGTTACGTTTACTGATGATTTCAATAGGCACGGTTATGTCTACTTGATGAGACATAAATGTGAAACATTTGAATTGTTCAAGATTTTTAGAAACGAGGTACAGAACCAACTTGGCAAGGCGATCAAGTTGCTTCGATCTGATCGAGAAGGCGAGTATATGAGCCAAGAGTTCACTGACTATCTGGCAGATTGTGGGATTGTCTCACAGCTGACTCCACCTGGAACGCCACAGTGGAATGGCGTGTCCGAGAGGAGGAACCGGACCTTATTAGATATGGTACAGGTCTATGATGAGTCAGGTCGATCTTCCTAAATCCTTCTAGGGCTACGCTCTGGAAACGGTTGCGCTTATACTGAACAACTGTCCAACAAAGTCGGTTCAGAAAACACCATACGAGATATGGATTGGGAAGTATCCCAGGTTAGTGTTTTAGAAGATTTGGCGATGCGACGTTTATGTGAAACGTCTGGCTTCTGCTAAGCTATCTGCCAAATCTGATAAATGCATATTTGTGGGTTACCCTAAGGAAACAAAAGGGTACTGGTTCTACAACCCATCCGAGAACAAAGTGTTTGTTGCTCGGAATGGATCTTTCTTGGAGAGAGAGTTCGTCTCCAAGAGAGTCAGTGGGAGTAGAATAGATCTGAAGAAGTTCGAGAACCATAAATAGTCGAAGAACCGGGTGAACCGGTCGAAACAGTTCAACCTGTGTCACAAGTTGTTGAGACATCACCTCCTAGTGGACCTCGGAGATCTGGTAGAATTCGCCAAGAGCCCACAAGATATAGTTTTCTTGTGACTGGAAACGACGAACTCATGTTGTTAGTGTTGGTTATAATGCTCTAGGATGATCCGTGATATGACATCTTGACTTTGTATTGATTCATTGGTTTATGAATGCATTACTATAGCCGTTATATGATTGGCATGTTTGTTATATTTCGGTATCCTTGAATCATTAGAGAATGATTCTAAACTCCCTAGTCAGTTATCGTTGTGGGAACAATGATGAATTAACACTAGCATGAGGTGTGATCAATGCATTGGATGCTTATCACAATCATGGGTACTCGTTGTGAACGAGTGACTGGATGACCCGCATGAGATTGTCACATGGACAGAGTCATGACTTGAATCTCATACATCGGTTTGTTCTTGGATCCTCATACCTGAGATGTCTAGAGTATCTGATATGAGGAGTGGCGTGTGTTGACTGCGTCAAACGTTCTTTAACCGGATTATTATAACGGCGTTGATCAGATACGTTCACGAATCATATGGAGATAGTAGACATGCAATATGGGACTTGTCACCTCCTTAATAGGAGAGATATCGCTGGGCCCTCTCGTGGAAGTCGGACTATGAAAAACGCGTGGCCACGCTATAGGTTAAGTTGCATCTATTTTATTAGTCGATTTGCCAAGACGAGAAAGCAGTTGAACTTGAAAGGTGGCTCAAACCATGCCCTTGTTTAACATATGATATCGTGAGACAAAGGATCAGAACTTGAGCGGTTAATGCCTTGGTTAGATCACCTCTAACTCAATTCCAAGTGGGTGGTCATGGCGTCTTGCTAGAGGCTAACCATGACTTCTGGTTCAGAAAAAGTTCCCGAAGTCACTACCACTTAGAATGGGTCTACAGGGTCACACATCACTAGGGATGGACTTATACGTGAAGAATCCGGAGAATGGAAATGAGAATTGACCGAAACGAGCACGAAAAAGGTTTTTCAGTGTGTTGGTCCGGAGCTGACCAAGTTTGGTCAGCCCCGGACCAAGTTTGGTCAGTCC
>NW_010969200.1:14820-16599 GCF_000463585.1 Tarenaya hassleriana | reverse complement strand
GGAGCTGACCAAAAGTTGGTCAGCCGGACCAAACCTCCAGGTCAGGCGGTCCGAAAGCCTCGGACTGAGCTTGGTCCGCCAGACCAAGCTCTTGGTCCGGCGGATCGGGATCTGGATTTTTCCAAAATTTCGGATTTAGGGTTTTCTAAACTTATTTAAGTTTGGGATTTCGTCCAAACTTAATTAAAGTCGCCCTAAAACTCAGAGAGACATCTAAAAACCCTAGAGAATTCATTCTTTTCGTTTTTGAGCTTCTCGGGATTAGATCCGGTCTCTCGAGTTACCCTTTTCTTCACTAATCCTAGCATATACGTTCCAAAATCGTTTGGAATCCTTCCCGTTGGTGTGGATACATGTAGAGGGACTGTAACTTCAGTCCTAGGTGGTTAAGAACAGGCCCCGGATCGGTATTTTCTTCAAGTTTCATCGAGAACGAGGTAAGTAACGATTCCCTCGGTGATATACATGATCTTTCGGGTTTTGCCAAGTTTGGTTGCGTGTGACGTTTGACTAGGTTTAGATCTTTCTTCCACTGCATGAAACCTAGTAAACCAAACCCTAGATCAATATGATCGCATGCTAGGAACCCGTAGATTCCCAACAGTGGTATTAGAGCCTGGTTCTCTGTATATCGCCGTGCTTGTTCTATGATTGCATGTTTAATCGTCAAATTGCATGTAATCATTGAATCTATGCATGTTTAATGATATTTGTGATTGTTGAATGATGCATGGATGGTATGGAGTCTGGGACGGATTAACGGTGTGACGAAACGGGGGTGAAACCCTAATTTTCGAAATCCGAAAAATCTGTTTCGAATCTGATCTGTCCGCGATCAGCCGGACCAAGAGTTGGTCAGCCGGACCAGCAGGCAGATCAGATTCCAGACCACCTGCTTGGTCAGGAGGACCAAAGTCTTCGCTGGTCAGCTCCAGACCAAAAGTTGATCCGGCTGACCAAGCGAAGACAACACAGGTCCGAGACACATCGCGGACTGACCAAGGGAACAGACTTAGTTGGTCCGGAGCTGACCAAGTTTGGTCAGCCCCACCAAGCCCAGTTTTGAACTAAGTCCGATTTCAGGTCAGATCGGAGCAGGAGAGACGGACTGAGTTGGTCCGGGGCTCACCAAACTTGGTCAACTCCGGACCATACTTAGAATTTTCTCAAAACCGAAAGAACGACGGACCAGAAAAGCTTCATTCTGATGGACTTCTTGATTATTTTGATTATGAATCAATCGAATCATGCGATTCTTGTTTGATGGGCAAGATGACAAAATCTCCTTTTTCTAGAAAAGGAGAAAGGGCTACAGAGTTGCTATAACTCATACATACTGATGTGTGTGGTCCTATGAGCTCACCCACTAGAGGAGGTTACCTGTACTTTGTTACGTTTACTGATTATTTCAGTATGTACGGTTATGTCTACTTGATGAGACATAAATCTGAAACATTTGAATTGTTCAAGATTTTTAGAAACGAGGTAGAACCAACTTGGCAAGACGATCAAGTTGCTTCGATTTGATTGAGGTGACGAGTATATGAGCCAAGAGTTCATTAACTATCTGGCAGATTGTGGGATTGTCTCACAGCTGACTCCACCTGGAACGCCACAGTGGAATGGTGTGTCCGAGAGGAGGAACCAAACCTTATTAGATATTGTACGGTCTATGATGAGTCAGGTTGATCTTCCTAAATCCTTCTAGGGCTACGCTCTGGAAACGGCTGCGCTTATACTGAACAACTGTCTAACAAAGTTGGTTCAGAAGACACCATA
>NW_010969200.1:12225-13242 GCF_000463585.1 Tarenaya hassleriana | reverse complement strand
GCTACTTTCAGATCTTCAGGAAAGAGGTAAGTATTCGATTCCTACGGTGATATACACGATTAAACGGGGTTTTATGGATGATTTTGGTTGCGTGTGACGTTTGACTAGGTTTAGATTATTCTTCCGCTGCATGAAACCTAGTAAACCAAACCCTAGATCGATATGATCGCATGCTAGGAATCCGTAGCAAAGCCCAACAGTGGTATTAGAGCCTGGTTCTCTGTATATCGCCAGCTTGTTGCTTGCCTATATGAATTTTAATGGTTAAAATTGCATGATAGGCTTGATCTGTACATATTTAATGATGTATGATTGTTATTTGATGCATGGATAAGATTTGAGGTTGAAGACGGCTTGATGGCGCATCGAATTAGGGTGAAACCCTAGATTTCGTGGCCTGAAAGTGTCTCCCAGAGTTTTGACTCGGACAGAGTCAGAGTTTTGACTCGATAGAGTCAGAACGAGAGAAACTCAGAGTTTTGACTCGGACAGAGTCATAGTTTTGACTCGACCGAGTCAGAACGACAAATCAAAGTTTTGACTCGGGCAGAGTCAAGTGTTGACTCGATAGAGTCAGAACGAATCAAAATCGAACAGACTTGATCTCATAGGCTTCTGACTCGGACCGAGTCAAGTGTTGACTTGGGCTGAGTCAGTACAGAAGGTTGTCTTGTTCGTCACGTTTTGGTTCGGACTGATTTGGGGAGATTTTGGCTTCTGACTCGGACCGAGTCAAGTATTGACTCGGACCGAGTTAGTTCGTCAGACTTTGTTAGATGCAATTGTTGCATCGTTTCAAGTGTCTAAGCCGAGATTCTGATTCTACCAATATGATCGGAACAACTTGATTTAACTGACTTGAATTCAGTCAAGATTTCATTGTGTTCAAGTCACATATACCTCATGAAATCTCAAGCTATTACCGCCCATTAGTAGAGCAACTGTCAAGGCCTCGATCGTCATGGTTACGGGTCATGCCCTAGCTGAGCGTGCCTGATTATCTTGGTGAGGCAGTAT
>NW_010969200.1:0-8149 GCF_000463585.1 Tarenaya hassleriana | reverse complement strand
TCTACACCAGGTGAGGCTCATTGGATTGCGGTCAAGAACATCCTTAAGTACTTGAGAAGGACTAAGGATTTGTTCTTGGTGTATGGCGGATTGGAAGACGAGCTCGCTATAAGTGGTTATACCGATGCTAGTTTCCAAACCGACAGAGATGACTTCAGATCGCAGTCAGGTTATGTTTTCTGCATGAACGGTGGGGCTATCAGTTGGAAGAGTTCCAAACAGTCCCTCTACAGAGATGACTTCAGATCGCAGTCAGGTTATGTTTTTATGTTTTCTACATGAACCGTGGCAGATTCGACTACAGAAGCCGAGTACATAGCAGCATCGGATGCAGCTAAGGAAGCTGTTTGGATTAGGAAATTCGTGGGAGACCTGGGCGTCATTCCTAGCATTGCAGATCCCATTGAGTTGTATTGTGACAACAATGGTGCGATTGCGCAAGCTAAGGAACCCCGGTCACACCAGAGATCCAAACACATACTCAGGCGATTTCACTTAATCAGAGAAATCATCGACAGAGGAGACGTGAAGATAATATTGCCGACCCGATGACGAAGCCTCTCACTTCGTCAAAACATGATGGTCATGTTAAGGGTATGGGGATTAGATGCTTGTAGGATAGATCATAGAGCATAGTGGGAGATTGTTGGTTGTAATGCTCTAGGATGATCCGTGATATGACATTTTGACTTTGTATTGATTCATTGATTTATGAATACATTACATTCCCGTTATATGATTGGCATGTTTGTTATATTTCGGCATCCTTGAATCATTATAGAATGATTCTAAACTCCCTGGTCAGTTATCATTGTGGGAACAATGATGAATTAAGACTAGCATGAGGTGTGATTGATGCATTGGATGCATATCACAATCATGGGTACTCGTTGTGAACGAGTGACTAGTTGACCCGCATGAGATTTTCACATGGACAGAGTCATGACTTGAATCTCATAAAGCGGTTTGTTCTTGGATCCTCAGACCTGAGATGTCTAGAGTATATGATATGAGGAGTGGCGTGTCTTGACTGCGTCAAACGTCGTCTTTAACCGGATGATCATAACGGCGTTGATCAGATACGTTCACGAATCATATGGAGATAATAGACATGCAATATGGGACTTATCACCTCCTCAATAGGAGAGATATCGCTGGGCCCTCTCGTGGAAGTCGGACTATGAAAATGCGTGGCCACGCTATAGATGAAGTTGCATCTATTTTATTAGTCGATTTGCCAAAACGAGAAAGCGGTTGAACTTGAAGGGTGGCTCAAACCATGCCCTTGTTCAACACATGATATCGTGAGATAAAGGATCAGAACTCGAGCTGTTATTGCCTTGGTTAGATCACCTCTAACTCAATTCAACGTGGGTGGTCATAGGGTCTTGCTAGGGGCTAACCATGACTTGTAGATCAGGAATGGTTCTCGAGGCTGCTGCCACTGCGAATGGGCCTACAGGGTCACACACCATTAGGGATGGACTTATATGTGAAGTTTCAGAAAGGAAGACTTGGATTTGGTCGGAAAAATCGTTTTCGGATCAAATCAGAGTGTCAGAACGTTTTCAGCCTTCTGACTCGGACCGAGTCAGTACTTGACTCGGACCGAGTCAGTACTTGACTCGGACCGAGTCAGTACTTGACTCGGACCGAGTCAGTTCCGAAGCCCAGAAAGTGTTTTGGGCTTGGCTGATGTTTTGACTCGGTCGAGTCAAAGTTTTGACTCGGACCGAGTCAATACTAAATGGGCCGAGTCAAGAGTTGACAATGGGCTTGGGCTGATTCGTTCTGACTCGACCGAGTCAGAGTTCTGACTCGGACCGAGTCAATACTCGGAAAAAGTCCCTTTTCACAAGGATTAGGGTTTCTAACTTATAAAGAGGGGTTGGACGCCGTCCTAAGGGAAGAACTCAACTTTCAGAACCCTAAGACAGATCTAGAACACAAGAAAATCGTTTCTTTTGAGGTTCTAGTTCCCGGGATTCGATCCCAAGTCTTGGAACGCTATTCGCTTCACAGATCCTAGCAGATCAGTTCCAAAAGCGTTTGGAATCCTTTCCGTCGGTGTGGATATGTGTAGAGGAGCTGTACTTTCAGCTCTTGGTGATTAAAAACAGGCCCTGGATCGATTGTTACTTTCAGATCTTCAGGAAAGAGGTAAGTATTCGATTTCTACGGTGATATACACGATTAAACGGGGTTTTACGGATGATTTTGGTTGCGTGTGACGTTTGACTAGGTTTAGATTATTCTTCCGCTGCATGAAACCTAGTAAACCAAACCCTAGATCGATATGATCGCATGCTAGGAATCCGTAGCAAAGCCCAACAGCCCTAAGGAAACAAAAGGGTACTGGTTCTACAACCCATCCGAGAACACAGTGTTTGTTGCTCGGAATGGATCTTTCTTGGAGAGAGAGTTCCTCTCCAAGAGAGTCAGTGGGAGTAGAATAGATCTCGAAGAAGTTCAAAATCATAAATAGTCGAAGAACCGGGTGAACAGGTCGAAACAGTTCAACCTGTGTCACAAGTTGTTGAGACATCACCTCCTAGTGGACCTCGGAGATCTGGTAGAATTCGCCAAGAGCCCACCAGATACAGTTTTCTTGTGACTGGAAACGACGAACTCATGTTGTTAGTGTTGGTTATAATGCTCTAGGATGATCTGTGATATGACATCTTGACTTTGTATTGATTCATTGGTTTATGAATGCATTACTATTGTCGTTATATGATTGGCACGTTTGTTATATTTCGGTATCCTTGAATCATTAGAGAATGATTCTAAACTCCCTAGTCAGTTATCGTTGTGGGAACAATGATGAATTAACACTAGCATGAGGTGTGATCGATGCATTGGATGCTTATCACAATCATGGGTACTCGTTGTGAACGAGTGACTGGATGACCCGCATGAGATTGTCACATGGACAGAGTCATGACTTGGATCCTCTACATCAGTTTGTTCTTGGATCCTCATACCTGAGATGTCTAGAGTATCTGATATGAGGAGTGGCGTGTGTTGACTGCGTCAAACGTCCTTTAACCGGATTATTATAATGGCGTTGATCAGATAGTTCACGAATCATATGGAGATAGTAGACATGTAATACGGGACTTGTCACCTCCTTAATAGGAGAGATATCGCTGGGCCCTCTCGTGGAAGTCGGACTATGAAAAACGCGTGGCCACGCTATAGGTGAAGTTGCATCTATTTTATTAGTCGATTTGCCAAGACGAGAAAGCAGTTGAACTTGAAAGGTGGCTCAAACCATGTCCTTGTTTAACATATGATATCGTGATACAAAGGATCAGAACTTGAGCGGTTAATGCCTTTGTTAGATCACCTCTAACTCAATTCCAAGTGGGTGATCATGGCGTCTTGCTAGAGGCTAACCATGACTTCTGGTTCAGAAAAAGTTCCCGAAGTCACTACCACTTAGAATGGGTCTACAGGGTCACATCACTAGGGATGGACTTATACGTGAAGAATCCGGAGAATGGAAATGAGAATTGACCGAAACGAGCACAAGAAAGGTTTTTCAGTGTGTTGGTCTGGAGCTGACCAAGTTTGGTCAGCCCCGGACCAAGTTTGTCAGTCCAGACAATCCGGAGTTTAGTCCAAGGTCATCTGTCCAGGTCTGGTCCGACTGACCAAGAGTTGGTCAGCTCCGGACCAGATGCTGGGTCAGGGGGACCGAGGACCGAAGTGCGTCGGACCAAAAGTGAACCAAGAGGTTTGGTCTGGAGCTGACCAAAAGTTGGTCAGCCGGACCAAACCTCCATGTCAGGCGGTCTGAAAGCCTCGGACTGAGCTTGGTCCGGCGGACCGGGATCTGGATTTTTCCAAAATTTCGGATTTAGGGTCTTCTAAACTTATTTAAGTTTGGGATTTCGTCCAAACTTAATTAAGGCCACCCTAAAACTCAGAGAGACATCTAAGAACCCTAGAGAGTTCATTCATTTCGTTTTTGAGCTTCTCAGGATTAGATCCGGTCTCTTGAGTTACCCTTTTTCTTCACCGATCCTAGCAGATACGTTCCAAATCGTTTGGAATCCTTCCCTCGGTGTGGATACGAACAGTGTTGGGTTTCCTGAGATCTCATGAGCGAATCATATTCCTAAGAGATCGATTGAAGAAACCCTAGAACCATGCATGCATGCTTACGTAGAAACGTTAGAACGCTTACCTCAATCGATCCGGGGCATGTTTCAATGGATTCGTTCGTCTGATCACTAAAGGGAGGAAGATTTGGTCAGCTCCGGACCAGATGCTGGGTCAGGCGTACCGAGGACCGAAGTGCGTCGGACCAAAAGTGAACCAAGAGGTGTGGTCTGGAGCTGACCAAAAGTTGGTCAGCCGGACCAAACCTCCAGGTCAAGCGGTCCGAAAGCCTCGGACTGAGCTTGGTCCGCCAGACCAAGCTCTTGGTCCGGCGGATCGGGATCTGGATTTTTCCAAAATTTCGGATTTAGGGTTTTCTAAACGTATTTAAGTTTGGGATTTCGTCCAAACTTAATTAAAGTCGCCCTAAAACTCAGAGAGACATCTAAAAACCCTAGAGAATTCATTCTTTTCGTTTTTGAGCTTCTCGGGATTAGATCCAGTCTCTCGAGTTACCCTTTTCTTCACTAATCCTAGCATATACGTTCCAAAATCGTTTGGAATCCTTCCCGTTGGTGTGGATACATGTAGAGGGACTGTAACTTCAGTCCTAGGTGGTTAAGAACAGGCCCCGGATCGGTATTTTCTTCAAGTTTCATCGAGAACGAGGTAAGTAACGATTCCCTCGGTGATATACACGATCTTTCGGGTTTTGCCAAGTTTGGTTGCGTGTGACGTTTGACTAGGTTTAGATCTTTCTTCCACTGCATGAAACCTAATAAACCAAACCCTAGATCAATATGATCGCATGCTAGGAACCCGTAGATTCCCAACAGTGGTATCAGAGCCTGGGTCTTTGTATATCGCCTTGCTTGTTCTATGATTGCATGATTTAATCGTCAAATTGCATGTAATCATTGAATCTATGCATGTTTAATGATATTTGTGATTGTTGAATGATGCATGGATGGTATGGAGTCTGGAACAGATTAACGGTGTGACGAAACGGGGGTGAAACCCTAATTTTTGAAATCCGAAAAATCAGTTCCGAATCTGATCTGTCCGCGATCAGCCGGACCAAGAGTTGGTCAGCCGGACCAGCAGGCAGATCAGATTCCAGACCACCTGCTTGGTCAGGAGAAGTGGGTGGTCATGGCGTCTTGCTAGAGGCTAACCATGACTTCTGGTTCAGAAAAAGTTCCCGAAGTCACTACCACTTAGAATGGGTCTACAGGGTCACACATCACTAGGGATGGACTTATACGTGAAGAATCCGGAGAATGGAAATGAGAATTGACCGAAACGAGCACGAAAAAGGTTTTTCAGTGTGTTGGTCCGGAGCTGACCAAGTTTGGTCAGCCCCGGACCAAGTTGGTCAGTCCAGACAATCCGGAGTTTAGTCCAAGGTCATCTGTCCAGGTCTGGTCCGACTGACCAAGAGTTGGTCAGCTCTGGACCAGATGCTGGGTCAGGCGGACCGAGGACCGAAGTGCGTCGGACCAAAAGTGAACCAAGAGGTGTGGTCCGGAGCTGACCAAAAGTTGGTCAGCCGGACCAAACCTCCAGGTCAGGCGGTCCGAAAGCCTCGGACTGAGCTTGGTCTGGCGGATCGGGATCTGGATTTTTCCAAAATTTCGGATTTACGGTTTTCTAAACTTATTTAAGTTTGAGATTTCGTCCAAACTTAATTAAAGTCGCCCTCAAACTCAGAGAGACATCTAAAAACCCTAGAGAATTCATTCTTTTCGTTTTTGAGCTTCTCGGGATTAGATCCGGTCTCTCGAGTTACCCTTTTCTTCACTAATCCTAGCATATACGTTCCAAAATCGTTTGGAATCCTTCCCGTTGGTGTGGATACATGTAGAGGGACTGTAACTTCAGTCCTAGGTGGTTAAGAACAGGCCCCGAATCGGTATTTTCTTCAAGTTTCATCGAGAACGAGGAAAGTAACGATTCCCTCGGTGATATACATGATCTTTCGGGTTTTGCCAAGTTTGGTTGCGTGTGACGTTTGACTAGGTTTAGATCTTTCTTCCACTGCATGAAACCTAATAAACCAAACCCTAGATCGCATGCTAGGAACCCGTAGATTCCCAACAGTGGTATCAGAGCCTGGGTCTTTGTATATCGCCTTGCTTGTTCTATGATTGCATGATTTAATCGTCAAATTGCATGTAATCATTGAATCTATGCATGTTTAATGATATTTGTGATTGTTGAATGATGCATGGATGGTATGGAGTCTGGGACAGATTAACGGTTGTGACGAAACGGGGGTGAAACCCTAATTTTTGAAATCCGAAAAATCAGTTCCGAATCTGATCTGTCCGCGATCAGCCGGACCAAGAGTTGGTCAGCCGGACCAGCAGGCAGATCAGATTCCAGACCACCTGCTTGGTCAGGAGGACCAAAGTCTTCGCTGGTCAGCTCAAGACCAAAAGTTGATCCGGCTGACCAAGCAAAGACAACACAGGTCCGAGACACATCGCGGACTGACCAAGGGAACAGACTGAGTTGGTCCGGAGCTGACCAAATTTGGTCAGCCCCACCAAGCCCAGTTTTGAACTGAGTCCGATTTCAGGTCAGCTCGGAGCAGGAGAGACGGACTGAGTTGGTCCGCGGCTCACCAAACTTGGTCAACTCCGGACCATGCTTAGAATTTTCTCAAAACCGGCAGAACGACGGACCAGAAAAGCTTCATTCTGATGGACTTCTTGATTATTTTGATTATGAATCAATCGAATCATGCGATTCTTGTTTGATGGGCAAGATGACAAAATCTCCTTTTTCTAGAAAAGGAGAAAGGGCTACAGAGTTGCTAGAACTCATACATACTGATGTGTGTGGTCCTATGAGCTCACCCACTAGAGGAGGTTATCTGTACTTTGTTACGTTTACTGATGATTTCAGTAGGTACGGTTATGTCTACTTGATGAGACATAAATCTGAAACATTTGAATTGTTCAAGATATTTAGAAACGAGGTACAGAACCAACTTGGCAAGACGATCAAATTGCTTCGATTTGATCGAGGTGACGAGTATATGAGCCAAGAGTTCACTAACTATCTGGCAGATTGTGGGATTGTCTCACAGCTGACTCCACCTGAAACGCCACAGTGGAATGGTGTGTCCGAGAGGAGGAACCAAACCTTATTAGATATGGTACGGTCTATGATGGGTCAGGTTGATCTTCCTAAATCCTTCTAGGGCTACGTCTGGAAACGGCTGCGCTTATACTGAACAACTGTCTAACAAAGTCGGTTCAGAAGACACCATACGAGATATGGATTGGGAAGTAACCCAAGTTAGTGTTTATGAAGATTTGGGGATGCGACGTTTATGTGAAACAACTGGCTTCTGATAAGCTATCTGCCAAATCTGATAAATGCATATTTGTGGGTTACCCTAAGGAAACAAAAGGGTACTGGTTCTACAACCCATCCGAGAACAAAGTGTTTGTTGCTCGGAATGGATCTTTCTTGGAGAGAGAGTTCCTCTCCAAGAGAGTCAGTGGGAGTAGAATAGATCTCGAAGAAGTTCGAGAACCATAAATAGTCGAAGAACCGGGTTAACAGGTCGAAACAGTTCAATCTGTGTCACAAGTTGTTGAGACATCACCTCCTAGTTAACCTCGGAGATCTGGTAGAATTCGCCAAGAGCCCACAAGATACAGTTTTCTTGTGACTGGAAACGACGAACTCATGTTGTTAGTGTTTGTTATAATGCTCTAGGATGATCCGTGATATGACATCTTGACTTTGCATTGATTCATTGGTTTATGAATGCATTACTATTGCCGTTATATGATTGGCATGTTTGTTATATTTCGGTATCCTTGAATCATTAGAGAATGATTCTAAACTCCCTAGTCAGTTATCGTTGTGGGAACAATGATGAATTAACACTAGCATGAGGTGTGATCGATGCATTGGATGCTTATCACAATCATGGGTACTCGTTGTGAACGAGTGACTGATGACCTGTTGGGTTTTCTACGGGTTCCTAGCATGCGATCATATCGATCTAGGGTTTGGTTTACTA
>NW_010969199.1:0-386 GCF_000463585.1 Tarenaya hassleriana | reverse complement strand
TATATATATATATATATTATATATATATATATTAATATATGATGAACAATAAAAACACACACATATATATAGTACTTACATAGTCTCGAAGCCAAGATGCGTAGTGTTGTTTCTTCATTCCTTCAAGTTCCTCTCTACTTAGATTAGGATATGTTGTCAAGACATCCTCGTCAAAAAGTCTTAAAAATATTTTGTTAGTCAAAATATATATATGTATAATTAATTCATTAAGTCATTTGTATATTGTGTACCTTTCGTATGGCTTAAGTTCTTCACAGTTCAACAATATATATGTGGCGACGTAATTGTACTCTTGTACAGTTAACCAATATTCTTCAAACTTGCCGCCGAGTCGTCCATTAGGTTGAAAACTTTCGGGAATAAGT
>NW_010969198.1:0-386 GCF_000463585.1 Tarenaya hassleriana | reverse complement strand
TTGTTAGTGGTGGCTCCAAAAATTAGTGGGAGACAAAGCTAAGTGACCAAGTTTTTTATTTGGAAAAACATAAACCATACAAGATGGCTCGGTTGGTGATGTTTATTCACAACCACAAGTTCATTGCTTCATTCTCCCTATAAATAGCCGTGCCATTTACATGTTGAAGCATTACAAATGAGAAGAATAACAATCAGAAGAAGAAGTGTGAGTTGAAGAGTTTTCTTCTTCAACAAGAAATCTCTTTTGGGTCCTTTTTCGAGGGTTTTTTCGGGGTTTCTCTTTTGGGTATCCAAGATATTTGTTTGGTGAGATTCTTGGATACATTTTGGTTAATTTTCTTCTTCTGAGTGTTACGAGAGAAAGGGTGTTTCTTTGGGATTTGG
>NW_010969197.1:0-386 GCF_000463585.1 Tarenaya hassleriana | reverse complement strand
ATGGTTTCTTACGATATAAGTAGCCTCTTATATTCTAACTATTTCCTCTTTTATTGACTTAATATTATTCTATTCTAAACACATCGATTTTTAGATAATTATATAGCAACTCATATGTAGTTATACCTAACTTAATAGATTGTATCCCATGATACGTGATTATACTTATTTTGGTAAATCATATTTGGATCCGAATTCTTTATATTCATTATATTGTTACTATATATGTAAATATGTATATATATTTATATATATGTTAACGCTTAGATTCATTTATTTGGCTACTAAATTTTATTTGTGTATATAAGTATGTAACTAACTCACAAATACTTATCACATATATGCATTTAATACTATTAATTTATAACGCATAGATATATATATAT
>NW_010969196.1:0-386 GCF_000463585.1 Tarenaya hassleriana | reverse complement strand
TGCTCCCCCACTTAAACGCGCGACGTCCCCGTTGCGCCTTATTCCTGAAAAACAAAAGCAAATTAGAACCACTTGGCCTCGAATTCACGGGTGAGTCCCGCAAATTCTTGGCAGTGGTCGGAAGCCTCCCAAGTGCTCTCCCAATGAGGTTCGCCCTTCCACTCGATCAAGTACTCCCGCTGGGTCGGGGAGAACTCACGGCAAGCGAGGACGGCCTCGGCCACCTTCCCATGTGTTGTGGCCGAGGGGTGTTGTTGAGGTCGAGACTTGGGCTTAGCCCGAGAGGAGTACATAGCTGCATACCTTGATGGGGATCGTCGGGATGGAGCCGGCTTACCCATCTTGGTCGGGCCTCGGTACTGCAAGGCCGAGATAGCAACACCCTT
>NW_010969195.1:0-387 GCF_000463585.1 Tarenaya hassleriana | reverse complement strand
TTCCCGCTATTTTTATTATATGGTTGAGCGTCCATGTGGCACAACTCGTGAGCGGGAGACGAGTTACGGGTGTCACAGACACCATAATCGCGCAGATCTAATATATAAGCAAAATTTTATGAGGCATATTGAGACAACACATGGACCGAATCCCTATATATCGATAAAAATCGGTATATATCTCTCGGTGGATAATCCGATGATCTGAAAATCGATCTAAATTACTAAGTATCGTCCGCTAGATGATCTGATAAGTTAGAAGTCAACTCGAATTGCTAACCATCGCCATATAGTCAACAATTCGAGGCAAATAATCAGCCATGCTTGATGACTTGGTAGATTGTTGACTGATAATATTATTAACTTCATAACTTCCAGAAAACATGT
>NW_010969194.1:0-387 GCF_000463585.1 Tarenaya hassleriana | reverse complement strand
GAATCACGATTTCTCCATACTGCCTCACCAAGATAATCAGGCACGCTCAACTAGGGCATGAGCCATAACCATGACGATCGAGGCCTTGACAGTTGCTCTACTAATGGGCGGTAATAGCTTGAGATTAATCATGAGGAAGAGGACAAAATTTCGGACTTGAGAAGTGTCTCAGGTCCAGTCGGGAGCTGACCAGAATCGGGTCAGCCGGACTGACCTTGGTCAGCTTCTCTGGTCTGCCGTTCTGTCCGTTTTCGGAGAAATTCTGAGCTTGGTCCGGAGCTGACCAGATTTGGTCAGCCCCGGAACAACTCAGTCTGTTTCTCCTACTCCGAGCTGACCAGGAATCGGACTCAGTTCGAAAACTGAGCTTGGTCCGTTTCCTTGGTC
>NW_010969193.1:0-387 GCF_000463585.1 Tarenaya hassleriana | reverse complement strand
GAAATTTGTGTTCTTGAAAGTTTATCTCTCTTGAATGAATGCTTAGAGAAACCTTGGATTTCTTCAATTGGATGATGCAATTGCTTGGGTTTTGATTGCTAGAGGTTGATTGAATGGTATTTAATGTTACCCATTGGATGAGAATCTTGTGGGTAGATTTTAGGATTGTGAATTTCATGGAGACATGGATTCTTGGTCTCTTGATGCATTCAATCAATTGGGTTGAAATTGAATCCGAAGAAATTCGATTCAATTAAATCTAGGATTATGACAAGTGAACGTAATGCATTCGGGGGTTCACTCTAGACCATGAAAATGGCTAGAGAACTCTCTTGGATAGCGGGTTTTCGGTTTGAGAGAACCGAACCCGACCTTAGTCTTCGAATC
>NW_010969192.1:0-387 GCF_000463585.1 Tarenaya hassleriana | reverse complement strand
CCAGCCAACAATCGATCTACCTATCGAGCGATGGCTGCTTATTTGGCTCAAATTACAGACCATAAGGTGATGGCTTGCGATTCTCGTCGATAGCTGAATCATGATCACCTATCGAATGACGACTAAATTTTTGTTTTTGATTTTTAGATCATCGGATTACCAATCGAGAGTTGGATGACGATTTTTGTCGATATGTAGGTATTCGATGAGACTGTTATCTAACTATGTTCATAACTTTCTACTCGTATAATAGATCTAGATGATCTTGACATCTATGCATATCTATGAAAAAGAGCTTTCTAATTTCATAAAGAAAGAATTATTTAGGAAGTTTTTCTGGAAGTTATGAAGTTGATAATATCACCAGCCAACAATCGACCTATCCAT
>NW_010969191.1:0-387 GCF_000463585.1 Tarenaya hassleriana | reverse complement strand
GGTTTTGTAGAAAAATCTGGTTTTATAGAAAAAGTTGCATCTTTCCTGTTTTTCTTTGAAGTTCTGTAACATTTTCTGGAAACTCTGTACAGGTGCGATCAAGAGACATACTTAGTCGAAGCCCACGTTAGTCCTCTTTTCTCTTCTTATCAAATCAATCTCTCTCGCTCGCAAGCTTATGACGATGGTAATCTTTTCTGAAATTTCTACCTTATTATCTTTGTGATGAAGCGTATTAAGTTATTGTGCTTAAAATGTTCATTGAGTTCTTTCTTTCTTTTTTAGGTTGGTATTGTTCCGATGGAACTACAGAATGGTAAAAACGGAGTACTTGAGGCCAAGGACACCACGGGGTGGAACCATATGTGAACCTGTAAGTTCTTGAAA
>NW_010969190.1:16363-23306 GCF_000463585.1 Tarenaya hassleriana | reverse complement strand
TCTTCTACTTAGGACGGCGTCCAACACCTCCTTATGAGTTAGAAACCCTAATCCTTGTGAAAAGAGATTTTTTTCCGAGTATTGACTCGGTCCGAGTCAGAACGAATCAGCCCAAGCCCATTGTCAACTCTTGACTCGGCCCATTTAGTATTGACTCGGTCCGAGTCAAAACTTGACTCGGTCCGAGTCAAAACATCAGCCAAGCCCAAAACACTTTCTGGGCTTCGACCCGGATGGAACTGACTCGGTCCGAGTCAAATACTGACTCGGTCCGAGTCAAATACTGACTCGGTCCGAGTCAAATACTGACTCGGTCCGAGTCAGAAGGCTGAAAACGTTCTGACACTCTGATTTGATCCGAAAACGGTTTTTCCGACCAAATCCAAGTCTTCCTTTCCGAAACTTCACATATAAGTCCATCCCTAATGGTGTGTGACCCTGTAGGCCCATTCGTAGTGCCAGAAGCCTCGAGAACCTTTCCCGATCTACAAGTCATGGTTAGCCTCTAGCAAGACGCCATGACCACCCATTTAGAATTGAGTTAGAGGTGATCTAACCAAGGCAATAACAGCTCGAGTTCTGATCCTTTATCTCACGATATCATGTGTTGAACAAGGGCATGGTTTGAGCCACCCTTCAAGTTCAACCGCTTTCTCGTTTTGGCAAATCGACTAATAAAATAGATGCAACTTCATCTATAGCGTGGCCACGCATTTTCATAGTCCGACTTCCACGAGAGGGCCCAGCGATATCTCTTCTATTGAGGAGGTGACAAGTCCCATATTGCATGTCTACTATCTCCATATGATTTGTGAACGTATCTGATCAACGCCGTTATAATCATCCGGTTAAAGACGACGTTTGACGCAGTCAAGACACGCCACTCCTCATATCATATACTCTAGACATCTCAGGTCTGAGGATCCAAGAACGAACCGCTTTATGAGATTCAAGTCATGACTCTGTCCATGTGACAATCTCATGCGGGTCATCCAGTCACTCGTTCACAACGAGTACCCATGATTGTGATATGCATCCAATGCATCAATCACACCTCATGCTAGTCTTAATTCATCATTGTTCCCACAATGATAACTGACCAGGGAGTTTAGAATCATTCTATAATGATTCAAGGATGCCGAAATATAACAAACATGCCAATCATATAACGGGAATGTAATGCATTCATAAACCAATGAATCAATACAAAGTCAAAATGTCATATCACGGATCATCCTAGCGCATTACAACCAACAAAGAGCTGATCACTTCTGCGTGTTTTGCAGTGAATCTACGGAGTAACAGCCCAGGAAACCTCATCTACATCGATCCATCAGCCCTCCTCTAGGTTGTTTCGTTCCTCTCTTTTACTCCTTTCGTTTTCGTTGAGTGTACGCCGAGTGTTTGATTAATTGTGTGAAACAAGCTGCATGTTGTTGTTTGCTTGAATCCGTGTGTGAAGAAGGTTTGTGTTGCACGTTTTGGTTGATTAATTTCCTGTCCAATCCGTGGTATTAAAAGCAAACCCGTTCGCTTGTGATTGTATTCGCACGTTGTAACAAAAATCTGTCTTGTTCGGCCGTTAGACGAAATTGTTCGAGTGTTGTTGTACCGTGATTGCAAATCTGTCCGTAATAAGTAAAGCTTGTTCGCCACCTTGCACGCTGAATTGGTTTCGTTTGACTGCAGCGCACCTTATCATCTTGCACGTTGATTGTTTTACTTGATTGGTGAGCACGCTTAACGCTCATTGTTCTTGCACGTTAGGATAGATTCCTTTGTGCGTTGTGGTTATTACTTGCATAGTGCGAGACTTGAGAGAATTATGAGTAACCACGAGCCCTCCAACGAAGGTTCCAACTGTGAGCCTAGTAATGGAGCCATATCGTTTAGCTAGGTTAGAAGCCGATAGAACACCCGAGCCCCGTGTGCGAGAATCGATAGCACGCCCTAGACCAAATCGAAACCATAATCCTGATCTCCCCAGTGATGTAGAGAGCGATATCCAACCAAGGCATAGGCGAAGAGGGCGTGTGATTGAGGATAACTCCGATAGGGATGAGCCACGTAGACGTCGAGACCATAGGCCTCGAGAAAGGGTCTCCGACGAGGAGTCGGATCCCGAGTATCTACCTAGACGAAACCCCCATCGTAGAGCTAGGCCGGAGAGATGGGCAAATCTAGTTGAGGAAGAGGAACCTCGGCCCACTAGGGGTCAAGGGGCTGATCTTAAACTCAAACCGGCCTTGTTCATAGGACGGATAGATCCCGAGGCCTATTTAGATTGGGAGCGACGCATGGATAACATATTCGATTGTTATTCGTATTCGGACCGTCGACAAGTCCAATACGCGGCTGCTCAATTAGCCGAGGGTGCGTTAGCTTGGTGGGATCGTGAGTTGACTGAGAGACGACGTGCTCAAATAGAGCCGGTCGGAACTTGGCGAGAGATGAAAGCGTTACTGCGAAAACGCTATATACCACCTCATTTCCATCGAGAACTCCAACGTAGGTATCGGAGAATCTCGCAAGGTGCTAGGACTGTAGAGGAATATTTCGAGGAATTAGAGCACCTTCGGAGTAGGTTGGTCATGGAAGAGGATGAGGAAACGGTGATGGCTCAGTTCCTCGACGGATTAAACGAGCGAATTGCTCGAAAAGTTGAGCGCCACCCGTACCAAGATCTCCATGAGCTTTTGCACTTGGCCGTGCAAATTGAAAAACAAAACCAAAGAAAACAAGCGCGGCTAAGTAAGCCTAAAGCGTCTCCTAGTCTTTTCCCACCCGCCCCCAAACCTATGGTCGCGGCTCGCAAAGAAAATGTCGAGAGTCGTAATATGCCAAACTCCCGGGACAAGGGCAAAGCTCCCGAAACCTCACAATCCAGGACCCAAAACGATTCCTCACGTGACACACGATCTCGAGAGATCATGTGCTACAAATGCCGAGGACGGGGTCATATGGCTTATGATTGTCCAAATGCGAGAGTTATGATTATCACGGACAATGGAGAATACGAGTCGCTTGATGAGGAAGAAGCGGGTGATCTCGAGGAAGAGATTGAGTATCCCGATAGCGGAGAACTCTTGGTTCCCCGACGAGTTCTTAGCGCTATGACCAACCCGGACGAGACCGCACAGCGAGAAACGATATTTCATACTTGGTGCACCGTCCAAGGGAAAGTTTGCGGGTTGACAATCGATAGCGGGTCGTGCACCAACGTGGCTAGCGCCTACATGGTGAAAACGTTAGGACTTGAACCCAAAAAGCACCCGCACCCCTATAAGCTACAATGGTTGAATAACCAAGGGGAAATAAGAGTGAGCGAGAGAGTGAAAATTCCCTTTAGCATTGGACGTTACCACGACGAGGTCGTATGTGATGTCGTCCTCATGCAAGCGGGACACATGCTTTTGGGCCGGCCTTGGCAATTCGACCGAGAGGTCATGCATGATGGACGGGCCAATCAATACTCTCTTATACACAACAAAAAGAAGGTTGTGTTAGCTCCTCTCACGCCATCTCAAGTCCACGAGATGCAGTTGCGACTTGCGAAAGAAACCGAGCCCAAGAAAGGCAATTTTTACCTTCGGTCGAGTCAAGTCGAAAAGGCCCTTCGCTTTCATCCTTCGGTTCTCTTGATGGTCTTTAAAGATCAGATCACTCTTCGAACTGATTCCTCTCATGAGATTCCAGCCATATCACGGCTTCTTGATCAGTTTCGAGATGTGTTTCCCGAGGATATTCCGGCGGGCCTTCCTCTGATTCGCGGTATTGAGCACCAAATCGATCTAGTACCCGGTGCGCCGCTACCAAACCGCCCAACCTATCGTATGAACCCCGAAGAAACTAAAGAGCTCGAGAAGCAGGTTCGAGAGCTCATGGATAAGGGGTACATTAGGGAGAGTTTGAGTCCCTGCGTGGTTCCGGTACTTCTAGTACCGAAGAAAGACGGGACTTAGCGGATGTGCGTCGATTGTCGTGCGATAAACAACATCACGGTCAAATATCGCCATCCAATTCCCCGCCTTGATGATATGCTCGATGAGCTTAGTGGAGCCACGATCTTTTCAAAGATCCACTTAAAAAGCTGCTATCATCAAGTTCGAATGAAAGAAGGCGATGAATAGAAAACCGCCTTCAAGACGAAACAAGGACTCTATGAGTGGCTTGTGATGCCCTTCCGGCTCACTAACGCCCCGAGTACATTCATGAGGCTCATGAACCACATTTTGAGAGCCTTCATAGGAAAGTTCGTGGTCATATACTTTGACGACATCCTCATCTATAGTCGAACCAAGAAGGACCACGTGACTCACTTAGAGCAAGTATTGACCACGCTAAGGAAAGAAAGTCTATACGCGAATCTGAAGACATGTTCGTTCTGCACCAACGGGATAGTATTCTTAGGCTTCGTGGTTAGCTCCAGTGGGCTTAGGGTCGATGAGGAAAAGATTAAAGCCATCACGGAGTGGCCGACCCCTACCACTGTCGGACAAGTGCGTAGTTTTCACGGCTTGGCTAGCTTGTATCGCCGTTTTGTGTGGGACTTTAGTAGCATAGCCGCTCCCCTTACCGCATTAATTAAAAAGGACGTATCATTTGAATGGGGAGACACCCAAGAGCGAGCCTTTGTTGCGCTTAAAGATAGTCTTACTCATGCTCCCGTCGTAGTTCTTTCGAACTTTGACAAAACTTCCGAGGTCAAGTGCGATGCATCCGGGATCGGCATAGGAGCTGTCCTAATGCAAGAAAAGAAGTTTGTTGCATTCTTTAGTGAAAAATTAAGCGGGGCCGCACTTAATTATCCGACCTACGATAAGGAGTTGTATGCACTCGTACGAGCATTAGAGACTTGGCAACATTACTTGTTGGCCAAGGAATTTGTAGTGCATTCGGATCATGAGACGCTCAAGCATCTCAAGGGCCAAACCACTCTCAAGCGTCGGCACGCTAAGTGGTTAGAGTTTATCGAGACATTCCCGTACATTATCAAGTACAAAAAAGGAAAAGAGAATGTTATGGCCGATGCATTGTCTCGCTGACACACCTTGATCTCGGTCATGGAGACGAGATTGTTCGGCTTTGAGCATGTCAAAACACGGTATGAGGACGACCGTGACTTTGGTACCATCGTGGGGGAATGTCGAAAAGGAGGCCACGGGCCATATTACTTGCATGATGGATACCTATTCCGTGACAAACGTTTGTGTGTCCCTCAAGGATCCTTACGGGATGTCATACTCCGAAAAGCTCATGGAGGAGCCCTAGCTGGTCACTTCGGGGTAGATAAGACCTTGGCCGTAGTACAAGAACACTTCTTTTGGCCACATCTCAAGAGGGATGTTCGGAGGTTTTGCGCCAAGTGCATCGAATGCCATCGAGCAAAATCAAAGGTGCAACCTCATAGATTGTATATGCCACTACCGATTTCCACGCAACCTTGGGTCGACATTTCCATGGACTTTGTCCTTGGACTTCCCAAAATCCAACCCAAGGATTCTATCTTTGTTGTCGTGGATCGGTTCTCTAAGATGGCTCACTTTGTGCTGTGTTCCAAGACGAACGATGCTAAACACATCGCCAATCTATTCTTTCGGGATATAGTCCGTCTTCATGGCATATGATACACGCCCTTGGAGACTCGAATAGGTGCAGGAATGGTAGGGTTTCGGGAACCGACTGATCACTGGCCTTAGAAGGCTCACGAACTCACTCGGTACTCGGATACGGGGGGGATGATGGAGGATAAATGTTGGAATCAATCACTCACCCGGAAGGGCACTCGAACTTGATTCCACAGGGGGGGTGACGGCGATCGGGGAAGGATAGAAGGCCTTCGGACTAACCGGGAGGCTGCCTTGGACGGACCAAGGGAGGACGTCGGACGGACCAACGACGGAAGTTCGGACGAACCGAACAAACTCGGACAAACCGAGATGCTTGGACAAACCAAGTAAAACTCGACACTTCAAAGTGGAGAGAAAGAAATCTGATTTCTTAGATTCAAAATGAGCAAAAGTCTATCAATTACAAAGGAAGAAGAAGCTTAAATAAACAAAAGTTTTCATCAACTAAAAACGTAAAACGATGCACATGCATGGCATAGAGAATCTCTCCTATTAATGGAGAAAAGAGCTGTTGGCTTAGTGACTTGTCTAACAAGAAGCTTCCTTTTGTTGTCTTGGAGCTTAGGTTATTCCTCTTGGCACATAAGGATGGTTCGAACCCTCGGGATCTCGTCCGTGAAGGCATGCTCGTTCTCGGTCTTCGGCTCGCTCAAGACTTGAGACACAAATGCGTTAAATTGTTGACGTATTGTTCGAGTCTTTGATCGTGTGAGAGGCGGCTCCATTCGACGCGGGATTGGTATGGACGATGTCAAGGTACTTGTCTCCCGCGTTTGCTTGCCATGCTCCGTGTCCGGGTCTGCTCCTAGCTCCGCGTCTCCAAGCTCCGTGTCCTGGTCTGCTCCTAGCTCCGCGTCTCCAAGCTCCGTGTCCGGGTCTGCTCCTAGCTCCGCGTCCTTGGTGATGTCCTCATCATTTCCTCCCTCTTGAGAAGATTTCATCCTCGAAATGTTTGTACCTGCATCGAAAGGAAGTAGATCAGCCACATTAAAAGAATCGGAAACATTAAACTCATTAGGTAACTCTAGACGATAGGCATTATCGTTAATTCGCTCTATGACTCGAAATGGCCCATCGCCTCTTGGTGATAGTTTGGACTTGCGTTTATCCGGGAAACGCTCAGGTCGAAAGTGCAGCCAAACCCAATCACCCTCCTTGAATGTCATCGTCTTACGGCCCTTGTTGGCATGCTTTGCGTAGGACTCGGTTCGCTTAGCAATATTATCGCGGACGCGTTGATGCAGCTGCTTAACGAACTCGGCTTTTTTCTCTCCATCGAGATTAAGAATCTCGTGATCGGGTAGGGCAATGAG
>NW_010969190.1:6143-15819 GCF_000463585.1 Tarenaya hassleriana | reverse complement strand
AGTCCGTGAGGCTGCACCTTTGATTTTGCTCGATGGCATTCGACGCATTTGGCGCAAAACCTCCGTACATCTCGCTTAAGATGTGGCCAAAAGAAATGTTCTTGTACAGCGGTCAACGTTTTGTCTACTCCGAAGTGACCAGCGAGAGCTCCTCCATGAGCTTCTCGGAGTATGACATCCCGTAAAGATCCTTGAGGAATACATAGACGTCTATCTCGGAAAAGATACCCATCGTGCAAGAAATATGGACCGAAGCCACCTTTCTTACATTCTTCTACGAGGGTTCCGAAGTCACGGTCGTCCTCATACCGTGCCTTCACGTGCTCAAAACCGAACAATCTCGTCTCCATGACCGAGATCAATGTGTGTCGGCGAGACAAAGCATCGGCCACGACATTCTCCTTTCCTTTCTTGTACTTGATAATGTACGGGAATGTTTCAATAAACTCTAACCACTTAGCGTGCCGACGCTTAAGAGTGGTTTGGCCCTTGAGATGCTTTAGCGTCTCATGATCCGAATGCACTACGAATTCCTTAGCCAACAAGTAATGTTGCCAAGTCTCTAGAGCTCGTACAAGTGCATACAGCTCCTTGTCATAGGTCGGGTAATTGAGCGCAGCCCCGCTTAACTTTTCACTAAAGAAAGCTACGGGTTTCTTTTCTTGCATAAGGACGGCTCCTATGCCAATCCCGGATGCGTCGCACTCGACCTCAAATGTCGTCAAAGTACACGACCACAAATTTGCCAATGAAGTCTCTCAAAATGTGATTCATGAGCATCATGAAGGTACTCGGGGCGTTAGTGAGCCCGAAAGGCATCACAAGCCACTCATAGAGTCCTTGTTTCGTCTTGAAGGCGGTTTTCCATTCGTCGCCTTCTTTCATTCGGACTTGATGATAGCCACTTTTCAAGTCGATCTTTGAGAAGATCGTGGCTCCACTAAGCTCGTCGAGCATATCATCAAGGCGGGGAGTTGGATGGCGATACTTGACCGTGATGTTGTTTATTGCACGGCAGTCTACGCACATCCGCCACGTCCCGTCTTTCTTCGGTACTAGAAGTACCGGAACAACGCATGGACTCAAACTCTCCCTAATGTACCCTTTATCCATCAGCTCTCGAACCTGCTTCTCGAGCTCTTTTGTTTCCTCGGGGTTCATACGGTAGGCTGGGCGGTTAGTAGCGGCGCACTCGGGTACTAGATCGATTTGGTGCTCAATACCGCGGATAGGAGGGAGTCCGGCGGGGATATCCTCGGGAAAAACATCCCGGAACTGATCAAGAAGCCGTGATATGGCTGGACTCTCGTGAGAGGGATCAGTTCGGAGTGTGATTTGGTGTTTAAAGACCATCAGGATCACCGAAGGACACTCTTGCCTAAGGGCCTTCTCGACTTGACTAACCCGAATGTAGAAATTTTCCTTTTTCACTTCGGTTTCCTTGGCGAGTCGCAGCTGCATCTCATGGACTTGAGATGGCGTTAAAGGAGCTAGCACAATCTTCTTTTTGTTGTGTATAAGAGAGTATTCGTTGGCCCGTCCGTCGTGCATGACCTCTCGGTCAAATTGCCAGGGTCGTCCTAGTAGAATGTCCCCGAATGTAGAAATTTTCCTTTTTCACTTCGGTTTCCTTGGCGAGTCGCAGCTGCATCTCATGGACTTGAGATGGCGTTAAAGGAGCTAGCACAATCTTCTTTTTGTTGTGTATAAGAGAGTATTCGTTGGCCCGTCCGTCGTGCATGACCTCTCGGTCAAATTGCCAGGGTCGTCCTAGTAGAATGTCCCCCGCTTGCATGGGAACGACATCACACACGACCTCATCGTGGTAACGTCCGATGCTAAAAGAAATTTTTACTCTCTCGCTCACTTTGATTTCCCCTTGGTTATTCAACCATTGTAGCTTATAGGGGTGCGGATGTTTTTCGGGCGTAAGTCCTAATTTCTTCACCATGTAGGCGCTAGCCACATTGGTGCATGACCCGCTGTCGATTATCAACCCGCAAACCTTTCCTTGGACGGTGCAACGAGTATGGAATATTGTCTCTCGTTGTGCGGTTTCGTCCGGGTTTAGTACTAAGAACTCGTCGGGTAACTAAGAGTTCCCCACTGTCGGGATATTCGATCTCTTCCTCGAGATCATTCGCCTCTTCCTCGTCTAAAGACTCGTATTCTCCCTTATCGGTGATGATCATTACTCGGGAGTTTGGACAATCACGAGCCATATGTCCCCGACCCCGACACTTATAACACATAATCTCTCTAGTTCTAGTGTCACGAGGAGCGTCATGGGTGGGTTTGGTTTGCGATGTCTCGGGGGATTTTCCTTTCTCCCAGTAATCACGGTTGCTACGGTTCTCAGGGGGTTCCTTTCGGGGTATGGCCGATGTTTTGGCTATTGGCGAGGAAAGACTAGGAGGGTTTTTGAGTTTACTTAGCCGGGTTTGTTTCGTTTGGTTTTGCTTTTCGATTTGCACGGCTAAGTGCAGAAGCTCATGGAGATCACGATATGGATGGCGCTCGACCTTCCGGGCAATACGCTCGTTAAGTCCATCAAGAAACTCGGCCATCACCGCCTCCTCGTCCTCATCTAATTCCAACCGACTCCTAAGGTGCTCGAATTCTTCAAAGAATTCTTCCACCGTCTTAGCACCTTGTGAGATTCGCCTATACTTACGCTGAAGTTCTCGGTGGAAATGCGGAGGAACGTATCGTTTACGCATTAATACTTTCATTTCTCTCCATGTTCTGATCGGCTCTATGTGAGCACGCCTTCTCTCATTTACCTCACGATCCCACCATGCTAGGGCACACTCGGCTAATTGGGCAGCCGCATATTGTACTTTCTTACGGTCCGAGTATGAATAACACTCAAAAATGTTATCCATGCGTCGTTCCCAGTCTAAGTATGCCTCCGGATCTACCTTTCCAGTGAACAAAGGTGGCTTAAGCTTAAGATCAGCCCCTTGCCTACCATGTTGTCGATACTCACGCTCTTCTTCTTCCTCGACAACATCGGCCCATCTAGGTGGCCTAGCTCTAGGACGAGGGTGCTCCCGAGGTCCTGGTAGTCCACTAGCATCAGATCCTTCCTCATGGAACCTATCTCTCGGTCTAAGGGGTCTAAGTGGTGGATCGTCGTATTCCGATTTCTCATTGGAAATTCGAGGCCGTGGCCTGTGGCCTCTACGTCTAGGAGGATATCTCCTTTCAATGACTTCCCTGACTTCTCTCTCTCTCGTTCTAGGGGCTCTATGTCTATGGTACTCCTCATGATCGGTTATCTCCTCGACAACCCTCTCTCTTGGCCTAGGTCGTGGCCCTACATCACTCTCGCCATCGCTAAGGAGTTCGGGTTCGGGGCCTCGGTTCTGCCTAGTACGAGCTAGAGGTTCTCTAGGGCGAAGTTCGGGGGTATAGGAGGTCTATTATCTTCTAGACGTGCCAACCTATCCATGATCTGTTGGAAGGATCTAAATATAGCGCCCTCGCTCGATTCAACATTAGCTCCCTCATTGGAGGCGTCATGGGCACTCATTTCGCACAAGCTCGCTCAAACACGCAAACAACACTTCAACGTGCAACAATCACTTAACCTACGAGTTCTATCGCGTATACAAGTAAAATACGTGTTGTTCTAAACCTCACACAAACAGGATTCAGCCAAGGAAAACAACTTGCATAGATGTTTGATAATTGTCGGGCCTCTACTCGTGTCTCACGCAACAAACGAGCAAATGATCGTGCAATTACTACCAAAGCAGGACGTGATGGAACAGAGGAATGTTCAAATTTGTAGACCACACTAAAATGCAACCACGCACAAAAGACACAGCTATGTTTGGACAGAAACTTCCTCACACAACAACACAAAACGTGCGATAGACTTTCGGCAATGTGATAGAGCAATCAAACGGGTAATGGTTATGTATCAACACGATGCAAATTCAAATAGTTCTTAATGAGTTTCAATCAGCTAAATCAACGCACGTTTATGAGCAAGATTGAAATGAAACAGTAGCCACAATAACACAAATGACAAGCAAGGAAAGGTATCACCGAGAGCTTCCTATTGCCGATGTAGGAGATGTTGCTACAACTTTGTCTTGCGATTGCCGGGGAAGATCCGAACTGCCAAAACACAATGTAATCAGTCCTTTATAATCTCAAAGGGGCCGTTTGATTTCGCACAAAAATCTGAACGATTGTAGGAGAAGACAAAGTGTTTGTCAAATCAATGATGAAATCGGTAAGCAACGAACGATCTCACCCGGGATTTCGAACGTCCATTGGAGCGAACAGCTCTGATACCAAAATGATACACGCCCTTGGAGACTTGAATAGGTGCAGGAATGGTAGGGTTTCGGGAACCGACTGATCACTGGCCTTAGAAGGCTCACGAACTCACTCGGTACTCGGATACTGGGGGGATGATGGAGGATAAATGTTGGAATCAATCACTCACCCGGAAGGGCACTCGAACTTGATTCAACAGGGGGGAGTGACGGCGATCGGGGAAGGATAGAAGGCCTTCGGACTAACCGGGAGGCTGCCTTGGACGGACCAAGGGAGGACGTCGGACGGACCAACGACGGAAGTTCGGACGAACCGAACAAACTCGGACAAACCGAGATGCTTGGACAAACCAAGTAAAACTCGACACTTCAAAGTGGAGAGAAAGAAATCTGATTTCTTAGATTCAAAATGAGCAAAAGTCTATCAATTACAAAGGAAGAAGAAGCTTAAATAAACAAAAGTTTTCATCAACTAAAAACGTAAAACGATGCACATGCATGGCATAGAGAATCTCTCCTATTAATGGAGAAAAGAGCTGTTGGCTTAGTGACTTGTCTAACAAGAAGCTTCCTTTTGTTGTCTTGGAGCTTAGGTTATTCCTCTTGGCACATAAGGATGGTTCGAACCCTCGGGATCTCGTCCGTGAAGGCATGCTCGTTCTCGGTCTTCGGCTTGCTCAAGACTTGAGACACAAATGCGTTAAATTGTTGACGTATTGTTCGAGTCTTTGATCGTGTGAGAGGCGGCTCCATTCGACGCGGGATTGGTATGGACGATGTCAAGGTACTTGTCTCCCGCGTTTGCTTGCCATGCTCCGTGTCCGGGTCTGCTCCTAGCTCCGCGTCTCCAAGCTCCGTGTCCTGGTCTGCTCCTAGCTCCGCGTCTCCAAGCTCCGTGTCCGGGTCTGCTCCTAGCTCTGCGTCCTTGGTGATGTCCTCATCAGCATAAAGGACGAGAGTGTCATTTCTCAGCCACTTCTGGCGGACACTATGGAAAAATATCGGCACAAAACTCGTCTTTTCGACGACTTGTCATCCACAGACGGATGGACAGACCGAGGTGGTCAATCGCACGTTGTCGACTCTTCTACGTGCCACCATCGGGAAAACTCTAGGGAATTGGGTTGAGTGCATACCTCATATCGAGTTCGCTTATAACCGAGCGATACATTCAGCATCGAAGCATTCCCCATTTGAGATTGTGTACGGTTTTAATCCGATTACACCTCTTGATCTCATTGCCCTACCCGATCACGAGATTCTCAATCTCGACAGGGCCAAGAAGGCCGAGTTTGTTAAGCATTTACATCAAAAGGTACGAGACAATATTGCGAAACGAACCGAGTCCTATGCGCGACACGCCAATAAGGGACGTAAGACGGTGACCTTTGATAAAGGCGATTGGGTTTGGCTACATTTTCGACCCGAGCGTTTCCCGGAACAGTGCAAATCCAAGTTATCACCTAGAGGCGACGGGCCATTTCGAGTGCTAGAGCGAATTAACGATAACGCCTATCGTCTTGAGCTACCCGATGATTTTAATGTTTCCGATTCTTTTAATGTGGCTGATTTACTTCCCTTTGATACAGGTACAAACATTTCGAGGACGAAATCTTTTCAAGAGGAAGGAAATGATGAGGACATCCCGGAGCTTGGAACAGGAACGGAGCTAGAAGCGGAGCTAGGAGCGGAATCGGAGCAAGGAGCGGAACCGGAGCAAGGAGCGGGAATGGAGCCGGAACTTGAAGATCCAAGGATTGAGCCCACACGTCCCGTTCGCATGGATCCTCCGATCACTCGATCCAAGACACGAACACTTCGACAACAACTCAATACCTTCGTGTCTAGTGTCGTGTTCGAACTCACGCTCGAACGTGCGTGCTCGTCCTCGGTCGAATCCGCCACGGCTTGTCATGTGCTTGTGTGCGAAGAAGAGAACACTTAGGATGCAAGCTACTCAAAGGACGCTTCTTGGAACCCAAGTTATCTTCCTACAGCTAGTATCTCCCCACCTACTTCATTAATGGCACGAGAATTGTTGAAGCTTTGCATGTTGAGTTGTCTTTAATTTCTAGTTGTTAGTATCATCTATTTAAAAACCATGTAAATCCACTTTGAGAGCATTTTTGCTTGATCAATTTCGAACTAAGTCTTTGAGACTCTTCTCCACATCATTTTTGTGTCGAGATAAGCTTAGTTGGTCCGAGTTTTGCTTGGTTGGTCCGAGCCACCCTCTTGGTTCGTCCGAGAATCACTTTGGTCCGTCCAAAGTTGTATTTAGTCTGTCTGAATACGCCCTTATCCCTTCGCCATCCACCCTTTCATTCGGAATTGAGTTCGAGAGTCCGCTTGGACGAGTGATTGATTCCGAACCCCCCCTTTCATCTCTATCTCGCCCATCTCTATCACCGAGCATCTCTTCCGCTACGCCGAGGCGTGTATCAACAAACCACCTTATCTGATTCGACTGCTTTCTCGTTCACAGAGTTCGACTGTCTGAAATAGACGACACTCGTCTATAGTGCGACCACACATTTCTACAGTCTCGCTCACACGAGGGGCCCAGCGATATCTCTCTCTTTTACGAGAGGTACAAATCCCGTCTAAACTATCTACAATCTAGCACATGATTCGTTTTGTACCTGATACACACCTTCATAGTCGTCCTGTTATGTAGGACGTTTGACGTATTCAAAGCACGCAACTCCTCATGTTGGATTCCGTAGATATCTCAGGTCTTAGGATCCAATCATGGAACCGCCATACGAGATTTAAGTCATGACGCTAGTCAATGTGACAATCTCATGCTGGTCAATCCAGTATTCCGTTCTCCAACGAATACCTATGACTGTGATCGTATCCAATACCTATGATCATCTATATGAACATCAATCACACATCATACTAGTCTTAGTATATCATTATTCCCACAACGATACATGACTAGGGAGTTTAGTATTGTTCATAACAATACATGGATTTCATAACATATTAAAGCATGCACAATACGTAATGAATCAAACACTAATCCATAAAATCATAGAAAGTGTCATTACATCAAATGTATCATAATAAAGCTCGCATAACAGCACATCATAGAGCACTAAACCAAAACTAACTTCTCTTACAAGAGCAACAATTACCAAAATGCTCCTCAAGAGAATAGGAACATAACATTCCAAAACTCGGGACCATTCCAAGGTCAAAGTTTCCAACAGAGACCTCAGCAACCGTTTCAAGGATACCAAGGGTATCAAGGGAACCAACAGTTTTGAGGTCAGCAACAACAACAACCTCAACAAAAGTTGGATCAGACCCCCGATATCAAGTCAATGCTCGAGACGCTCCTGCAAGGGCAAGCATCTATGAGCAGCACAATGCAAGGAATGGTCATCAAACAAAGTAATCTAAAGAAACAAATCCAAGGGATATAGTCCCATGTCAAGCTTCTAGACAATCAAGTAGCTTAACTTGCAGCTAAGCCTAGTAGAACACATGGCACATTACCTGGTAAACCTGAACCGAACCCTCGTGAGCAATGTAACGATGTTTATGTGAATGACAACGAAATATACAGAACGAGGAGAATCTTTGCTGAACAAAGGAGAGCCTATCTAGAGAAGCAAAGGAATCTGACCGTAGAGGAACCGGAGGACGTGTGCGTTCCACCACCTCCGCGACTACCTCCTATATCGTTCCCACAACGATTGCAACATACTCCGCCAGTAGTCGGCAAGCTCACGAAATTCGTTGATATGTGGGAAAAGATGGAAATTGCCCAACCTCTACAAGAAGCTATTGCGCAAGCACCATCTTACAGGAAGTTTCTTAAAGAATCACTCGTCAAGAAGGAGAAATTAGAAGAGGAACCAGTAATCCTGACAGCTTAATGCAGTGTTGTACTGCAACAGAACCTACCAGCCAAGATGGCAGATCCGAAAAGTTTCTCTATACCCTGCCAATTGGGCAGTGTCTCCATTCCTAGCGCATTGTGTAACTTAGGAGCGAGCGTGTGTCTATTACCAAAAACTACATACGATCAGCTGAACATGGGTGAACTGAATGAAGGGTCACACGGGATCCTCGAACACCGGTTCAAAACCGTGCTAGGATCTGGTCCGCGGGCCTACGCAGCAGAATTGGCGTTCAAAACGTTTTTGAACCACCCACGGACCAATCTTTTCGATGAAGAACTTCTTGAAGAGAAAAAACTAACCTTTGATTCACAATCTGAAGGTTGGTTTGTTGATCATAGCTTAGGTGTTGATGAAGTCAACACCCTTTTGAGGTATCCACACTCTTGGGATGGTTTCCAACACTTGGAAACTTGCTCGCTAGAGCTTGCAGAGATCAAATCTCTTGTGTATGGATCAAGAACACTCTCTTGAGCTTGAGAGAGCTTTCTCCAGAGTTCCCTAGCCTCTCAGATGGCTTAGGGTCGGGATTAGATCGAGTGTTAGGTTCTCCACCTGCTTCCCACCAAGAAAAATGCGAGAAAACGCGAAGTTCAGATTTTTCAGTGTCTTGGTCCGGAGCTGACCAACTCTTGGTCAGCCGGACCAAGCACACGTAAAATCAAACTTGCCGACAGTCCGCGATCCGGCGGACTAGACACGATCCGAACCACGCGCGAACTCCGTCTGACTGGTTGGTCAGACGAACCAAGATTTCGGTCCGCCGGACGAGCCATACTCCGGACCAACACGAACTGCTCAGCCTGACTGGTCTGGTCCGGCTGACCAACTCTTGGTCAGCTCCAGACCAGCCAGTTATTTCGGCCCCGGGACAGCATGGGACCCCTGGACCGACCGATCCACACCCTGGACCGACCGTTCTAGAGTACGGAACCTTTTTCGGATGATTTTAGAATCCGTGTGCGTGAGATGTGCGATACAACGATTCGAGTTACTCGTTGCGCAATTATACGGGGTAGTTTGCATGGCGTTAAGCGGTATATCGGTAAGGGACCGGATGCCGTGATACGTGTGATTGTATTGGGGGATATATACATGATGTGTGCCATGTGTATAGCTTGCTCGTGCGTACGAGTCAAGCATGATTGTGTTTGTGGATTGTTGTTGACGCAACCATCACCGTCATGGATTTGACGGGCGTTTGAGACGCGATTAGTCGTGTGCGACACGACGACCAATGTCATGGACTTGACGGACGTGTGACGCGCTCCTAGTCATGGACTTGACTAGGGTATATGGCTGGAACCCTATGGTGGACTCCATACGGGTGATATGATCGATTGTGTCATGCTGACTTGACACGGCCAACGTCATGGACTTGACGGGCGTGGAGGCGCCCCTAGTCATGGACTTGACTAGGGTATATGGCTGGACCCTTTGGTGCACTCCATACGGGTGTGTTTACTTTTC
>NW_010969190.1:1676-5998 GCF_000463585.1 Tarenaya hassleriana | reverse complement strand
CCCATGGTGGACTCCATGCGGGTGTGATTGTGATTGTTATTATATGTGTGATGCACGTTATATGATAATGCATGTTACTATTGCTGCATGTGATTTGAATCATCGTTCTAACACCATTCTCGCTGAGAACGGGTTTACCGGGTTCAATCCGGGCTACTTACTAAGCAGTTGTGCTTAACCCTCGTGGTTTTACATTTTTCAGATCACGAGGATTACGCCTAGCGCACGGACGACGACGGCCTGATAGAAGCAGCATCATGTATGAGATTTTATTTTGAACTCCGGGCTCGTATTCCCGCGTTTTGTACGGCTATGTTATGACTATTCGGACATGTGTCATTTTGCGATACTGATCGCGTTGTATTTTCCGCTGCTTACTCTATTAGTTGAAAAATATTTTTGGATTTCGTATTTTTGTTTCCGCATTATTATTTTATTACTATTTGTCCATGTGGCACAGCCCGTATACTGTACACGGATTACGGGTGTCACACCAGGGATATCTCTCCTGTTAAGGAGGTGACAAGTCCCATATTGCATGTCTACTATCTCCATATGATTCGTGAATGTATCTGATCAACGCCGTTATAATCATCCGGTTAAAGACGACGTTTGACGCAGTCAAGACACGCCACTCCTCATATCAGATACTCTAGACATCTCAGGTCTGAGGATGCAAGAACGAACCACTGTATGAGATTCAAGTCATGACTATGTCCATGTGACAATCTCATGCGGGTCAACCAGTCACTCGTTCACAACGAGTACCCATGATTGTGATATGCATCCAATGCATCGATCACACCTCATGCTAGTCTTAATTCATCATTGTTCTCACAATGATAACTGACCAGGGTGTTTAGAATCATTCTATAATGATTCAAGGATACCGAAATATAACAAACATGCCAATCATATAACGGGAATGTAATGCATTCATAAATCAATGAATCAATACAAAGTCAAAATGTCATATCACGGATCATCCTAGAGCATTACAACCAACATTTTAATGGTTTGGTTCGGGAACGGTTTATTCGCTATTCTAAAATTTGTATCAAATTAGTACCATATATTATTCAATTCGGTTCGCTTTCGGTACAGTTCGGTTTTGGTTTTTATTAAAAAAAATTAGATTTTTTTTAAGTTTTTCGGGAATCGTATAAAGTTCGGTTTGAAAATTTTGAATGGTACGGTTCGAAAAAAATACCGAGATTATACAAAATATTATAAAACTAATAGAAAAATATATCTATTTAAAAATATTATAAAAATACATAAATTCCAATGTAACCATTAACGTTTCGATATTTCAAAAATGTTGTTAAGATCAAATCTAATAAATAGTTTTTCAATTGATGTTTGAAGTAACTTATGAATTTCAAATAAGGCTAACGAACACCGTATAAATTGTTAAGGTTTTAATGGACGTATTGTGAAATGATTAATTTTTGGTCGAGTAAAAACCCCTTAGGTGTCACTAATTTTTTTGTTTTGAAAATTTTTCAAATACTTATCGGTTCGGGTCTTGATTTGGATATTATAAATAAAAGGTCAAAAGTGTCGAGTCCTGTTAGAATCTGGATGTATCGTTTTATTTGAAATTCCAACTCTTTAATCGATGGTTTATGAGACGATAAATGTGTAAGTTAACTCATTCATCATATAAACGAGGACGAACGTTGAATGATCATATAAAATAAATTTGGATGATAAGAAAAAACCTAATTAAATGAGACTTTAATTCATATATATTTAAATTAGAAATGAATTGATTTCATATGAGTTATTGAACCAATATTATTATGATTAAATATATATGACATATAAATATAATATAATATTAGTTTTTAGTTTTTTAGTATAAAGATGACAAAACATATACTTTTAGAATTTAGAATGTAATGTGACAAATAATAAAGTCATATGATTAGTATTGTATTTCATTAATTTGACTAAATTAAATAGATATCTATAAAATTTAAATATAGGTGAGATTATACAAATTTAATATTTTACCAAAATTTAAATACGGGTGAGAATTTATAGATTTAATAATAGACCAATATTTTATTTTGAAGTGTTAATAATCTAAATACATTATTATTGGATTTTTAACATCAAATTTAGATTATTGTTTAAAATTGTACTTACGAGATTATCGATAGTCATATTTTTTAAGTAACTCTCGGTTTACCAAAAATAAAACTTTTTAATTGAATCGTAAAATTTTTAAAACTATTTTTTCTGATATTCCAAATTTCAATTCTTGATTTTATATTATAACACACGAAAATACAAATAGAGAGATCTTCATAACCTCTTTTTAAATAAAGATATTATATTTGTTTGAATTAAATAGATATCTATAAAACTTAAATACTGATAAGATTATATAAATTTTGCATATCATTATTTTATTGTAAAATATTTATTAAATTAAATACATTATTATTACATTAATAACAACAACTAAATTTATATTATTGTTAAAATTATACTTTTCAAACTTCCGATAGTCACATTTTTTAAGTACCGCTCGATTTGTCGTTAACTCTTTTATCGAGTCATAAAATTTAATAAAATATAACTCCAATATTCCACATTCAACTATTGATTCTATACTATAATCTTGGACTGGGCGTTTCGGTTCGGTTCTTCGGAAGTCACGTGACGTCCCTAGAGTGTTTAGAAGAGGGTTTCGATGAGCAACAAACCGGAAAACGACAACAAATCCGACCAAAACCAGATCTGAGTTGAAACAGAGGTGAGTGGCTCGAGTTGCGTCTGTGTGAGCTCGTTTTCGTCGATGTGATTGTGTTATTTCGATGGTTTGTTACTTGGATTAGATAGAGGACATTTCAATGAACATTTAGCAACAAAGGGCACGTAATTTGGTGGAGAAATGAGTGAAATATGGCCAAACAAAGTCGGACCAAAAAACTGTTTCGCGAGAGAGTGGAACGGACGGTCTGTTTTTGCAGACCCGACGGTCTGGGTGACCCAGACCGGACGGTCTGACATCCCTAGACCGAATGGTCTCCGTTCCAGACATCAAAAATTGTCCCGAGAGGGCCCGGGACAGCATGGGACCCCTGGACCGACCGATCCACACCCTGGACCGACCGTTCTAGAGTGAACCTTTTTCGGATGATTTTCGAATCTGTGTGCGTGAGATGTGCGATACAACAATTCGAGTGACTCGTTGCGTAATTATACGGGTAGTTTGCATGGCGTTAAGCGGTAGATCGGTAAGGGACCGGATGCCGTGATACGTGTGATTGTATTGGGGGATATATACATGATGCGTGCCATGTGTATAGCTTGCTCGTGCGTACGAGTCAAGGATGATTATGTTTGTGGATGGTTGTGGACGCAACCATCACCGTCATGGACTTGACGGGCGTTTGAGATGCGATTAGTCGTGTGCGACATGATGGCCAACGTCATGGACTTGACGGGCGTGGAGGCGCCCCTAGTCATGGACTTCACTAGGGTATATGGCTGGACCCTTTGGTGCACTCCATACGGGTGTGTTTACTTTTCCGTTGTGTCATGGACTTGACATCGGTAGTCACGTGACGTGACAAGCGCTTGATGCGATATTGTCGTGTGATGCGACGGCCAACGTCACGCGAGTGACGGGCGTGTGATGCGCACCTAGTCATGCTGACTTGACTAGGGTTTATGGCTAGCCCCATGGTGGACTCCATGCGGGTGTGATTGTGATTGTTATTATATGTGTGATGCACGTTATATGATAATGCATGTTACTATTGCTGCATGTGATTGGAATCATCGTTCTAACACCGTTCTCGCTGAGAACGGGTTTACCGGGTTCAATCCGGGCTACTTACTAAGCAGTTGTGCTTAACCCTCGTGGTTTTACATTTTTCAGATCACGAGGATTACGCCTGACGACGGCCTGATAGAAGCAGCATCATGTACGGGATTTTATTTTGAACTCCGGGCTCGTATTCCCGCGTTTTGTACGGCTATGTTAGGACTATTCGGACATGTGTCATTTTGCGATACTGATCGCGTTGTATTTTCCACTGCTTACTCTATTAGTTGAAAAATGTTTTTGGATTTCGTATTTTTGCTTCCGCATTATTATTTTATTACTATTTGTCCATGTGGCATAGCCCGTATACTGTACACGGGTTACGGGTGTCCACCGCCTAACCCGGGAGATGAGAGCTAGAGGGCCGAGTTTCGGTAGTTCCAGGAGACCGTGTGGCACCACCTGGCTGCCCACGCACCACCACCACCCCCGGCGAGAGACCCGGAGCCGAGAGAGGAGGACTTTCACCAGCCGCCGA
>NW_010969190.1:473-1501 GCF_000463585.1 Tarenaya hassleriana | reverse complement strand
GTGGGCGAAGGTGGTGCAGGAGGCACCAGCGGGACACCGTTTCACCTGGGAGGAGTTCCGACAGGAGTTCGAGGCGAAGTACTTCCGGAGGCAGGACCATGAGTACCGCATGACCGAGTTCCTCATGTTGCAGCAGGGAGACATGACGGTCAGTGAGTACGAGGCGGAGTTCACCCGCCTACTAATGTACGGAGGGCATCTGTACCCACCGAGGCATCGAAGATCCAGAAGTTCATTGCTGGCCTCCGCCCTTACCTGCGGAGGAAGATCGAGATCCAGGAGTACCCGACGCTGAGTCGATACATTTCGCAGCTGGAGAAGGTGGAGCATGGAGAGCGGGAGAAGAAGGAAGGGAAGACTCATGAGCAGAGCCCTTTCAGGAAATGCTTCGGCACGTGTGCATCGTAGGACGGATAGATCCCGAGGCCTAAAGGCGCCGGCTGTTCGTGCACCAACACCACTTGCGGCCAGAGGACCAGTGGTATGTTATCGTTGCGACCATCCCGGACACATTGCATCACGTTGTCCGACGAGGCCTACGGGACCACCGGCCGTTGCACCGAGACCACCGCGACCACAGGGCCAGGTGGACTGACCGCCCCGACCCCCAGCGAGGACTGGAGCTGTCCCGAGAGTTTACGCTCTCGGTGCTGAGCAGGAGATCTAGGAGGAAGAAGAGGAGGAGGCTCACCCTGATGGAGCCGAGGCTGCCGCGATCGCAGGTACGCTATACATCTATATATGGGGTTGCATGTTACACATTATTCGATACCGGGGCAACCCATAGTTTCATGAGTGCGGAGGTAGTAGTGAGACTAGAGACAGGGGGTATCGAACCGAGAAGCGATTTCACCGTGCGTATACCCTCGGGAGAGACGTTAGCAGTGCACGGGATCCTGCGAGGGGTGCCCCTCGAGGTTTGCGGTCACCTATTAGCCGCAGATTTCATCGTGGTACCCATCGGGGGATTCGACATTATATTGGGTATGGATTGGCTGAAGAGAATTCAGGCCTACATTGATTGTCCC
>NW_010969190.1:0-290 GCF_000463585.1 Tarenaya hassleriana | reverse complement strand
ATTCCCAGATGTATTTCCCGATGACCTGCCGGGATTACCACCTGGTCGAGAGGTTGACTTCGGCATAGACGTGCTACCGGGTACTGAGCCTATTTCCAAGGCTTTGTACCGGATGGCACCTACGGAGATGGCCGAGCTGAAGAAACAGCTGTATGAGTTGGTGGAGCAGGGTTTCATCCGCCCTAGCGTTTCACCGTGGGGAGCACCAGTACTCTTCGTGAAGAAGAAGGAGTCTTGCAGGTCGATGAAATCTAGTTCAACAATTGCCTTGGGAAAATAAAGCATCTCGA
>NW_010969189.1:0-387 GCF_000463585.1 Tarenaya hassleriana | reverse complement strand
GTGCTGTGTGTTTCAGTGTAATTGCAAATTTTCATTAGCTTTTGTTTTGGCAAAAGTTGGGGAGTGCCTTCTTCGGGAACTCCAATTTCGTCTCATTCATCTTTTGAACTTTTCTGTTCTTCGGGATTTGCCCTCCATGCAACACCTTATTACGCTTTTGCCATCCATCGGCTTCTCCCGTCTTTTGATTTCCTTCCGTCACAAATATTTGGAGTCCACGTAGACATAGCATAAAGCTTCCGCATGATTTCCTCAATTTTACATCCTTTTGGTTCGTGAGATTGATGTTAGAATCATTTGCTGAAAATAATAATTTCCACGCACCACAGAGAAAAGTAGCAATAAGACTTGGAGAGGGGGCAAATTTGTAATTTGAGAGTGACGAGA
>NW_010969188.1:0-387 GCF_000463585.1 Tarenaya hassleriana | reverse complement strand
TGAATCACAGTTGACCGGTTTAAGCAACGATTGCTCAAATCAGATCCCGAAACGAAAAACCGAATTTTGGTGAAGCCTCGGGACCCAGACCGATCGGTCTACACGGCTCGGTCTCCAGGGCAAAGTCGGTCCAGACCTTTCGGTCCGGAATGGCCCAGACCGATCAGTCTACACATGCAGACCGTTCAGTCCAAACCTATCGGTCCAACCGACATGCGAAACCCTAGACCGATCGGTCTAGAGGACCAGACCGATCGGTCCAGGCGAAAATGTGATCAGATCTCGCTTTTGTCGTTTCTGCCCCGTTTTAGACCCGAATTCGACTACGTTTTCACCTGCGAACTCAGAATTCGAAGCTCTTGCACACTATGCAACAATGAACAGAAA
>NW_010969187.1:0-387 GCF_000463585.1 Tarenaya hassleriana | reverse complement strand
TTATGGCCCGTTATACTTTCTCCGTACAACTTACCACCTGAGATGTGCCTGAAAAGAGAATTTATGTTTTTGACATTATTGATTCCTGGCCTAGAACATCCGATGAAGAGTTTTGATGTGTATTTACAGCCACTCATTAAGGAGTTGAAGGATTTGTGGGACATTGGAGTTCCTGCTTATGATATAAGTGTGAAACAAAATTTTACACTTAAAGCGGTTCTTCTTTGGACGATTAGTGATTTTCCGGCGTATGGAATGTTATCGGGATGGAGCACACATGGAAACTTACATATCCGTTTTGCATGGAGGAAACCGAAGCGTTTCAGTTGAGACATGGGAGAAAGTCGTGCTGGTTTGACTATCATCGCAGATTTCTTCCAAGGAATC
>NW_010969186.1:0-387 GCF_000463585.1 Tarenaya hassleriana | reverse complement strand
CTCCATGTTTTGGGGAAAGGTGTTTTCTTGTCGCCACCAAAGTATATAGTCATAGTGTTTCCCTCATAACGTTCGGCTCCGATGTGGATTGAAGTGATCTTGGTGTCCACGTGTAGCTATCGAAAATATCTTTTCAATGATGTATGCACATGTAATTTGGACATGTTTGGAGAAAGTTATGTGGTTCGCGATGGCTCACTCTTGCACAGTTCGTCATCAGTATATAGACTCGTAGTAATTTCGTCATAACTTTTTGCACTAATGTCCGATTGGAGTGATCTTTATGTCTGTGCGTAGCTATTGAAAAGAGTTTTCCAATGACGAGGATAATCAATAAGAAAAACATACTTCCATTCATCACAATGAATCCAAGTACAATAAATAAAG
>NW_010969185.1:0-387 GCF_000463585.1 Tarenaya hassleriana | reverse complement strand
TTGGTTGTTTAAATCTAAGTTTCCATTTAATTTTCTTTTCTCTAGAAAGCGGGTGGTACAAATTAACAATGAACGGTTGAAGTTTGAGATTAACACCATATTATCTCGAAGAAACATATAACTATTTGATTTCACATTTTTAAATTTGGTATTTTATTTTTGGATTCCGATTTCACACCTATATATTATTTCAATTATGCTTTGGTATAACTTTATGATTATAGAATTTTTAATGGGATACTTTTAAAATTACATTAAGGAAACGATGTTGACACAAAACTAGAGATAAAGGATGAACATAAATATATATTAATTAAATGATTCTGATTGATTCCAATATACAATTAGAATCATTTAATTAATATATATTTTTATAATATAAGATAG
>NW_010969184.1:0-387 GCF_000463585.1 Tarenaya hassleriana | reverse complement strand
AAAGTCTCTCAAACTAACAATTTACCCAGATTCGTGCTTGGTACCTCTTGCCAAAAGAACATTTCGGAAACGAACAACAACCACTCAACAATACGATCGGTCAGATTTCGAAATGATCAAAGTGAATGAAGAACAATACAACCGTGGGGGAAGGCTGTGATTCAGGACCCCGAAGATCCTTTCCAAGTCGTGACCCTAATCGATCTCCTCCAAGACACGAAATAGGTTGTTAAGTTTGATTGCAATGAGATGTAATCGTCGAATGTTCTTCAGTCAGATTACGAGCATTGGTTCGAGGTGTAAAAATTGAAATTTCAAGCAAAGCGACCTATGATTGGATTCGTCTTTGAAAGAGGAAGAGTTTGATATATGGCTCGACAAATAATT
>NW_010969183.1:0-387 GCF_000463585.1 Tarenaya hassleriana | reverse complement strand
AAAAAAAAAGAGGAAGAAAATTTATTTTAAAATAAAAATATATAATGATAATAAAATAATAATAATAACAATAAATGAATAAGTAAATAAATCAAACAAAAAGACCGGACGGTTTATAAACTGGACCAACACGAACTGCCAAAATAATAATAATAATAATAATGATAAAAAAAATAAAAATAATAAATAAATAAATAAATAATGGAGCAAACGATTCAGAAATTGGACCGACTCGGTCTAATCGTAAAGCCAGAATTTAACCAAAATATGAATAAACTCAGTTCGAACCGGACCATACGTAGTTCAGACCAAACGATGTGACCGGTTAAGTATCAATCTCGGGACGAGCCGAACTAGTAATCCGGACGGGCCGGAACCTAGTTTGAT
>NW_010969182.1:0-387 GCF_000463585.1 Tarenaya hassleriana | reverse complement strand
ATCTTGACTATCTACAATCCAACACATGATTCGTTTCGTACCTGATACACACCTTTATAGTGCTCCTGTTACGCAAGAGTTTGACGTATTCAAAGTAAGCAACTATGATTGTGATCGTATCCAATACCTATGATCATCTATATGATCATTGTGACACCCGTAACCCGTGTACAGTATACGGGCTGTGCCACATGGACAAATATTAATAAAATAATAATGCGGAAGCAAAAATACGAAATCCAAAAAAAACATTTTAATCAAACCAGAGTAAGCAGCGGAAAATAACACACGTCCGAAGAGTTATAATTTAACCGTACAAAATGCGGGAGATACAAGTCCTGTAACCCAAAATGTAAATCCCGTACATGATGCTGCCTCTCTCAGGTC
>NW_010969181.1:0-387 GCF_000463585.1 Tarenaya hassleriana | reverse complement strand
GTATCCTTGTGGTGAGTTGTGAATCGGGTTATAGATTTTAGACTCGGTACACACGTATCAATGTGCCTCAGCCAATATTTCCCGTCTTAACTCTTGATCATCCGGTACACATAGCCGATTACCCAGGTGCAATGCTCCCTTCTCATCGACACGATATCCCTTACGACCGTACTCCTCTATACCGTCCATGTACCGAGCAAGTAAATGATCGTTACGCTGTCCAGCGACCGCTCGTTCTGCAAAGGTCGGCGTCAACTCCTCCGGTGTCAAGGTCAAATGTCCCAACATAGCTATCAATTCAGAAGCATCGATGCGGGACGACGTCACGACACAGATGACAACCAAAATCTTCTTCCGACTGAGGGCGTCAGCTACCACGTTAGCCTT
>NW_010969180.1:0-387 GCF_000463585.1 Tarenaya hassleriana | reverse complement strand
GGGCAGAAGAAGGCCTTCCAAGAGAGGAGACAGGAGACTCATGGCACTTGTGGCTGTTGAGGGCCATCCAGTTGCTTGCTTATGAGAGCAGGAAGCTGAACACGGAGCCGAGAGGCCCTACGCAGTACATGAGAAAGAACTGCGGGGAAGACCAGCTTTTTAAAGAAAAATAGAAAACTAGCTATACTGGGGAATTTTTATGATAGACAGGTAACTAAAAATCTTAGTAGGGAGGGAAGGCTAGTAAGCTAGCGAACCGAGGGGCAAAGAAAGGGCTTATTAAACTACTTAGAGATAGATTCTCAGTTCCGTGCCTATAGTCATTCCTCTCTCTGGTAGCAATCCAGCTTTATTCTAGAATATATAAATAATGCTTGAAGTTCCCAG
>NW_010969179.1:20513-23854 GCF_000463585.1 Tarenaya hassleriana | reverse complement strand
CTTCATCATGGGTATTAGATACCGGATGTGCCTTGCACATTTGTGCAAATGTGCAGGGACTACGAGGAAGTAGACAGTTGGCGAAGGGTGAAGTAGATCTCCGCGTTGGGAATGGAGCAAAAGTTGCTGCATTGACCGTCGGGACTTATGATCTGACTTTACCTTCTGGCCTTGTATTAGAGTTGCATGATTGTTATTTTGTACCTGCCATCAGTAGGAACATCATATCGATTTCATGCTTAGACTCAGATGGTTTCAGATTTGTTATTGAGAACAAATGTCTGTCCATTTATAGAGGCAATTTATTCTATGGTAAGGGTTACCAGTTTAATGGCCTTTATATTTTGGAAGATGAACCATCTGGATACAGGTCGATCTATAATGTTAGTACCAAGCGGTTTAAGCCGAACGACTTAAATCCGACCTATCTCTGGCATTGTCGACTTGCTCACATCAACGAGAAACGCATAGCGAAGCTTCATTCTGATGGACTTCTTGATTCTTTTGATTATGAATCAATCGAAACATGCGATTCATGTTTGATGGGCAAGATGACAAAATCTCCTTTTTCTGGAAAAGGAGAACGGGCTACAGAGTTGCTAGAACTCATACATAGTGATGTATGCGGTCCTATGAGCTCTCCCGCTAGAGGAGGTTATCTGTACTTTGTTACGTTTACTGATGATTTCAGTAGGTACGGTTATGTCTACTTGATGAGACATAAGTCTGAAACGCTTGAATTGTTCAAGATTTTCAGAAACGAGGTACAGAACCAACTTGGCAAGACGATCAAGTTGCTTCGATCTGATCGAGGTGGCGAGTATATGAGCCAAGAGTTCACTGACCATCTGGCAGATTGTGGGATTGTCTCACAGCTGACTCCACCTGGAACGCCACAATGGAATGGCGTTTCCGAGAGGAGGAACCGAACCTTATTGGATATGGTACGGTCTATGATGAGTCAGGTCGATCTTCCTAAATCCTTCTGGGGATATGCTTTGGAAACAGCAGCGCTTATACTGAACAACTGTCCAACAAAGTCGGTTCAGAAGACTCCATATGAGATATGGACTGGGAAGCGTCCCAGGTTAACATTTATGAAGATTTGGGGATGCGACGTTTACGTGAAACGTCTGGCTTCTGATAAGCTATCCGCCAAGTCTGATAAATGCATATTTGTGGGTTACCCTAAGGAAACTAAAGGGTACTGGTTCTACAACCCATCTGAGAACAAAGTGTTTGTTGCTCGGAATGGATCTTTCTTGGAGAGAGAGTTCGTCTCCAAGAGAGTCAGTGGGAGTAGAATAGATCTCGAAGAAGTTCGAGAACCACAAATAGTCGAAGAACCGAACGAACAGGTCGAAACAGTCCAACCTGTATCACGAGTTGTTGAGACAGCACCTCCTAGTGAACCTCGGAGATCTGGTAGAATTCACCAAGAGCCTACAAGATATGGTTTTCTTGTGACTGGAAACAACGAACTCATGTTGTTAGAACATGACGAGCCTACGTCGTATTCAGAGGCTGTGGCGAGTTCCGATTCCGAGAAATGGCACCAGGCCATGGAGTCTGAGATGCAATCCATGTACGACAACAAAGTGTGGACTTTGGTCGATTCATTCAATGGTATTAAAACCATTGGATGCAAGTAGGTTTTCAAGAAGAAAAACGACATGGATGGCATCGTGCATACCTATAAGGCACGACTCGTAGCAAAAGGGTTTCGGCAGATTCATGGTATAGACTATGATGAAACCTTTTCACCAGTCGTGATGCTTAAATCCATACGGATTCTGCTGGCCATAGCTGCGTATTATGACTACGAGATATGGCAGATGGACGTCAAGACCACATTCCTTAACCGGGAATTTGCTCGAGGATGTGTACATGACACAACCCGAGGGTTTTGTCGATCCTAAGAGTCCGAAGAAGGTATGCAAGCTTCAGAGATCCATTTATGGACTGAAGCAGGCTTCGAAGAGCTGGAATCTTCGATTTGACGAGGCAGTCAAAACATTTGGCTTCCTGCAAAACGAAGATGAACCATGCGTTTACAAGAAGGTCAGTGGGAGCGCAGTGGTCTTCCTTGTGCTTTATGTAGATGATATATTGCTCATCGGAAATGACATTCCTACCTTGCAAGGAGTAAAATCCTGGCTAGGATCAGTCTTTTCGATGAAGGACTTAGGAGAAGCCGCCTACATTCTAGACATCAAGATCTATAGAGATAGATCGAGAAGGCTTCTTGGTCTAAGTCAGAGTACATACATTGACAAGGTCTTGAATCGGTTCAAGATGCAAGACTCCAAGAAGGGTGCCTTGCCAATGGGACATGACGTAGCTCTTAGCAAGACTCAGTGTCCAAAGACACAGGATGAGCAAGAGCGCATGAGTAGGATACCATATGCATCGGCAATTGGATCCATCATGTACGCCATGTTGTGTACTCGCCCAGACGTATCATATGCATTAAGCATGACTAGTAGATATCAATCTACACCAGGTGAGGCTCACTGGATTGCGGTCAAGAACATCCTTAAGTACTTGAGAAGGACTAAGGATTTGTTCTTGGTGTATGGCGGATTGGAAGACGAGCTCGCTATAAGTGGTTATACCGATGCTAGTTTCCAAACCGACAGAGATGACTTCAGATCGCAGTCAGGTTATGTTTTCTGCCTGAACGGTGGGGCTATCAGTTGGAAGAGTTCCAAACAGCCAACCGTGGCAGATTCGACTACAGAAGCCGAGTACATAGCAGCATCGGATGCAGCTAAAGAAGCTGTTTGGATCAGGAAATTTGTGGGAGACCTGGGGGTCATTCCTAGCGTTGCAGATCCCATTGAGTTGTACTGTGACAACAATGGTGCGATTGCGCAAGCTAAGGAACCCCGGTCACACCAGAGATCCAAACACATACTCAGGCGATTTCACTTGATCAGAGAAATCATCGACAGAGGAGACGTGAAGATAAGCAGAGTGTCGACAGATGATAATATTACCGACCCATTGACGAAGCCTCTCCCTTCATCAAAACATGATGGTCATGTTAAGGGTATGGGGATTAGATGCTTGTAGGATAGATCATAGAGCATAGTGGGAGATTGTTGGTTGTAATGCTCTAGGATAATTCATGATATGACATTTTACTTTGTATTGATTCATTGATTTATGAATGCATTACATCCCCGTTATATGATTGGCATGTTTGTTATATTGCGGTCATCCTTGAATCATCATAGAATGATTCTAAACACCCTGGTCAGTTATCATTGTGGGAACAATGATGAATTAAGACTAGCATGAGGTGTGATCGATGCATTGAATGCATATCACAATCATGG
>NW_010969179.1:6531-8476 GCF_000463585.1 Tarenaya hassleriana | reverse complement strand
CCTGAGATATCTATAGAATCCAACATGAGGAGTTGCGTGCTTTGAATACGTCAAACGTCCTGCGTAACAGGAAGACTATAAATGCGTGTATCAGGTACGAAACGAATCACAACATGAGGAGTTGCGTGCTTTGAATACGTCAAACGTCCTGCGTAACAGGAAGACTATAAATGCGTGTATCAGGTACGAAACGAATCACGTGTTGGATTGTAGATAGTCAAGACGGGATTTGTACCTCTCGTAAAAGAGAGAGATATCGCTGGACCCCTTGTGTGAGCGAGACTGTAGAAATGTGTGGCCGCACTGTAGACGAACGTCATCTATTTCACACAGTCGAACTCAGTAAACGAGAAAGCAGTCGAATCAGATAAGGTGGCATGTCCATGCCTTATGTTCGACTTATGATATCGTGATACAAAAGGATCATCACCCGGAATCATCACTGGCATTTGTATGATCACGAACAAACTCTATTCGAGATAGGTAGTCATAGTGTCTTGCTAGAGGCCGCCTATGACTTGTATATCCGGAATAGAGATTTCGGGTAATACTACTATATCGAATGAGCCTACAGTGTGACACCCGTAACCCGTAGTATACGGGCTGTGCCACATGGACGATATAAAATAAAATAATAAGTCACGGAAGCAAAATCACGAAATCCAAAAACATTTTTAATAAAACAGAGAAAGCAGCGGAAATAACAATAGGCGATCAGTATCGCAAAATAACACATGTTCGAATAGTTATAATTTAACCGTACAAAATGCGGGAAATACAAGTCTCGTAACCCAAAATGTAAATCCCGTACATGATGCTGCCTCTCTCAGGTCGTCGTCTGCCGAATGCGCTAGGCGTACTTCTCGTGATCTGAAAAATGTAAACCACGAGGGCTAAGCACAACTGCTTAGTGAGTAGCCCGGGTTGAACCCGGAAATCCCGTTCCCAACGAGAACGGTACAGTCGACATTTCCATAAAGAAAACACATGCAATAAGTAAAAACACGGTAAGCACGTAAATAGCAATCACAATCACGCCCGTATGGAGTCCACCATAGGGCTTAGCCGTATACCCTGGTCAAGTCCATGACCAGGGGCGAATCCACGCCCGTCACTCGCGTGACGTTGGCCATCGCATCGCATGCGATTGTGCGCGTCTCCTGCGCCTGTCACTCTCGTGACTACCGATGTCAAGTCCATGACACAACGGAAATATAATCATATCCGTATGGAGTCCACCATAGGGTCAAGCCATATACCCTAGTCAAGTCCATGACTAGGTGCGAGTCCACGCCCGTCAAATCCATGACGTTGGCCGTCGTGTCGCACACGACTAAAACGTGTCTCAAACGCTCATCAAGTCGATGACGGTGATGGTTGAGTCCACAACCATCCCAAAACACAATCACGCTTAACTCGTACGCACGAGCAAGCTACACACATGACACACAACGTACAACATCCCCATAGTACAACCATACGTATCACGGTATCCGGTCCCTACCGAGCTACCGTTTAACGCCATGCAAATTCTACCCGCATACAATCACACCAACGATCACTCGTATTTCGATATCGCACATCTCACTACGCTACGCAGTGTTCTGGCGAAAACTTTGTTCGATTGATCCCAATCGCGAAGGCTTGTCCTCTGGTGGGGGTTGGTTTGTCCACGGTCAAGTCTGGTCAGGCCCGGGCCAAGCTTGTTGGCCGTTTCCTTTTTCCCGGCGAACGGGAAAATTTCTCCAAGTTTTCTCTGAGCCTGGTCCGACGGACCACGTTCTGGTCAGCCGGACCAGTCTTCCTTCTCCCCTGGTCCGCCTCGTCTTTTAGTCCGTCTGTCCGAGAGAGAAACAAGCCCGGTCCGGCGGACCAGGATTGGTCAGCCCCAGACCAGCCTGTTCTTCCCCTCTCTCAGTCCGGTTCTTGGTCAGGCGGAGTCCGT
>NW_010969179.1:0-6392 GCF_000463585.1 Tarenaya hassleriana | reverse complement strand
GGACCAGGACGTGTTTTCTCTTGGTCCGGTCCGTTTCCTTGGCCGACTGACTTTGTGCGTAATGTTCCAGTCTCGGTCCGGAGCTGACCACGCGTGGTCCGGCAGACCGGGACTGGAACTTTCTTTTCCCTCGCGATTTCTTCGATTCTATTTCAATTTTTCTCTCCCGAATCGATTCGGGGTTGCTTCCAAATGCTACTAAAACACAGTTTGACATCCCTAAACATGTTCTAAACCTCAAACACGCAATGAAATCTCGATTTGGACCATCACACATTGAGAACAAGATCTCACAACTCCAACTCAAGCCACTCACCTTGTTCTTGAGTTTGTCCGAGCTTGTGTGCGTTCCTCGTGGCTCCACACGACGTGAACACCTTCAGGGCACGTCTAGGGACGTTCCCCCTTGCTTCCCCGAGCTCCCCTTGCCCTGGTTCGTCGCCTTTCTCTCCCTCTCTCCCTCTTTCTCTACTTCCTCTGTTTTGCCCGAAAATGGCTAAGGCAGAGGATTGAGAGCTGTTTATGGCGTGCGAGAGGGGTCAAGTAGGCTCGAGCCCAGGCCCATAGGCGAGCCTGCAACACCCTCGAGGCGTGGGAGGCGACTGGACGGCGAGTGGGCCCCGGAATCCGGCGAATTCCGCGTCCCAAGGTGGCAACAGCGCAAGTTGCGTTATCTGTCATTCCCGGTCCGCCGGACCAACTTCCTGGTCCGTCGGACCGGGGTCAGTTTATTTTTTTTTTCGAAACTTCTCCCAGTCCGCACTGTCCAGTCCCCACTCCGACTGAGCGGTTGGTCCGCCGGACCAGCCCTGTCTTTTTTTTCTCTTTTTTTTTCTTTTTCTTTTTCTTCATTCTTTCTCGGTCATTTCCGCACGTGACGATCCTCATGCCTCTCCCCGATATTGTACCGTCACTTTTGGTGATTTCGTAATATCTCTATTTAATTATTCATTTTTAATAATTAAATATTCAAATCGGGTTTCGGGTATTACAAATCCTCCCCCCTTAAAAAGAATTCGTCCTCGAATTCAGAATCGCATAATATCATCAATACTTTCTCGTACTCGATAATATCACCAAAACACAATCCATATTGCCACGTCGTCCGAAGCATAAGTCTGATACAACTAAACGTCATATAAAAGGAGTTCTACAACGCTCAAGTAAAATGGTGCAGATAACTACTACGCATCTCTGCCTCGGGTTCTCAGGTCATGTCAGAGACCCCTTGGCTTCGCCACAAGACCTTCACGATGGCACCTCCTTTGTCCGCAGTTTCTTGATCTTCCGGTCCACGATCTGGACGCGTAGCCTCTGTAAACTCCAACTCTTGTGGCTGTAGTACGTGAGAAGGGTCCGCTACGGTGTCTTGCACGGTCGCCCGTACAAGGCCTCGTATGGAGATACTCCGATACTCGTGTGATGACTGTTGTTGTATGCAAACTCGCACAACGTCATGTACTGGTCCCACGGAGCTCCCCACTCCAGGATACAAGCTCTGAGTATGTCCTCCAAAGTCTGTATAGTCCGCTCCGACTGACCGTCTCTCTGAGGATGATATGTCGTACTCATCTTGAGCTTCGTTCCCAGTGCCTCCTGAATCGCCTTCCACAAACGGGATGTAAATCGGGCGTCTCTATCCGATATAATCTCGTTCGGAACTCCATGAAGACGTACGATCTCATCAATGTAAATCTGCGCCAACCGCCCGATCGGATAATCCTGACGGATAGGAATGAAATGGGCGGACTTGGTTAGTCGATCCACGACTACCCAAATGGCGTTCTTCTTGCTCGGCGTGAGTGGTAACCCGACCACGAAATCCATGGCAATCGAATCCCACTTCCACTCTGGAATCTCCAACGGCTGTAGCTTGCCTCCCGGCATCTGTCGCTCTGCCTTTACTTGCTGACAAGTGAGGCACCTCGCTACGTAATCCGCTACATCTCTCTTGACCCTCGGCCAAGTATACCACTGGCGTAGACCCTGATACATCTTGCTCGCCCCCGGATGTATCGCCAATCTCGACTGGTGTGCCTCAGATAGAATCTCCTGTCTCAGCTCTGCGTCGTCAGGCACACATAGTCGGTTCCCCAGTCGTAGCGCTCCCTGCTCATCGATACGATAGCCCTTGAGGCTATATTCCCCGATATGATCCATGTACCGCGCGAGTAAAGGATTGCCGCGCTGTCCCATAACCACGCGCTCTATCAGAGTCGGTGTCGACTCCTCGGGTATCAGCGAGAGATGTCCCAACATCGCAGTCAACTCAGCGGCATTGCTGCGAGATGAGGTGACAACACGTATGGCCTTCTTCCTACTAAGGGCGTCGGCCACTACGTTAGCTTTCCCCGGATGATAGGCTATCTCCAGGTCATAATCTGCAATCAACTCCAACCACCTCCGCTGTCTCAGATTCAGATCCTTCTGAGATATCACGTAGGTCAAGCTCTTATGGTCCGTGTTGAGCTTAACCTTCTCCCCGTACAGATACGATCTCCAAATCTTCAACGCGTGAACTATTGCTGCTAACTCCATGTCGTGAGTCAGGTAGTTCTCCTCATGCTTCTTCAGCTGCCTCGACGCATAAACGATTACGTGCCTGCATCAACACGCAACCGAGTCCGTGTTTGGACGCGTCAGTCTATACCTCATAGAGCATACCCGGTCGTGGCAATGCCAGGATCAGAGCTGATGTCAACCTCTGCTTCAACTCTCTTAAGCTCTCCTCGCACTCAGTCGTCCAGTCAAACCTGACGTTCTTCCCCGTCAGCTTCGTCAAAGGCCGAGCTATCTTGGCGAACCCCTCAACGAATCGCCGATAATAGCCAGCTAGTCCCAGAAAACTCCTGACTTCCGTCGCAGACTGTTGGTTGTAATGCTCTAGGATAATCCGTAATATGACATTTTGACTTTGTATTGATTCATTGATTTATGAATGCATTACATTCCCGTTATATGATTGGCATGTTTGTTATATTTCGGCATCCTTGAATCATTAGCGAATGATTCTAAACTCCCTAGTCAGTCAACATTGTGGGAACAATGTTGAATTAAGACTAGCATGAGGAGTGATCGATGCATTGGATGCATATCACAATCATGGGTACTCGTTGTGAACGAGTGACTGGATGACCCGCATGAGATTGTCACATGGACAGAGTCATGACTTGAATCTCATACAGCGGTTCGTTTATGGATCCTCATACCTGAGATGTCTAGAGTATCTGATATGAGGAGTGGCGTGTCTTGACTGCGTTAAACGTCGTCTTTAACCGGATGATTATAACGGCGTTGATCAGATACGTTCACGAATCATATGGAGATAGTAGACATGCAATATGGGATTTGTCACCTCCTTAACAGGAGAGATATCGTTGGGCCCTCTCGTGGAAGTCGGACTATGAAAAACGCGTGGCCACGTTATAGATGAAGTTGCATCTATTTTATTAGTCGATTTGCCAAGACGAGAAAGCGGTTGAACTTGAAGTGTGGCTCAAACTATGCCCTTGTTCAACTTATGATATCGTGAGACAAAGGATCAGAATTCGAGCTGTTAATGCCTTGGTTAGATCACCTCTAACTCAATTCTAAATGGGTGGTCATGGCGTCTTGCTAGAGGCTAACCATGACTTGTGGTTCGGGAAAGGTTCCTAAAGTCACTACCACTTAGAATGGGCCTACAGGGTCACACACCAATAGGGATGGACTTATACGTGAAGAATACGAAGAATGGAAACGAGATTTGACCGAAACGAGCATGAAAAAGAGTTTTCAGTGTGTTGGTCCGGAGCTGACCAAGTTTGGTCAGCACCGGACCAAGTCTGGTCAGATCAGGCAGTCCGGAAGATCAGGCCGAGGTCACCTGTCCAGGTCTGGTCCGGCTGACCAAGAGTTGGTCAGCCCCGGACCAAACGCAGGAAACAGGCGGACCAAGGATGCTGGAACGGCGGACCGGAAAGTAACCAAGAGGTTTGGTCCGGAGCTGACCAAAAGTTGGTCAGCCGGACCAAACCTCCAGGTCAGACGGCGCGTGCTTCGGACTAAGCCTGGTCCGCCGGACCAAGCTCCTCGTTTTAGGGTTTTCTAATCTTATTTAAGTTTAGGGTTTCGTCCAAAACTAAAGAGAGCCGACCTAAAACTCAGAGAAACACCCTAGAACCCTAGAGAAGCTTTTCTCTTGGATTTCTATTGTCCCGGAATTGGATCTCGTCTCTTGAGTTACCCTTTTCTTCACTAATCATAGCAGATTCGTTCCAAATCGTTTGGAATCCTTCCCGTCGGTGTGGATACGTGTAGAAGAGCTGTACTTTCAGCTCTTGGTGATTTAGAACAGGCCCCGGATCAAAACAAACTTCAAGTCTCATCGAGAACGAGGTAAGTAACGATTCCCTCGGTGATATACACGATCTTTCGGGTTCTGCGAGTTTGGTTGCGTGTGACGTTTGACTAGGTTTAGATTTTTCTTCCGCTGCATGAAACCTAGTAAACCAAACCCTAGATCGATTTGATCGCATGCTAGGAACCCGTAGATTTTCCAACAGTGGTATCAGAGTCTGGTTCTCTGTATATCGTCGTGCCTGTTGTATGATTGCATGATTTAATCGTTAAATTGCATGTAATCATTGAATCTATGCATGTTTAATGATATTTGTGATTGTTGAATGATGCATGGATGGTATGGAGTCTGGGACGGGTTAACGGTGCGTCGAAACCGGGATAAAACCCTAATTTTCGAAGCCCGAAAAATCTGTTCCGAATCTGATTTGTCCGCGGTCAGCCGGACCAAGAGTTGGTCAGCCGGACCAGCACGCAGATCAGATTCTGGACCACGTGTTTGGTCAGGAGGACCAACGTTCACGCTGGTCTTCTCGCTGGTCAGCCCCGGACCAAGAGTTGGTCCGGCGGACCAGGCGAGAACAACACGGGTCCGAGACGGACCGACGGACTGACCAGGGAAAAAGCACGAGTTGGTCCGGAGCTGACCAAGTTGGTCAGCCCCGGACCAAAACCAGAAATCTGCGCTCCGATTCTCGGTCAGCCGGACCAGGGAAACGGACCAAGCTCAGTTTTCGAATTGAGTCCGATTTCTGGTCAGCTCGGAGCTGAAAGGGACGGACCGAGTTGGTCCGGAGCTGACCAAGTTTGGTCAGCCCCGGACCAAGCTCAGTTTTGAACTGCGGTCCGTTTGCCTGGTCAGCCTGGGAAGGAGAAACAGACTGAGTTGGTCTGGGGCTGACCAAATTTGGTCAGCTCCGGACCAAGCTCAGAATTTCTCCGAAAACGGACAGAACGGCGGACCAGAGAAGCTGACCAAGGTCAGTCCGACGGACCAGATTCTGGTCAGCTCCGGACTGGACCTCAGACACTTCTCAAGTCCGAAATTTTGTCCTCTTCCTCATGATTAATCTCAAGCTATTACCGCCCATTAGTAGAGCAACTGTCAAGGCCTCGATCGTCATGGTTACGGGTCATGCCCTAGCTGAGCGTGCCTGATTATCTTGGTGAGGCAGTATGGAGAAATCGTGATTCTCATAGCTCGAATATGGTTGAGCTTGAATTGGGTTATCAAGTCGGACTTGGACCTAATGGTAAGGATGGGATGAGGAACATGCAGTGATAGCGTATCACTATCCCATACACATCTAGGAATCACATAGGATGTGATTGACAATGTGTTGTCTAACTAAATAGCATGTTTTTGAGCGTCATGCCCTAGCTGACTCAAAAGCATGTGAAATATGGATCCTAACTCACTTAGAAACTCATTGAGGGTATTTTTCTTAGTGGGAGCCTGTCATATTGCATCTATTATCTGTGTTAGCATGTGTACTAAGCGACTTGCATGTTTTTCTGTCTGTTTGTTTGTCTTTTTCTGTAGTATATATCTGTTGCAGGAATCTGGTTAATCTCACCATGCGATCTATCCTTATGAAGGATAAGCCTCTGACCAAGGCTTCTGGATCGATCATTGATGCTTATTGGAAGCATGAGGATAATGATCTGGACGTGTCCAGCTTGATGCTTGGAAAGATGTCTTCGGAATTGCGTGAGCAATTAGATGACATGGACAATTCATTGATGGTTGATCAATTGAATATGTCATTCCAAGAGAAAGCTGGGAGCCAAGGGAAGAATGATTTGGTGGTTGTTGGAAAGAGTTCCAACAAAATGAAGCGTTCCAAAGGTAAGGGCAAAAGGAAATTGACAAGTGTTGTCACTAAGCCTAAGCCCAAACCCAAGAAGGAAGAGTGTTATTTCTGTCATGCCATTGGGCATTGGTACAGAAATTGCAGACTCTACCTGGAAGATCAGAGAAAGAAGAAGCTTCCAGAAGCTTCAACTTCTGGTATCTTCGTTATAGAGGCCAACTTATGTACTTCTTCATCATG
>NW_010969178.1:0-387 GCF_000463585.1 Tarenaya hassleriana | reverse complement strand
TTCTATCACTTAACTCTGCTTCCTGAGTTTTTCCAGATCGTGCAGCGACACTGGCTTGCATTTGACCTAGAGGGGTCACCTCAATACCGCCTCGCTTACTCCATGAAATTACTCAAGAGACCATTACGCGGGCTAAACCTAGCGCAATTCTCTCAACTGTCGCACCGAGTTCAGGAAGCTAAGGAAACTCTTGCCAAAGCGCAAGAGCGTATCCTGATTGCCCCAACGCCGAGCTTGATTAAGGAGGAAAAAGTGCAACGACGACGATATTTGATTTTGGCCTCAGCGGAAGAAAGATTTTATCGACAAAAGTCTCGCATAACTTGGGTTGCGGTTAGGTGACCGAAACTCGAGCTATTTCCACAGATGTGCACAGGCACGAGCTGC
>NW_010969177.1:0-387 GCF_000463585.1 Tarenaya hassleriana | reverse complement strand
GGTTACCGAGTTACCTCGGGCCTACATCTCGGCCGGACGGTGCCGGCGAATCCACTAGAACGGAAAGAAACAACAGAGAGACGGTGGTCTCCACAAATCCGGAGACTCACCCGAAGTATCCGAGAACCAAACGAGAACCAAGAACAAGAGACCTTACCGACTCGACCTTTGCTTACCGCACCGTCGCAGTCGACCAAGCTCCGTCGTCGCCTAGAAGCTCCGGCCGCCTTGTCTCCCTCTCTTTCTCCCTTCGCGATCGCCTCTGCGATCGCCTCTCTCTTTCTCTCTCGAACATTCCCAGCGCCTCGAGCCACGTGCCTCACTCCTCGATAACACACCCGCATTAGGGTTACATTAACCCTTAGTCCAGAACGCTGCGTTTCGGCC
>NW_010969176.1:0-388 GCF_000463585.1 Tarenaya hassleriana | reverse complement strand
GGGTTGTAATTCCAATCCTATCAGCATAAAGTAACTCGGACATGGCAGATGGGGGAGACTCAAAGACCGTCAAACCGATCGGCAAATTATGTCCCATAGAGGCGAGTTGATCGGCACAGAAGTTCGATTCACGAAAGACATGAGAAACTGAAACTGTCCACTGTCTCGCACATATATCCTGTATTGCCTTTATGATTGAGCCATCCACTGTGTTTAATATGTTCGAACTTTGGATCGCATTCACTAATGCTTGATTATCCACCTCCACTATCACTCGATGCCATCCTCTTTCCCACGCCAACCTTAATCCAAGCAAAACTCCCCAAGCTTCCGCTCTAAACACCGAACAAATCCCTAGATTAGAGGCAAAACCAACGATCCAATTGCC
>NW_010969175.1:0-388 GCF_000463585.1 Tarenaya hassleriana | reverse complement strand
GTTTAGGAATTAATATTACTCCAAAATACAAGTTCAGGAATTTTTAGGGTTTTTTCCCTAATAATAATAATAATAATAATAGCAACAATAATAATAATAATAACAATAACAATAATAACAATAGAATCTGGACTTCAGGAGGAGGACAAATGAGAAAACATGAGTCTCCCCTTCCCTGGCATTACCTCAATTAATGCTATTTCATTATCACTATTGTCATTATATATATAGATTAATTATTATTAATCAAATCCTTAAAGTTACTTTGGCGTTCCTTTTTTTTTTTTTTTAATTTTCCGACTTTTTGACATCTTCACATGAGACCTTTCTCCTCCAGCTATTATATACTCTCTCCCCTCCTTTTTCTCCCTTCACACACACACATCCA
>NW_010969174.1:0-388 GCF_000463585.1 Tarenaya hassleriana | reverse complement strand
TTAGTTAGGAAAATAAAAATGTAGAACTCATTAGAACCTATATTCATATTTCGTTTTAGAGAAAGAAAACATAAACACATGTATCTATTAATGGGTGGTCGAGTGACGAAAAGATGTTGCTTTTTGGACCCTGGTCGCTAATTCCAAACCAGCCGATGGAGAGGGAGGGAGTATTTATCTGCTGAGAGGGTGTTGCTCTCTGAATTCCTGTCGCAGATTCTTTAAAAACTGCTCTCGGACTTATGATGGATGTAGTCGGACCGAAAAACCGGATAACCATCCGGTTAACAAAAAAAAATATATAAACAAATGTTAGGAATGTGAAGTGCACGCGCGAGGAATCTGCGCGTGGGGGAAGAAGAGAAAGGTATGTTAAATGATATTATGC
>NW_010969173.1:0-388 GCF_000463585.1 Tarenaya hassleriana | reverse complement strand
AAATTGGGCTTAATAAGATTAATCGTTACAATGTTTTGTAATGGGCCGAACACTTCTTTTGTAATGGGCCGGTTGTTAAAAAAGAAATAGAAGCCCTCAAGAACACCCAATCGTCCCCTCTAGGAGTCTCAAAATTTTGATATTAACAATTGTTATTTAATTTAAGATAAATTAAAACTCAACATTTTTAATTTTTATAAAATAATAAATTTTATTTAAATATTGGTGAATTAATATATGTATGTATATATATATATTTAATAAATACTTTCAGAAACTAATGCTCCTACCAATGTTATAATTTTTAACCCAAATAATGACATGAAGTACTAATATTGTGCCTATAATAATATTGTATTAAACCATACTGAGTAACCATGTTTTTTGT
>NW_010969172.1:0-388 GCF_000463585.1 Tarenaya hassleriana | reverse complement strand
ATCAATGAAGTATATGTAATAGTATCCGGAACTAAACCTCTTCGGATCATCTCTTCGTACATTTCTTTGGCCTCCAGAAACTTACCCTCTTTAACGAACGCATCGATCAATCCATTGGAAGTGACAACATTAGGGAAGGTTTTTCTTTTGGCCATATCATTCAACAATCGGACAGCATCATTCCATCTGTCGAAAACGCAAAGGCCGTTTATCAAACAATTGTAGGTGACAACATTTGGAGCAATCCCTTTGCTATCCATCTTTTTGAAAAGGCTCAATGCGACCGCATACATTTACAAATGAGTCCGCCCTGTTCTAAAATCTGTTAAAAAACGGTACACATGTTAACTTTTCTAGTTATAGTGAGAGCCAAAAAATATGCATAATT
>NW_010969171.1:0-388 GCF_000463585.1 Tarenaya hassleriana | reverse complement strand
TAGACAACAGTCTCATCGAGTGCCTACATATCGACAAAAATCGTCAGCCAACTCTCGATTGCTAATCCGATGATCTGAAAATCAACCAGAATTATTAGCCGTCATTCGACAGGTGATCCATGATTCAGCTGCCGACTCAAATTGCCAGCAATAACCTCATGGTCTAGAATTCGAGCTCCATAATCAGCCATAATTCGATGGTTACGTCGATTGTTGGCTGGTGATATTATCAACTTCATAGCTTCCACAAAACATGCCCAGATAATTTTGTCTTTATAAAATTAGAATGCTCTTTGTCATATCTATGCACAGATGGCAAGATCAAATAGATCTAATATACGAGTAGAAAGTTATGTGCATATTTAGACAACAGTCTCATCGAGTGCTT
>NW_010969170.1:0-388 GCF_000463585.1 Tarenaya hassleriana | reverse complement strand
AAATAAAAATCTTTCACTTTTTACAAAAAACGTAAAATTATACAAAATATTATAATATTAACAAAAAATATATCAATTTAAAAATATCAAGTAAATATATAAATTTCACTATGGTAACATTTCAATTTTTGACAAATATCGTCAAGATATGATAAATAATTTTCCTGTTAACTCTTATAAATTTAAAATAAGTATAACGAAAACCATAAAAATTATTAAGATTTAAATCAAATATAATGTGAAATGTCATTAGGTTTTTATTTTGAAGTTTTTTCAAAGATTTATCGAAATAAAAATTGAATTGTATAATTCGAGTGAAATATCATCTGGGACGAGTCCTATTACAGTTTGACTCAGTTTGGTAATTGACGTTTTATTTAAAATTCAG
>NW_010969169.1:0-388 GCF_000463585.1 Tarenaya hassleriana | reverse complement strand
TTAGGTACTTTAGGTTGTATAGCGTTACCAATGAATCCGGCAGCTTCTCCATGTCAGAATTCCGAAGGTCTAATACTCTCAAAAGCTTAAAACCTTCCGGTAATCCAATATTCTGCCTAATAGTGGGACGCACCAAAAGAGTGTGGATGCTCCATCGTGTCATCATATTTGAACTCATCTCCCTTTGAATGCATAAATGACGAGTTTCATTATGTTGGCCTTCTTCGATCTCGTCATTATATATATCGCCAAACCTCTCTTCTTTAGACACAATCAAAGCAACCTCCCTAACCATATCATGCATTTTGAATGCCTTAGGCCGCCCGTGGATGTTACGTGATACGACTTGAAGCAAATTTCGATAAACAAGCTCCATGAGGTAACCATC
>NW_010969168.1:23576-23988 GCF_000463585.1 Tarenaya hassleriana | reverse complement strand
TCAATACAAAGTCAAAATGTCATATCACGGATCATCCTAGAGCATTACAACCAACAATTTCGAGAAAACATTTGAGATCGAATGTGATGCTTCTGGTGTAGGAATTGGTGCGGTGCTGATGCAAGAAGGGAGACCAGTCGCATACTTTAGCGAAAAGTTGAGCGGAGCTCAATTGAATTATTCGACGTATGACAAAGAGACTGCAGTGGTGAGGGCTCTGCAAACGTGGCAACACTACTTGTGGTCGAAGGAGTTCGTGATTCACACCGATCATGAATCGCTCAAGTACCTAAAGGGACAACACAAGTTGAGTCGAAGACACGCCAAGTGGGTAGAATTCATTGAAATGTTTCCTTATGTTATCCGACATAAGCAAGGTAAGGAAAACATTGTGGCTGGTGCATTTTTTAGA
>NW_010969168.1:20402-23532 GCF_000463585.1 Tarenaya hassleriana | reverse complement strand
GAATGCTAGGGTTTGAACATATTAAGGAGTTGTACGAATCTGATCAGGAATTCCAAGATGTGTTCAAGGCATGTGAAAAGGTTGCAAGTGGAAAATATTATCGGTTCGAAGGATATTTATTCCGTGAGAACAAACTTTGTGTGCCTAACTGTTCTATGCGAGATTTGCTTGTTCAAGAGGCTCATGGAGGCGGTCTCATGGGACATTTTGGAGTGGCCAAGACCTTGTTAACTTTGCAGGAACACTTCTATTGGCCAAATATGAAGAGAGATGTTGAACGGGTGTGTGGAAGATGCATGAAGTGCAAGAAGGCGAAATCCAAGGTACAACCCAATGGTATGTATACGCCTTTACCGATTCCCAGTGCACCATGGATTGATATTTCAATGGATTTTATTGTTGGGCTGCCTAGAACTAGGACTGGGAAAGATTCTGTATTTGTTGTGGTTGATAGATTTTCGAAAATGGCACATTTCATACCTTGTCATAAAACCGATGATGCATCCCATATTGCGGTTTTGTTCTTTCGAGAAATTGTTCGGTTGCATGGCATGCCTAGGACGATTGTTTCGGATAGAGATACTAAGTTCCTAAGTTACTTTTGGAAGACTCTATGGGGAAGATTAGGGACTAAGCTACTCTTTTCGACGACTTGTCATCCACAAACCGATGGACAAACGGAAGTGGTGAATAGGACTCTTTCTACGTTGTTGCGTGCTTTAATTAAAAAGAACCTTAAAACGTGGGAAGACTGTCTACCGCATGTTGAGTTTGCATATAATCGATCTGTGCATAGTGCTACGCGTTACTCGCCTTTTGAAATCGTTTACGGTTTTAATCCACTAACACCATTGGATCTTTCGCCATTGCCGATGAGCGAAATGACTAACCTTGACGGAAAGAACAAGGTTGAGTTTGTAAAACAGATTCATGAAGCGGCCCGGAAGAATATTGAGCGACGCACGGAGCAATATGCTAAGCACGCAAACAAAGGGCACAAGGAAGTTACGTTCGAGCCAGGAGACATGGTGTGGATTCATATGCGCAAGGAAAGGTTTCCAAATCAGAGGAAGAGCAAGCTTATGCCGAGGGGAGATGGACCATTCAAAGTTCTCGAACGAATCAACAACAATGCCTATAAGATTGAACTTCCAGGTGAGTACAACATTAGCTCTACGTTTAATGTTGCTGACTTAGCTCGTTTTGATGCAGATGATAATTCGGATTTGAGGGCAAATCCCTTTCAAGAGGAAGGGCTTGATGAGGACATCGGGAAGCACGGGAGAGACGACAAGAGAACGGGAGTAGGAGATTCTCAAGCGGATCGAAAGGAGCTCTTGGAACAGAAATTGAAGAGTGACGGTCCCATGACTCGCGCTAAGGCAAAGAGATTGAAGGAAACATTTACAATACTACTTGAAGAAGAGTTTGGGCTTCAAAATCAAGTGGAATCAGCCCAAACTCAAGCCCATCCCTTGGTTAACATACTTGAGGCCCAAATCAGCCCAAATGAAGCAAAATGAGCCCAAAAGAGTGCTTGGAAAACATGGAAGAAGAGGAGCTACGAATTCTGGTCTTTGTGCAATAAATGTGGTCATTTTTTTGACTACATTGGAACTATAATTGCCTTGTTTTTAGTCTTCTTTATTTTCAGCAAACTCTTTTATTTTTCTTAGTTTTTCAATGTTTCCTTTCCTTATAAAAAGGGAGCATCTATCATGTAAAACTCAGATTATTGAATTGAGAGGTTTCTTCTTATGTTCTTGAGTACTAACTCTAAACTTCGTAAGGTTTGAGGTAGTGTTCTTTTGACTTATCAAACACTTTTACCACCAGGTGTTTGTGGCGTCTTCACTCGTTTCAAAGGTTCTCTAACCGGGTCTGGATTGGGTTTAGGGCATTCTTGTGACTGGAACAAGTCCTAGGTTCGGTTCACGTGTCGTTAGTGGGTTTTTGAACATCCATCTACTATCCTTCTTACCTAATTCTGAGATTCGTCGATCCAGGTTCGTATCAATAAGAGTGCATCCAAACATGTTTAGAGTGCATCCAAACGTACTTAGAGTGCAACCATACATGTTTGGAGTGCAACAAAAGGTGTTTAGAGTTCATCGAAACATATTTAGAGTGCATCAAAACGAACTTTGAGTGCAGCCAAACACATTTACAGTGCATTGAAACATTTTTAGAGTGCGTCGAAACATATTTCGAGTGCGTCTAAACATTTTTAGACTGCGTCCAAACATTTTTAGAGTGTTTCAAAACACGATTACAGTGCGTCGAAACATAATTAGAGTGCATCAAAACATGTTCAGAGTGCGTGCTTAGAGTACATTGAGGAGGCGTTCCCCAAAGTTAATCCCACTTAAAACCCTAATTAGAGCGAGTTTAGGAAATCCCGACGTCTGGACCGATCGGTCTATAGGTTCGGATCGATCGGTCTGGAACACTTTTCAGACCGTGTGACTGTCACACGTTACCTCCGGACCGATCGGTCTACGTCTGGACCGATCGGTCAGACATCCGCTCCTTAGAGTGCATCCAAACACGTTTAGAGTGCATCCAAACACGTTTAGAGTGCATCGAAACATTTTTAGAGTGCGTCGAAACATATTTAGTGTGCGTCTAAACATTTTTAGAGTGCTTCAAAACACGTTTACAGTGCGTCGAAACATAATTAGAGTGCATCCAAACATGTTTAGAGTGCGTGCTTAGAGTACATCCAAACATGTATAGAGTGCATTCAAACATTTTTAGAGTGCGTCAAAACATACTTAGAGTGCATCCAAACATGTTTAGAGAGCATTGAAACATTTTAAGAGTGCGTCGAAACATGTTTAGAGTGCATCCAAACATACTTAGAGTGCATCCAAACATGTTTAGAGTGCATCCAAACATGTTTAGAGTCCATCGCAACATAATTAGAGTGCAGCCAAACATGTTTAGAGTGCATTGAAACATTTTTAGAGTGCGTCGAAACATACTTAGAATGCATCCAAACATGTTTAGAGTGCAGCCAAACATGTTTAGAGTGCATTGAAACATTTTTAGAGTGCGTCGAAACATACTTAGAATGCATCCAAACATGTTTAGAGTGCAGCCAAACATGTTTAGAGTGCATTGAAACATT
>NW_010969168.1:17215-18378 GCF_000463585.1 Tarenaya hassleriana | reverse complement strand
AAACATAATTAGAGTGCATCCAAACATGTTCAAACATTTTTAAAGTGCGTCAAAACATACTTAGAGTGCATCCAAACATGTTTAGAGTGCGTCCAAACATGTTTAAAGAGCATCGAAACATTTTTAGAGTGCGTCGAAACATGTTTAGAGTGCATCCAAACATACTTAGAGTGCATCCAAACACGTTTAGAGTGCGTCCAAACATGTTTAGAGTGCATCGAAACATACTTAGTATACAGCCAAACATGTTTAGAGTGCATCCAAACACGTTTAGAGTGCATCGAAACACGTTTAGAGTGCAGCCAAACATGTTTAGAGTTCATTGAAACACGTTTAGAGTGTGTCAAAACATACTTAGAGTGAATCCAATATGTTTAGAGAGCATCAAAACATTTTTAGAGTGTGTCGAAACATGTTTAGAGTGCATCCAAACATACTTAGAGTGCATCCAAACATGTTTAGAGTGCGTCCAAACATGTTTAAAGAGCATCGAAACATTTTTAGAGTGCGTCGAAAGATGTTTAGAGTGCATCGAAACATACTTAGAATGCATCCAAACGTGTGTAGACTGCAGCCAAACATGTTTAGATTTTGCATTGAAACATTTTTAGAGTGCGTCGAAACATATTTAGAGTGCGTCTAAACTTTTTTAGTGTGCTTCAAAACATGTTTACAGTGCGTCGAAACATAATTAGAGTGCATCCAAAAATGTTCAAACATTTTTAGAGTGCGTCAAAACATACTTAGAGTGCATCCAAACATGTTTAGAGAGCATTGAAACATTTTAAGAGTGCGTCGAAACATGTTTAGAGTGCATCCAAACATACTTAGAGTGCATCCAACCACGTTTAGAGTGCATCCAAACACGTTTAGAGTGCGTCCAAACATGTTTAGAGTGCATCGAAACATACTTAGTATACAGCCAAACATGTTTATCGAAACATACTTAGAGTGCAGCCAAACATGTTTAGAGTGCATTGAAACACGTTTAGAGTGCGTGCTTAGAGTACGTCCAAATATGTTTAGAGTGCATTGAAACAATTTTAGAGTGTGTCAAAACATACTTAGAGTGAATCCAATATGTTTAGAGAGCATCAAAACATTTTTAGAGTGTGTCGAAACATGTTTAGAGTGCATCCAAACATACTTAGAGTGCATCCAAA
>NW_010969168.1:15307-16526 GCF_000463585.1 Tarenaya hassleriana | reverse complement strand
TCGAAACATATTTAGAGTGCGTCTAAACATTTTTAGAGTGCTTCAAAACACGTTTACAGTGCGTCGAAACATAATTAGAGTGCATCCAAACATGTTCAAACATTTTTAAAGTGCGTCAAAACATACTTAGAGTGCATCCAAACATGTTTAGAGAGCATTGAAACATTTTTAGAGTGCGTCGAAACATGTTTAGAGTGCATCCAAACATACTTAGAGTGCATCCAAACACGTTTAGAGTGCGTCCAAACATGTTTCGAGTGCATCGAAACATACTTAGTATACAGCCAAACATGTTTAGAGTGTATTGAAACATTTTTAGAGTGCGTCGAAACATACTTAGAATGCATCCAAACGTGTGTAGAGTGCAGCCAAACATGTTTAGAGTGCATTGAAACATTTTTAGAGTGCGTCGAAACATATTTAGAGTGCGTCTAAGCTTTTTTAGAGTGCTTCAAAACATGTTTACAGTGCGTCGAAACATAATTAGAGTGCATCAGAAAATGTTCAAACATTTTTAGAGTGCGTCGAAACATGTTTAGAGTGCATCCAAACATACTTAGAGTGCATCCAAACACGTTTAGAGTGCATCCAAACACGTTTAGATTGCATCGAAACATACTTAGAGTGCAGCCAAACATGTTTAGAGTGCATTGAAACACGTTTAGAGTGTGTCAAAACATACTTAGAGTGAATCCACTATTTTTAGAGAGCATCAAAACATTTTTAGAGTGTGTCGAAACATGTTTAGAGTGCATCCAAACATACTTAGAGTGCATCCAAACATAGTTAGAGTGCATCCAAACATGTTTAGAGTGCGTCCAAACATGTTTAAAGAGCATCGAAACATTTTTAGAGTGCGTCGAAACATGTTTAGAGTGCATCGAAACATACTTAGTATACAGCCAAACATGTTTAGAGTGCATTGAAACATTTTTAGAGTGCGTCGAAACATACTTAGAATGCATCCAAACGTGTGTAGACTGCAGCCAAACATGTTTAGATTTTGCATTGAAACATTTTTAGAGTGCATCGAAACATATTTAGAGTGCGTCTAAACTTTTTTAGAGTGCTTCAAAACATGTTTACAGTGCGTCGAAACATAATTAGAGTGCATCCAAAAATGTTCAAAGATTTTTAGAGTGCGTCAAAACATATTTAGAGTGCATCCAAACATGTTTAGAGTGCGTGCTTAGAGTACATCCAAACATGTTTAGAGTGC
>NW_010969168.1:13105-15074 GCF_000463585.1 Tarenaya hassleriana | reverse complement strand
TAGAGTGCGTTCAAACATTTTTAGAGTGCGTCAAAACATACTTAGAGTGCATCCAAACATGTTTAGAGAGTATCGAAACATTTTTAGAGTGTGTCGAAACATGTTTAGAGTGCACCCAAACATACTTACAGTGCATCCAAACACGTTTAGAGTGCGTCCAAACATGTTTAGAGTGCATCGAAACATACTTAGAGTGCAGCCAAACATGTTTAGAATGCATTGAAACATTTTTAGAGTGCGTCGAAACATATTTAGAGTGCGTCTAAACTTTTTTAGAGTGCTTCAAAACACGTTTACAGTGCGTCAAAACATAATTAGAGTGCGTCGAAACATGTTTAGAGGGCGTGCTTAGAGTACATCCAAACATGTTTAGAGTGTGTTCAAACATTTTTAGAGTGCGTCAAAACATAGTTAGGGTGCATCCAAACATGTTTAGAGAGCATCGAAACATTTTTAGAGTGCGTCGAAATAAGTTTAGAGTGCATCCAAACATACTTAGAGTGCATCCAAACACGTTTAGAGTGCATCGAAACATACTTAGAGTAAAGCCAAACATGTTTAGAGTGCATTGAAACATTTTTAGAGTGTGTCGAAACATATTTAGTGTGCGTCTAAACATTTTTAGAGTGCTTCAAAACACGTTTACAGTGCGTCGAAACATAATTAGAGTGCATCCAAACATGTTTAGAGTGGGTGCTTAGAGTACATCCAAAAATGTTTAGAGTGCGTTCAAACATTTTTAGAGTGCGTCAAAACATACTTAGTTTGCATCCAAACATGTTTAGAGAGCATCGAAACATTTTTAGAGTGCGTCGGAAAATGTTTAGAGTGCATCCAAACATACTTAGCGTGCATCAAAACACGTTTAGAGTGTGTCCAAACACGTTTAGAGTGTATCGAAACATACTTAAGTGCAGCAAACATGTTTAGAGTGCATTGAAAATTTTTTAGAGTTCGTCGAAACATGTTTAGAGTGCATCGAAACATACTTAGAGTGCAACCAAACATGTTTAGAGTGCATTGAAACATTTTTAGAGTGCGTCGAAACAAACTTAGAATGCATCCAAACATGTTTAGAGTGCAGTCAAACATGCTTAAAGTGCATTGAAACAGTTTTAGAGTGCGTAGAAACATATTTAGAGTGCGTCTAAACTTTTTTAGAGTGCTTCAAAACACGTTTACAGTGCGTCGAAACATAATTAGAGTGCATCCAAACATGTTTAGAGGGCGTGCTTAGAGTACATCCAAACATGTTTAGAGTGCGTTCAAACATTTTTAGAGTGCGTCAAAATATAGTTAGAGTGCATCCAAACATGTTTAGAGAGCATCGAAACATTTTTAGAGTGCTTTGAAACATGTTTAGAGTGCATCCAAACATACTTAGAGTGCATCCAAACACGTTTAGAGTGCGTCCAAACACGTTTAGAGTGCAGCGAAACATACTTAGAGTAAAGCCAAACATGTTTAGAGTGCATTGAAATATTTTTAGAGTGCGTCGAAACATATTTAGAGTGCGTCTAAACATTTTTAGAGTGCTTCAAAACACGTTTACAGTGCGTCGAAACATAATTAGAGTGCATCCAAACATGTTTAGAGTGCGTGCTTAGAGTACATCCAAACATGTTTAGAGTGCGTTCAAACATTTTTAGAGTGCGTCAAAACATAGTTAGAGTGCATCCAAACATGTTTAGAGAGCATCAAAACATTTTTAGATTGCGTCGAAACATGTTTAGAGGGCATCCAAACATACTTAGATTGCATCCAAACACGTTTAGAGTGCGTCCAAACACGTTTAGAGTGCAGCGAAACATACTTAGAGTAAAGCCAAACATGTTTAGAATGCATTGAAATATTTTTAGAATGCGTCGAAACATATTTAGAGTGCGTTTAAACATTTTTAGAGTGCTTCAAAACACGTTTACAGTGCGTCGAAACATAATTAGAGTGCATCCAAACATGTTTAGAGTGC
>NW_010969168.1:11376-12684 GCF_000463585.1 Tarenaya hassleriana | reverse complement strand
TGCGTCGAAACATGTTTAGAGTGCATCGAAACATACTTAGAGTACAGCCAAACATGTTTAGAGTGCATTGAAAATTTTTTAGAGTGCGTCGAAATATATTTAGAGTGCGTCTAAACATTTTTAGAGTGTTTCAAAATATGTTTAGAGTGCGTCGAAACATAATTAGTGTGCATCCAAATATGTTTAGAGTGCATGCTTAGAGTACACCTAAACATGTTTAGAGTGCGTTCAAACATTTTTAGAGTGCGTCAAAACATACTTAGAGTGCATCCAAACACGTTTAGAGTGCGTCCAAACACGTTTAGAGTGCAGCGAAACATACTTAGAGTAAAGCCAAACATGTTTAGAATGCATTGAAATATTTTTAGAATTCGTCGAAACATATTTAGAGTGCGTCTAAACATTTTTAGAGTGCTTCAAAACACGTTTACAGTGCGTCGAAACATAATTAGAGTGCATCCAAACATGTTTAGAGTGCGTGCTTAGAGTAATCCAAACATGTTTAGAGTGCGTTCAAACATTTTTAGAGTGCGTCAAAACATAGTTAGAGTGCATCCAAACATGTTTAGAGAGCATCGAAACATTTTTAGAGTGCGTCGAAACATGTTTAGAGTGCATCCAAACATACTTAGAGTGCATCCAAACACGTTTAGAGTGCGTGCTTAGAGTACATCCAAACAAGTATAGAGTGCGTTCAAACATTTTTAGAGTGCGTCAAAACATACTTAGAGTGCATCCAAACATGTTTAGAGAGTATCGAAACATTTTTAGAGTGCGTCGAAACATGTTTAGAGTGCATCCAAACATATTTAGAGTGCATCCAAACACGTTTAGAGTGCGAAACATACTTAGAGTGCATCCAAACATGTTTAGAGAGCATCGAAACATTTTTAGAGTGCATTGAAACATGTTTAGAGTGCATCCAAACATACTTAGAGTGCATTCAAGCACGTTTAGAGTGCATCTAAACACGTTTAGAGTGCATCGAAACATACTTAGAGTGCAGCCAAACATGTTTAGAGTGAAGAAACATAATTAGAGTACATCCAAACATGTTTAGAGTGCATCCAAACATACTTAGAGTGCATCCATACATGATTAGAGTGCAACAAAAGGTGTTTAGAGTGCGTCAAAACATACATAGAGTGCATCCAAACATGTTTAGAGAGCATCGAAACATTTTTAGAGTGCGTCGAAACATGTTTAGATTGCATCCAAACATACTTAGATTGCATCCAAACACGTTTAGAGTGCGTCCAAACACGTTTAGAGTGCAGCGAAACATACTTAGAGTAAAGCCAAAAGATC
>NW_010969168.1:4743-11328 GCF_000463585.1 Tarenaya hassleriana | reverse complement strand
ATATTTAGAGTGCAGCCAAACATGTTTAGAGTGTTTTGAAACATTTTTAGAGTGCATCGAAACATATTTAGAGTGCGTCTAAACATTTTTAGAGTTCTTCAAAACACGTTTACAGTGCGTTGAAACATAATTAGAGTGCATCCAAACATGTTTAGAGTGCATTCAAACATACTTAGAGTGCATCCAAACATGTTTAGAGAGCATCGAAACATTTTTAGAGTGCGTCGAAACATGTTTAGAGTGCATCCTAACATACTTAGAGTGCATCCAAACATGTTTAGAGTGCGTCCAAACATGTTTAGAGTAACATGTTTAGAGAGCATCGAAACATTTTTAGAGTGCGTCGAAACATGTTTAGAGTGCATCCTAACATACTTAGAGTGCATCCAAACATGTTTAGAGTGCGTCCAAACATGTTTAGAGTACATCGAAACATAATTAGAGTGCAGCCAAACATGTTTAGAGTGCATTGAAACATTTTTAGAGTGCGTCGAAACATACTTAGAATGCATCCAAACATGTTTAGAGTGCAGCCAAACATGTTTAGAGTGCATTGAAACATTTTTAGAGTGCGTCTAAACATATTTATAGTGTGTCTAAACTTTTTTAGAGTGCTTCAAAACACGTTTACAGTGCGTCAAAACATAATCAGAGTGCATCCAAACATGTTTAGAGGGCGTGCTTAGAGTACATCCAAACGTGTTTAGAGTGCGTTCAAACATTTTTAGAGTGCGTCAAAACATAGTTAGAGTGCATCCAAACATGTTTAGAGAGCACCGAAACATTTTTAGAGTGCGTCGAAACATGTTTAGAGTGCATCGAAACATACTTAGCATACAGCCAAACATGTTTAGAGTGCATTGAAACATTTTTAGAGTGCGTCAAAACATATTTAGAGTGCGTCTAAACTTTTTTAGAGTGCTTCAAAACATGTTTACAGTGCGTCGAAAAATAATTAGAGTGCATCCAAAAATGTTCAAAAATTTTTAGAGTGCGTCAAAACATACTTAGAGTGCATCCAAACATGTTTAGAGAGCATTGAAACATTTTTAGAGTGCATCCAAACATACTTAGAGTGCATCCAAACACGTTTAGAGTGCATCCAAACACGTTTAGAGTGCATAGAAACATACTTAGAGTGCAGCCAAACATGTATAGAGTGCATCCAAACACGTTTAAAGTGCGTCCAAACACTAAACATACTTAGAGTGCATCCAAACACGTTTAGAGTGCATCCAAACACGTTTAGAGTGCGTCGAAACATGTTTAGAGTGCATCCAAACATATTTAGAGTGCATCCAAACACGTTTAAAGTGCGTCCAAACACGTTTAGAGTGCATCGAAACATACTTAGAGTGCAGCCAAACATGTATAGAGTGCATTGAAACACGTTTAGAGTGCGTCGAAACATAATAAGTGATGAAGACATCGGGAAGCACGGGAGAGACGACAAGAGAACGGGAGCAGGAGATTCTCAAGCGGATCGAAAGGAGCTCTTGGAACAGAAATTGAAGAGTGACGGTCCCATAACTCGCGCCAAGGCAAAGAGGTTGAAGGAAACATTTACAATGCTACTTCAAGAAGAGTTTGGGCTTCAAAATCAAGTGGAATCAGCCCAAACTCAAGCCCATCCCTTGGTTAACATACTTGAGGCCCAAATCAGCCCAAATGAAGCAAAATGAGCCCAAAAGAGTGCTTGGAAAATATGGAAGAAGAGGAGCTACGAATTCTGGTCTTTGTGCAATAAATGTGGTCATTTTTTTACTACATTGGAACTATAATTGCCTTGTTTTTAGTCTTCTTTGTTTTCAGCAAACTCTTTTATTTTTCTTAGTTTTTCAATGTTTCCTTTCCTTATAAAAAGGGAGCATCTATCATGTAAAACTCAGATTATTGCATTGAGAGGTTTCTTCTTATGTTCTTGAGTACTAACTCTAAACTTTGTAAGGTTTGAGGTAGTGTTCTTTTGACTTATCAAACACTTTTACCACCAGGTGTTTGTGGCGTCTTCGCTCATTTCAAAGGTTCTCTAACCGGGTCTGGATTGGGTTTAGGGCGTTCTTGTGACTGGAACAAGTCCTAGGTTCGGTTCACGTGTCGTTAGTGGGTTTTTGAACATCCATCTACTATCCTTCTTACCTAATTCTGAGATTCGTCGATCCGGGTTCGTATCATTTGGTATCAGAGCCTGGTTTCTCTACATTAGGTTTTATCTATATCTATTTATCTTTTCCATTTCATTTTACATTTTCTATCATCTTTCTTCCTAATCATTTCTCTTTGTTTTTGAAGGTTTAAAAGAAAAACAAAAAAAATCAACAAAAAAAAAGAGAAGAGATATACAAGTGAAAAAAAAAGAAGAGAAAAAAAAAATCGAAAAAAAAAGGTTCAAAAAAAAAGAAAAAGAAGTTGATTTCGTCTTGCACAAAAAGAAGAGAAAAAAAAAATCGTGTTTTCTTAAATCGAATATTTTGTCTTCGTATACACTTGGACGATTTTGGGTCGTGGAAATAGTGTGCGATTTGTCAATTGAATACTTTTTCTTTAACCTATTGAGTTTGTTGTTAGTGCAAACCAGACATACCAGAAGAAACAGGAGAGCTTGAGTGACACAAAATTTGAGCGAAACACTATTCTAGTGATTGTGAGGTTCTCTCATCCTCTTTTCCCTTGTCTCTTTCTGTTTTATCTAACGTTTGATTGTTTTGCAAGGTACAACAATGAGTGACGAAACAAACACTAGTACTGTTCGTGAATCGGGTGATCATGTCGGCTTGAATCGATTGCAACTCGAAGCTATACAACAGACCTTGGCACAACAAATCGAACGACTTGCCGAACGATTTGAGGATAGGTTTGCACAGCTAGAGATTGGTAGAGCGGCCCCACCACAAGCTCAACGTCATAGACAAAGAGATGAGCACTACGTGGAAGAAATAGAAATCAATTCTGATGAGGATCCCATTCCCGTGCCAAGACAACGACGACATGCAAGACAAGCAAGGGATCGTTTGGATGATGACCTTGGTAACATCCGCATGGAGATTCCTTCTTTCAATGGAAGGAATGATGCTGAAGCTTATCTTGAATGGGAACGAAAGGTGGAGATGGTGTTTGAATGCCATCAATACTCCGAAAGAAAGAAGGTAAAGCTTGCATCGGCTAAATTTGAAAATTATGCACTAATATGGTGGGATCAGATGGTTGAGACTAGGAGGCGCATGGAGGAGCTTCCAATCAACACATGGGAAGCTATGAAGCAAGTGATGAGGCGACGTTTTGTGCCTTCATACTACCATCGAGAAGTTTGTCGGAAACTGCGACAATTGACACAAGGGAGTCGTAGCGTCGAAGAATACTATAAGGAGATGGAGATACTAAAGATTCGTGCTCATATTGACGAGGGTCAAGAAGCTGCCACAGAACGGTTTCTTGGGGGATTGAACCAAGAAATTCAAAACCGTGTTGAAACACATCACTACGAGGGGTTGGAAGATCTCTTGCATCTTTCCATCCATCAAAGTCGAGCGGCAACTCAAGGGGAAGGGTAAAATACCGCAACGATCCGGTTCGACATCATACTCCCAGTCAAATCATTGGAAGCAAGAGAAGCCGAATACTACTTCCAAATCCGAGCCCAAATCGGAGTCGCTAAAACCCAAGGCACAAGGTACTGGCAATATCTCTCAAACACGTAACCGTGATATCACATGCTTTCGATGTTTGGGTAGGGGTCATTATGCTAGAGATTGCGCAAACAAACGCGTGATGGTTATGCGAAATGGGGAGTATGAAACTGAATCCGAAAGTGGGGATGGACAAGAGAATAGTCATGAGTTTTCTTCGGACTCAGATGACTATGAGGAGCAGCCCGCTCCTAGGGGTGATCTGTTGGTTGCAAGGCGTGCCTTGAATTTGCAAACCAAAGTGGAGGCTATCGAGCAACGAGAGAATATCTTTTACACTCGCGGGTTTATTCAGGAGAAGCTTTGTAGTGTGATAATTGATGGAGGAAGCTGTACCAATGTAGCAAGTGAGTCTATGGTTACAAAATTGGGATTGCTTACCACTCGGCATCCTAAGCCATACAAGCTGCAATGGTTGAACGATAGCGAAGAAAGAAAGGTACATCGGCAAGTGAAGGTACCTTTCTCTATTGGTGACTATGATGATGAAGTTTTATGCGATGTAGTACCCATGCAAGCAGAACATTTGCTACTTGGACGTCCATGGCAGTTTGATAGACGAGCCAAACATGACGGTTACACTAACCGATATTCATTTGAAGCCAAGGGCAAGCGGTTTCGATTGTTACCTCTCACACCGAAAGAGGTATACGAAGATCAAGTTACACTACTCAAAAGAGAAAAAGCGTTGAATACGAGTGACCATGAGGTAGATCACTTAAAACTTGGTGAGGTCTTGAGAAAACCCCAGAAAAAAGCCTGTGAGAGAAATCCCGAGAGGACAAACACTCTTCTTTTCACGAGAGCTAGAGAGATTAAGAAAGCTATGCTTTCGAACCGGCCGATGATTTTACTCATGTATAAGGAGGCCTTATTTGCTAATGAACTAATCTCTTCTTTGCCTAGTGGTGTTTGTAAGTTGTTACAGGATTACGAGGATGTCTTTCCGGAAGAGATCCCGAATGGTCTACCACCCTTGCGAGGAATTGAGCACCAGATTGACTTCGTACCCGGTGCTAGCCTTCCAAACAAACCAGCGTACCGTACTAACCCAGATGAAACAAAGGAGCTTCAACGACAAGTGACTGAACTCCTGGAGAAAGGTTATGTTCGGGAGAGCATGTCGCCATGTGCCATACCGGTAATTCTAGTTCCAAAGAAAGATGGAACGTGGCGCATGTGTGTTGATTGTCGAGCAATCAATAACATAACGGTGAAGTATCGACACCCTATACCTCGTCTTGATGATATGCTAGATGAATTGTATGGTTCTACTGTGTTTTCAAAGATAGATTTGAAGAGTGGATACCATCAAATTCGTATGCAAGAGGGTGATGAATGGAAGACAGCGTTCAAAACGAAGCTAGGACTCTACGAGTGGTTGGTAATGCCTTTTGGTTTAACTAACGCACCTAGCACTTTCATGCGGCTTATGAATCATGTTCTCAGAAATCTCATTGGAAAATTCGTTGTTGTTTACTTTGACGATATCTTAGTTTACAACAAGAGTTTAGTAGAGCATGTTGAACATCTACGTTGTGTTCTTGACATACTGCGAGGCGAGAAATTATACGCTAACCTTAAGAAATGCACCTTTTGCACTGATAAGGTTGTTTTCCTAGGATTTGTTGTCAGTTCACAGGGCATACACGTCGATGAGGAAAAGATAGAAGCCATCAAGAGTTCGCCGACTCCTAAGTCCACTAGTGAGGTTCGAAGTTTTCATGGCTTGGCAGGATTTTATCGGCGTTTTGTCAAAGACTTCAGCACCATAGCTGCCCCATTAACGGAAGTGATTAAAAAGGATAACAAGTTTCGTTGGGGAGAAGCGCAAGAGAAGGCATTCCAAACATTAAAAGGGAAGTTGATCGACTCTCCACTCTTGACTTTACCTAATTTCGAGAAAACATTTGAGATCGAATGTGATGCTTCTGGTGTAGGAATTGGTGCGGTGCTGATGCAAGAAGGGAGGCCAGTCGCATACTTCAGCGAAAAGTTGAGCGGAGCTCAATTGAATTATTCGACGTATGACAAAGAGATGTATGCAGTGGTGAGGGCTCTGCAAACGTGGCAACACTACTTGTGGTCGAAGGAGTTCGTGATTCACACCGATCATGAATCACTCAAGTACCTAAAGGGACAACACAAGTTGAGTCGAAGACATGCCAAGTGGGTAGAATTCATTGAAATGTTTCCTTATGTTATCCGACATAAGCAAGGTAAGGAAAACATTGTGGCTGATGCATTGTCTAGACGATACACGTTGTTAACTTCTTTGGATGCGAGAATGCTAGGGTTTGAACATATTAAGGAGTTGTACGAATCTGATAAGGAATTCCAAGATGTGTTCAAGGCATGTGAAAAGGTTGCAAGTGGAAAATATTATCGGTTCGAAGGATATTTATTCCGTGAGAACAAACTTTGTGTGCCTAACTGTTCTATGCGAGATTTGCTTGTTCAAGAGGCTCATGGAGGCGGTCTCATGGGACATTTTGGAGTGGCCAAGACCTTGTCAACTTTGCAGGAACACTTCTATTGGCCAAATATGAAGAGAGATAGATGTTGAACGGGTGTGTGGAAGATGCATGAAGTGCAAGAAGGCGAAATCCAAGGTACAACCCAATGGTATGTATACGCCTTTACCGATTCCCAGTGCACCATGGATTGATATTTCAATGGATTTCATTGTTGGGTTGCCTAGAACCAGGACAGGGAAGGATTCTGTGTTTGTTGTGGTTGATAGGTTTTCGAAAATGGCACATTTCATACCTTGTCATAAAACCGATGATGCATCCCATATTGCTGATTTGTTCTTTCGAGAAGTTGTTCGGTTGCATGGCATGCCCAGGACGATTGTTTCGGATAGAGATACTAAGTTCCTAAGTTACTTTTGGAAGAC
>NW_010969168.1:0-1402 GCF_000463585.1 Tarenaya hassleriana | reverse complement strand
AAACATACTTAGAGTAAAGCCAAACATGTTTAGAGTGCATTGAAACATTTTTAGAGTGCGTCGAAACATATTTAGTGTGCGTCTAAACTTTTTTAGAGTGCTTCAAAACACGTTTACAGTGCGTCGAAACATAATTAGAGTGCATCCAAACATGTTTAGAGTGCGTGCTTAGAGCACATCCAAACAAGTATAGAGTGCGTTCAAACATTTTTAGAGTGCGTCAATCTTGAGGGAGAATGTTGAAATAGGAAAATGAATATGTGATTGAAGGAAATATTGATTTTAAGATATGATTAGAAATAATAATGGACATAATATTATATCAAATATTGTGTATCGATCTTATTTATTTCTATTTCTTTTTTATTTGTCTCATAGTTTCCCTAGAAATATGTGAGTCATTTTCATTGTAATTCAACAAGAAGGAAGAAGAGATGTAGCAATAAAGTAATTCCGTTTATTTTCGTTTGTCTTATTTTATTTCCGCATTTTATTTTTCTACATGGTATCAGAGTCTGGTTCTTTTCTAATTTGTTGTTCTTTTCATAAAAATGATGATCGATAATGAGAGTGAAGATGAAGATGATGATATACCGATCCAGTGGTAATATCATTTCGAGTTTTTTTAAGAATAAGAGAGTCATTTTATTTTTGTTTTTTTTTTCTCTCTCATAATTCCACATGTTTCTAAAGATTATTCGCATAACCGCCAATCATCTTATTCTTGCCAAAAAAAAATTTGTTGTCATTAAACGCTTTCGCGTAGTTGCCTTTCAATCTCGGATGAATCAGAGTTATTCCCGAGACTTCTTTCTGCACCGCGATTGTCGTCCTTTTTTTTGTTATCATCAAACGATTCTTTTGTGTGTGGTGCCAAAGTTGCAGTGCATTCGTTTGTTTGATTTTTTTTAGTTATGATTGACACAAGTTCGCAAGGTGATGTAGTTCCAGCGGCATGCGTTTGATCATCTTTTCAGCAAGTTGGCCGTTTCGTGATCTTCCACGCTCCAACTTGAAGGGGGATGTTGAGATATACCGGATCTTGAAGAATATTACAAGATATATCAATCTTATCAAATCCGGGAAATATATATTTAGAAATATTTATTATTTTATTTAGTTTACTTATTCCATGTAAGACTCTCATCTATTTATATGTTATCCTAATTATGAATAAAGATATCATTCCGCAAATTTCCACACTTAGAGTGCATCCAAACATGTTTAGAGAGTATCGAAACATGTTTAGAGTGCACCCAAACATACTTAGAGTGTATCCAAACACGTTTAGAGTGCGCCCAAACATGTTTAGAGTGCATCGAAACATACTTAGAGTGTAGTCAAACATGTTTAGAGTGCATTGAAACATTTGTAGAGTGCGTCGAAACATACTTAGAATGCA
>NW_010969167.1:0-388 GCF_000463585.1 Tarenaya hassleriana | reverse complement strand
GTCCAGCCCAAGCAGCCCCTAGAACGCTTTGAACGTACACACAACCGAAGCATACTCAGTTGCTATCATGCATCAACCGGAGACCGTTAGAAGATTTCGAACTCCTACCACAATGCATTCAAATGCTCAACAACATGAGTTTCCATGGGAGACCCAACGAGGACCTGAATGCTCACCTTACAAATTTCAAGATGAACTGTAAAGCAATCAAGAAGGAACCAGGGATAACTTTAGAAGACGTGTTCCTTGAAACTTTCCCCTACTCACTTACGGAGAGAGATAGAGATTGGCTCTACACTCTTGAGTCAATGCCAAACAAGTAGCTGTTGTGGAAGATCACAATTTAGCGCAAGTTCAACCGGGTATGTACATGGTTGATCAAGAAGCG
>NW_010969166.1:0-388 GCF_000463585.1 Tarenaya hassleriana | reverse complement strand
TACCAATGGGATGATAATTTAGTTAATTCACATATCTTTCCCACAAGTGCATCATTGGCTCTTCACAAAGGGCTAAGAATTCCAACAACTACAAATAAAAAACCTAAAAACAAAACCCTAAAACTAATAATAAAGAAACTTGTCAATATTTGGTAACGGCATCATTAGCAAACCCCTAAAGCCGAGCTACGCGACTCTCTATCATACTATTGAACTCCACACACGTGCATAAAAGTTTCATCTATATTTTGGATTTGAGTTAGTTTTGTGGATCGTTTGATATCATTTAATAAAAAGATTGAGGTAATGTGATAAAATGGAAATGATTAAAAGTGGAAAAAGAAAAGAAAACAGGGCATATATATATATATATATATATATATATATA
>NW_010969165.1:0-388 GCF_000463585.1 Tarenaya hassleriana | reverse complement strand
GTTGTCACAGAACAGATTCACTGGCAACTGTACTGGAATCTGTAATTCCTGCAACAAATTCGTCATCCAAACAATCTCACATGTTGTATTAGCTAAAGCTCGATATTCTGCTTATGTACTGCTTCTTGAAACTGTATGTTGTTTCTTTGATTTCCATGAGACAAACGAATCTCCCAAGAAAATCAGATAACCAGTGACTGATCTCCTTGTGTCGGGACAAGTTCCCCAATCCGCATCAACAAAAGCATGTAACTTGGGATTCGACATAGATGAGTAAAACAAACCTTGGCCAGGATTGTTTTTGAGATACCTGATTACCCGATGTGTCGCCTTTAAATGTTCATCAGTGGGAGAAGACAAGTATTGACTTAGCTTGTGTACCGGAAAA
>NW_010969164.1:0-389 GCF_000463585.1 Tarenaya hassleriana | reverse complement strand
CCTTTATTTGAGTTGTATATATACAGGATGTAAGAAACACTTTACAGGTGTGAGAAATATACAACAAAGAAAAACTTCTTCTTCGAGAGCTTTTCCATCGCTTTTCCAAGTTCCTCTTTTTCCAACAATACCAAAAATTGGTTTATTTATCAATGTTTACAATTTTCGTATCTTATAATATCGTGAATATAGACATACAATGATATAACTCTCGTTACATGTTTTCGGAAGTAAACGCGAACGAATGAAAATAAAATGTTAATGCTATCGTGCACGCGGACGTATAGAAGATGCATACATGGTAATAACTACAAAAATGTAATACAGGTACAGCTAAGGGATGACGTGGCAAAGGAGAGTGCAAGTGGGATACATAAATACTTTTGTTC
>NW_010969163.1:0-389 GCF_000463585.1 Tarenaya hassleriana | reverse complement strand
TTTTTTTTATAATTAAATTATTATAAATCTATACTAAACTAACGTTACGAATTTCAAATCATATAATTGTTTCAATAATCGTATTAAAATGGATGGTTTGATTTGACCAACCGAAACCAATATTTGATAACAAATCTCTCGTAAATTGGAATGAGATTGAATTGAATTGGCCCCATTTCAATCAAATATATAATTTATATGAATAAAAAATATATATATTTGGCATTCTATTATTTTTTTTAACAATTTTAAAGTTCTACACAGAAATTTAAAACTTTAACAAAAAAGAAAAGGTAAAACTTGTCTACCATTTATACGGTCATCATAGTCTAACCTAACATTTCTAAAGAAAGGAATATCAATATGTAATATTAATCAATAATTTATAC
>NW_010969162.1:0-389 GCF_000463585.1 Tarenaya hassleriana | reverse complement strand
TTTTTTTTTTATAATTTCTTGAAATTTTTTTGAGAGATCCGCTCTCTGTGTTACACGCTCTCCTCTTCCCTTCCATAAGGTTTTATATCAAGGGAGGGAGGAAGAGGAAGAAGGAACACTTTGGCTTTTTTGGGTTCTTCTGGTTCTCATTGATCAGTCTTTTTGAATTTCCAAATATACCCTTTATTCTGACCGTTTATCACGGTTCTGCCATTACTCCCGTTTATCCTTTGGGGAAATACACCAAAAGGAATTTATACTTTACTTCGGAACAAACCCACCTTTCCTTTGGATCTCTATAAAATTTTTTAATTTATGAATTTTAACACTCTCAGTCACATTTATTTTTGTTTATTGTCGTGATATATATATATATATATATATATATA
>NW_010969161.1:0-389 GCF_000463585.1 Tarenaya hassleriana | reverse complement strand
ACAAACTCTATTCGAGATAGGTAGTCATAGTTTCTTGATAGAGACCGCCTATGACTTGTATATCCTGAATAGAGATTTCGGGTTATACTGCTATACCGAATGAGCCTGCAGGATCACACACGCAGGGAAGGACGAAACGCACGAGAAAACGACGGAAAAACCAAGATAGAAGGATCTGGAACGGACGGACTAGAAGTCCAGAACGGGTCCGCCAGGTCCAGACCCGACGGCCCACGACTAGTCGCAGACTGTCCGTTCTAAGTGTTGGAACGGACGGTCCGCGTAGACAGCAGACCGTTTGTTCTGGCTTGTCTGGAACGGGCGGTCTACGTGAGCAGACCGTCCGTTCTGGCTTGCTGGAACGGACGGTCCACGTGTATTTCTGGATC
>NW_010969160.1:0-389 GCF_000463585.1 Tarenaya hassleriana | reverse complement strand
TTATTGCCCAAATTCTAACAAAAAGAGCTAAAAGTAATATAGAGTGAAAAATCGTCGAATTCTTCATTATTCAAAACATTACAATATTTATAGGTCTCATTTAACTAATATAAATATCTAAAATACAAAGATAAAACCAAGTTTAATATTCTGATAATATCTTACGATATTCTTCACATTTTATATATTTTTTTTATGATATTCTTCATATTTCTTGATAAAAAAGTAAATTTTTTTCTTCTTACAGCATTGATGTGAATAAGGTCGAATTTAAGATGGTTGGGAATGAAGAAAATTTTCATTAGGTAATTTCTAAACTTGAAGCGTTTCTACAGCGGTATAAACCCAAGCTATATACATACATATATATATATATATATATATATATA
>NW_010969159.1:0-389 GCF_000463585.1 Tarenaya hassleriana | reverse complement strand
CTCCAGCTCTGCCTTAGGTCTCAGTCTATTCTGCCTTAGGTGTAAGTAGATTTGTAGAAGTAGATTAGGAGCATTTTAATGCTGCTTATTTCAGTCTATTCCCCTACGAGAAGGAAGACAGAAGAATGTAATGGGCTTCCGCAAGGGAATCAGAATAGGTGACAAATGCCGCAGAAAGAACAGAATAGGCATCGAGCATAAAAGAGGGCGCAAGCACATTCATTGATGCATCGAATGCTAGTGGTTTCGCCTTAGGAGCGGTTATAGAATCCTCTGTCGGCGTAAAGGCTCTTTTCTCTTTTTGAACAAAAATTGACCCGACTGCCTAATGTCAGTCAGAATCTAAGCTTTCAGTAAAGGAACGGAAGTTGAACAAGGCAAGGTTACGC
>NW_010969158.1:0-389 GCF_000463585.1 Tarenaya hassleriana | reverse complement strand
TGTAGAATAAATGCCTGAAACCATGAAACCTTCTGGGTAAAACAGAGACTTCATAATAGCTGAAGACTTGGTTTCAAACCAAGGGTTTAATCTGTTTGGGAAAAAGGCAGCGTCTTCTTCTTCTCCGTCTGCTATATATTGGGTTGTTAGCTTCCAGAAGAAAAAGCTAGTTCTTTCTGTAATCTGTAATCCCAAGATCAATAAGAACCTCTCTCTTCCTTTCGAGACGTAGGTACGATTACACTGATCGTACTGAACTCGTTAAATCTCTTGCGTCTTTTAGATTCTGTTCTTCGATCTCTGGCTTTTTTCCTGTTCTTCGAGAGAAACAATAGAGAGTTTCTGTTTTGCGTGAGTTCGTGGTGAGGTCTGATTCTTGCGCAATTACA
>NW_010969157.1:23362-24011 GCF_000463585.1 Tarenaya hassleriana | reverse complement strand
ATCCAAACATAGTTAGAGTGCATCCAAAAACGTTTAGAGTGCGTCCAAACACATTTAGATTGCATCGAAACATTTTTAGAATTCGTCTAAACATGTTTTGAGTGCACCAAAACACGTTTAGAGTGCGTTTAAACACATTTAGAGTGCATCCAAACATGTTTAGAGTGCGTCAAAATATACTTAGAGTGCATGCAAACATTCTTAGAGAGCATCCAAACATTTTTAGAGTGCATCGAAACATGTTTAGAGTGCATCCAAACATACTTAGACTGCATCCAAACAATTTTAAAGTGCATCAAAACATGTTTAGAGTGAATCGAAACATTTCTAGAGTGCGTAGAAGCATATTTAAAGTGCGTCGAAACATGTTTTGAGTGCGTCCAAAGATGTTTAGAGTGCATTAAAACATTTTTAGAATACGTTGAAGCATGTTTAGAGTTTGTCTAAACATGTTTAGAGAGCATTAGAACATTCTTAGAGTGCGTCGAAACATGTTTAGAAAGCATCCAAACATTTTTAGAGTGCGTCGAAACAAGTTTAGAGTGCATCCAAACATACTTAGAGTGCATCCAAACACGTTTAGAGTGCGTTCAAACACTTTTAGAGTGCATCCAAACATGTTTAGAGTGCGTCGAAACATGTTTAGAGT
>NW_010969157.1:20657-23110 GCF_000463585.1 Tarenaya hassleriana | reverse complement strand
TTTAGAGTGCATCGAAACATGTTTAGAGTGCGTCAAAATATACTTAGAGTGCATGCAAACATGTTTAGGGAGCATCCAAACATTTTTAGAGTGCGTCTAAACATGTTTAGAGTGCATGCAAACATACTTAGACTGCATCCAAACAGTTTTAGAGTGCATCAAAACACGTTTAGAGTGCGTTCAAACACTTTTAGAGTGCATCCAAACATGTTTAGACTTAAGAGTACATCGAAACGATTTTAGAGTGCATCCAAACATGTTTAGAGGTGCGTCGAAACATAATTAGAGTGTATCCAAACATAGTTAGAGTGCATCTAAAAACGTTTACAGTGCATCCAAACACGTTTAGAGTGCATCGAAACATTTTTAGAATTCGTCTAAACATGTTTTGAGTGCACCAAAACACGTTTAGAGTGCGTTTAAACACATGTAGAGTGCATCCAAATATGTTTAGAGTGCGTCAAAATATACTTAGAGTGCATGCAAACATGTTTAGGGAGCATCCAAACACTTTTAGAGTGCGTCGAAACATGTTTAGAGTGCATCCAAACATACTGAGACTGCATCCAAATTCGAAACATGTTTAGAGTGCATCCAAACATACTTAGACTGCATCCAAACAGTTTTAGAGTGCATCAAAACATGTTTAGAGTGAATCGAAACATTTTTAGAGTGCGTAGAAGCATATTTAAAGTGCGTCGAAACACGTTTTGAGTGCGTCCAAACATGTTTAGAGTGCATTAAAACATTTTTAGAATATGTTGAAACATGTTTAGAGTTTGTCTAAATATGTTTAGAGAGCATTAGAACATTTTTAGAGTGCGTCGAAACATATTTAGAGTGCGTCGAAACATATTTAGAGTGCGTCGAAACATGTTTCGAGAGCATCCAAACATTTTTAGAGTGCGTCGAAACAAGTTTAGAGTGCATCCAAACATGTTTAGAGTGCATCCAAACATATTTAGAGTGCATCCAAACACGTTTAGAGTGCGTTCAAACACTTTTAGAGTGCATCCAAACATGTTTAGAGTACATCGAAATATTTTTAGAGTGCATCCAAACATGTTTAGAGTGCGTCGAAACATGTTTAGAATGCATCCAAACATAGTTAGAGTGCATCCAAAAACATTTAGAGTGCGTCCAAACACATTTAGATTGCATCGAAACATTTTTAGAATTCGTCTAAACATGTTTTGAGTGCACCAAAACACGTTTAGAGTGCGTTTAAACACAATTAGAGTGCATCCAAGCATGTTTAGACTGCGTCAAAATATACTTAGAGTGCATGCAAACATTCTTAGAGAGCATCCAAACATTTTTAGAGTGCATCGAAACATGTTTAGAGTGCATCCAAACATACTTAGAGTGCATCCAAACACGTTTAGAGTGCGTTCAAACACTTTTAGAGTGCATCCAAACATGTTTAGAGTGCGTCTGCGTCGAAGCATATTTAAAGTGCGTCGAAACACGTTTTGAGTGCGTCCAAACATGTTTAGAGTGCATTAAAACATTTTTGGAATACGTTGAAACATGTTTAGAATTTGTCTAAACATGTTTAGAGAGCATTAGAACATTTTTAGAGTGCATCAAAACATAAGTATGTTTGGATGCACTCTAAACTTGTTTCGACGCACTCTAAAAATGTTTGGATGCTCTCTAAACATGTTTCGACGCACTCTAAAATGTTTTGATGCACTCTAAAAATGTTCTAATGTGTTTCGACGCACTCAAAACATGTTTCGACGCACTTTAAATATGCTTCTACGCACTCTAAAAATGTTTCGATTCACTCTAAACAGTTTTTGATGCACTCTAAAATTGTTTGGATGCAGTCTAAGTATGTTTGGATGCACTCTAAACATGTTTCGATGCACTCTAAAAATGTTTGGATGCTCTACATGTTTAGAGTGCATCCAAACATAGTTAGAGTGCATCCAAAAACGTTTACAGTGCGTCCAAACACGTTTAGAGTGCATCGAAACATTTTTGGAATTCGTCTAAACATGTTTTGAGTGCACCAAAACACGTTTAGAGTGCGTTTAAACACATTTAGAGTGCATCCAAGCATGTTTAGACTGCGTCAAAATATACTTAGAGTGCATGCAAACATTCTTAGAGAGCATCCAAACATTTTTAGAGTGCATCGAAACATGTTTAGAGTGCATCCAAACATACTTAGACTGCATCCAAACAGTTTTAGAGTGCATCAAAACATGTTTAGAGTGAATCGAAACATTTTTAGAGTGCGTAGAAGCATATTTAAAGTGCGTCGAAACACGTTTTGAGTGCGTCCAAACATGTTTAGAGTGCATTAAAACATTTTTGGAGTACATTGAAACATGTTTAGAGTTCGTCTAAACATGTTTAGAGAGCATTAAAACATTTTTAGAGTGCGTCGAAACATGTTTAGAGAGTATCCAAACATTTTTAGAGTGCGTCGAAACATGTTTAGA
>NW_010969157.1:6066-8076 GCF_000463585.1 Tarenaya hassleriana | reverse complement strand
CAAACAGTTTTAGAGTGCATCAAAACACGTTTAGAGTGTGTTCAAACACTTTTAGAGTGCATCCAAACATGTTTAGAGTACATCGAAACAATTTTAGAGTGCATCCAAACATGTTTAGAGTGCGTCGAAACATGTTTAGAGTACATCCAAACATAGTTAGAGTGCATCCAAACACGTTTAGAGTGCTTTCAAACACTTTTAGAGTGCATCCAAACATGTTTAGAGTACATGGAAACAATTTTCGAGTGCATCCAAACATGTTTAGAGTGCGTCGAAACATGTTTAGAACTCGTCTAAACATATTTTGAGTGCACCAAAACACGTTTAGAGTGCGTTTAAACACATTTAGAGTGCATCCAAATATGTTTAGAGTGCGTCAAAATATACTTAGAGTGCATGCAAACATGTTTAGGGAGCATCCAAACATTTTTAGAGTGCGTCGAAACATGTTTAGAGAGCATCCAAACATTTTTAGAGTGCGTCGAAACATGTTTAGAGTGCATCCAAACAGTTTTAGAGTGCATCAAAACATGTTTAGAGTGAATCGAAACATTTTTAGAGTGCGTAGAAGCATATTTAAAGTGCGTCGAAACATGTTTTGAGTGCGTCGAAACATGTTTTGAGTGCGTCGAAACATGTTTTGAGTGCGTCGAAACATGTTTTGAGTGCGTCGAAACATGTTTTGAGTGCGTCGAAACATGTTTTGAGTGCGTCCAAACATGTTTAGAGTGCATTAAAACATTTTTAGAATACGTTGAAACATGTTTAGAGTTTGTCTAAACATGTTTAGAGAGCATTAAAACATTTTTAGAGTGCGTCGAAACATTTTTAGAGTGCGTCGAAACATGTTTAGAGTGCATTCAAACAGTTTTAGAGTGCATCAAAACATTTTTAGAGTGCGCCGAAGCATATTTAAAGTGCGTCGAAACACGTTTGAGTGCGTCCAAACATGTTTAGAGTGCATTAAAACATTTTTAGAATACGTTGAAACATGTTTAGAGTTCGTCTAAACAGTTTTAGAGAGCATTAGAACATTTTTAGAGTGCGTCGAAACATTTTTAGAGTACGTTGAAACATGTTTAGAGTTTGTCTAAACATGTTTAGAGAGCATTAAAACATTTTTAGAGTGCGTAAAACATTTTTAGAGTGCGTCGAAACATATTTAGAGTGCGTCGAAACATGTTTAGAATACATCCAAACATAGTTAGAGTGCAATCAAAAACGTTTAGAGTGTATCAAAACATTTTTAGAGTGCGCCGAAGCATATTTAAAGTGCGTCGAAACATGCACTCTAAAAATATTTCGACGCACTCTAAAAATGTTTTAATGCTCTCTAAACATGTTTAGACAAATTCTAAACATGTTTCAACGTATTCTAAAAATGTTTTAATGCACTCTAAACATGTTTGGACGCACTCAAAACATGTTTCGACGCACTTTAAATATGCTTCTACGCACTCTAAAAATGTTTCGATTCACTCTAAACATGTTTTGATGCACTCTAAAATTGTTTGGATGCAGTCTAAGTATGTTTGGATGCACTCTAAACATGTTTCGACGCACTCTAAACATGTTTGGATGCACTCTAAAAGTGTTTGAACGCACTCTAAACGTGTTTGGATGCACTCTAAGTATGTTTGGATGCACTCTAAACATGTTTCGACGCACTCTAAAAATGTTTGGATGCTCTCTAAGAATGTTTGCATGCACTCTAAGTATATTTTGACGCACTCTAAACATGTTTGGATGCACTCTAAATGTGTTTAAACGCACTCTAAACGTGTTTTGGTGCACTCAAAACATGTTTAGACGAATTCTAAAAAATGTTTCGATGCAATCTAAATATTTTTGGACGCACTCTAAACATTTTTGGATGCACTCTAACTATGTTTGGATGCACTCTAAACATGTTTCGACGCACTCTAAACATGTTTGGATGCACTCTAAAAGTGTTTGAACGCACTCTAAACGTGTTTTGATGCACTCTAAAACTGTTTGGATGCAGTCTAA
>NW_010969157.1:4611-6052 GCF_000463585.1 Tarenaya hassleriana | reverse complement strand
GAGCATCCAAACATTTTTAGAGTGCGTCGAAACATGTTTAGAGTGCATCCAAACATGTTTAGAGTGCGTCGAAACATGTTTAGAGTGCATCCAAACATACTTAGAGTGCATCCAAACACGTTTAGAGTGCGTTCAAACACTTTTAGAATGCATCCAAACATGTTTAGAGTACATGGAAACAATTTTCGAGTGCATCCAAACATGTTTAGAGTGCGTCAAAATATACTTAGAGTGCATGCAAACATGTTTAGGGAGCATCCAAACATTTTTAGAGTGCGTCGAAACATGTTTAGAGTGCATCCAAACATACTTAGACTGCATCTAAACAGTTTTAGAGTGTATCAAAACATGTTTAGAGTGAATCGAAACATTTTTAGAGTGCGTAGAAGCATATTTAAAGTGCGTCGAAACATGTTTTGAGTGCGTCCAATCATGTTTAGAGTGCATTAAAACATTTTTAGAATACGTTGAAACATGTTTAGAGTTCTTCTAAACAGTTTTAGAGAGCATTAGAACATTTTTAGAGTGCGTCGAAACATATTTAGAGTGCGTTGAAACATATTTAGAGTGCATCCAAACATACTTAAAGTGCATCCAAACACGTTTAGAGTGCGTTCAAACACTTTTAGAATGCATCCAAACATGTTTAGAGTACATGGAAACAATTTTCGAGTGCATCCAAACATGTTTAGAGTGCGTCGAAACATGTTTAGAGTACATCCAAACATAGTTAGAGTGCATCCAAAAACGTTTAGAGTGCGTCCAAACACATTTAGATTGCATCGAAACATTTTTAGAATTCGTCTAAACATGTTTTGAGTGCACCAAAACACGTTTAGAGTGCGTTTAAACACATTTAGAGTGCAGCCAAACATGTTTAGAGTGCGTCAAAATATATTTAGAGTGCATGCAAACATTCTTAGAGAGCATCCAAACAATTTTAGAGTGCATCAAAACATGTTTAGAGTGAATCGAAACATTTTTAGATGCGTAGAAGCATATTTAAAGTGCGTCGAAACATGTTTTGAGTGCGTCCAAACATGTTTAGAGTGCATTAAAACATTTTTAGAATACGTTGAAGCATGTTGAGAGTTTGTCTAAACATGTTTAGAGAGCATTAGAACATTCTTAGAGTGCGTCGAAACATGTTTAGAAAGCATCCAAACATTTTTAGAGTGCGTCGAAACAAGTTTAGAGTGCATCCAAACACGTTTAGAGTGCGTTCAAACACTTTAGAGTGCATCCAAACACTTTAGAGTGCATCCAAACACTTTAGAGTGCATCCAAACACTTTAGAGTGCATCCAAACATGTTTAGAGTACATGGAAACAATTTTCGAGTGCATCCAAACATGTTTAGAGTACATGGAAACAATTTTCGAGTGCATCCAAACATGTTTAGAGTACATGGAAACAATTTTCGAGTGCATCCAAACATGTTT
>NW_010969157.1:2672-2972 GCF_000463585.1 Tarenaya hassleriana | reverse complement strand
AAACATTTTTAGAGTGCGTCGAAACATGTTTAGAGTGCATCCAAACATACTGAGACTGCATCCAAACAGTTTTAGAGTGCATCAAAACATGTTTAGAGTGAATCGAAACATTTTTAGAGTGCGTAGAAGCATATTTAAAGTGCGTCGAAACACGTTTTGAGTGCGTCCAAACATGTTTAGAGTGTATTAAAATATTTTTGGAGTACGTTGAAACATGTTTAGAGTTCGTCTAAACATGTTTAGAGAGCATTTAAACATTTTTAGAGTGCGTCGAAATATTTTTAGAGTGCATCCAAACAT
>NW_010969157.1:1599-2360 GCF_000463585.1 Tarenaya hassleriana | reverse complement strand
CATTAAAACATTTTTAGAATACGTTGAAACATGTTTAGAGTTCGTCTAAACAGTTTTAGAGAGAATTAGAACATTTTTAGAGTTTGTCGAAACATTTTTACAGTACGTTGAAACATGTTTAGAGTTCGTCTAAACAGTTTTAGAGAGCATTAGAACATTTTTAGAGTGCGTCGAAACATATTTAGAGTGCGTCAAAACATGTTTAGAGAGCATCCAAACATTTTTAGAGTGCGTCGAAACATGTTTCGAGTGCATCCAAACATACTTAGAGTGCATCCAAACACGTTTAGAGTGCGTTCAAACACTTTTAGAGTGCATCCAAACATGTTTAGAGTACATCGAAACATTTTTAGAGTGCATCCAAACATGTTTAGAGTGCGTCGAAACATGTTTAGAGTGCATCCAAACATAGTTAGAGTGCATCCAAAAACGTTTAGAGTGAGTCCAAACACGTTTAGAGTGCATCGAAACATTTTTAGAATTCGTCTAAACATGTTTTGAGTGCACCAAAACACGTTTAGAGTGCGTTTAAACACATTTAGAGTGCATCCAAACATACTGAGAGTGCATCCAAACACGTTTAGAATGCGTTCAAACACTTTTGGAGTGCATCCAAACATGTTTAGAGTATTGAAAAATAAAATGCGGAAATTAAATTAGAAAGAAAGAACAACAGATAAAAGAACGGAAACACTTTTATTGCTACATCTCTTCTTCTTGTTACATTACAATGAAAATAATCCATACATTTATAGGAAAAG
>NW_010969157.1:1031-1571 GCF_000463585.1 Tarenaya hassleriana | reverse complement strand
AAACATGTTTAGAGTGCATCCAAACATACTTAGACTGCATCCAAACAGTTTTAGAGTGCATCAAAACACGTTTAGAGTGCGTTCAAACACTTTTAGAGTGCATCCAAACATGTTTAGAGTACATCGAAACAATTTTAGAGTGCATCCAAACATGTTTAGAGTGCGTCGAAACATGTTTAGAGTACATCCAAACATGTTTAGGGAGCATCCAAATATTTTTAGAGTGCGTCGAAACATGTTTACAGTGCATCCAAACATAGTTAGAGTGCATCCAAAAACGTTTACAGTGCATCCAAACACGTTTAGAGTGCATCAAAACATTTTTAGAATTCGTCTAAACATGTTTTGAGTGCACCAAAACACGTTTAGAGTGCGTTTAAACACATTTAGAGTGCATCCAAACATGTTTAGAGTACATCGAAACATTTTTAGAGTGCATCCAAACATGTTTAGAGTACATCGAAACATTTTTAGAGTGCATCCAAACATGTTTAGAGTACATCGAAACATTTTTAGAGTGCATCCAAACATGTTTAGAGT
>NW_010969157.1:0-300 GCF_000463585.1 Tarenaya hassleriana | reverse complement strand
ATAACAAAGAAATGGAAAGATTGAAAACATGGAAATATTCTTTAACAAGGAAAAGGAAGGTGCAGCCTTGTGTCTTGCTGAGTCACCAACGATCAAGAGATGTTTTTGGCAAGAGAATTATCTGAACTTCCATGTCATAGGCTAGCTCAAGATCTTCCCTTAAAAGTGGTTGATGATATCTTGAGCTAGCCTATGACATGGAAGTTCAGATAATTCTCTTGCCAAAAACATCTCTTGATCGTTGGTGACTCAGCAAGACACAAGGCTGCACCTTCCTTTTCCTTGTTAAAGAATATTTCC
>NW_010969156.1:0-389 GCF_000463585.1 Tarenaya hassleriana | reverse complement strand
GGGTGTACAGAAGAATTCGGATCAGTTTCGGGTCTGATCGGGGCCGAGAACGCGAGAAAACTTGATCTGATCACGTGACCTAACCCTAGACCGTCCGTTCTGGGTTTCCGGAACAGATGGTCCAAGGGTAACAGACAATCCTTGGGTCGAACGGGAGAACTCGGACTGCGAAACTGGACCGGACAGTTTGAGTGTCAGACCGTCCGTTCCAGCATCATGGAATCTCCGTTCCGTGATGTTTTGTGGACCGTCCGTTCTCACCTTATGGACTGTCCGTTCCAGCGGTTCTCACAGGTTGGTACGTCCGTTCCACACCTGGAACGGACAATCCGAGGTCCAGATTCCAAAATTTTTCGTTTTCGAGGTCCGATTACGCAATCGTTGCTTAT
>NW_010969155.1:0-389 GCF_000463585.1 Tarenaya hassleriana | reverse complement strand
TCGCTGTATCTAGGTTTTTTATTACTTGAGCTTATTTATACACCTAGATTTGCGTTATCAGTCCGTACATTGATGATGCAGTATCGGTCATCAGTTGCTAACCTATCTTAATGTGGTGAGTGAAATGGCGCCACGACGTGCTAGGCTTGCAGCGAGAGCTGACGACATTCCCGATCAGGCTCCACCGCCTAACCCGGGAGATGAGGGCTAGAGGGCCGAGTTTCGGCAGTTCCAGGAGACCGTGCGGCAGCACCTGGCTGCCCACGCACCACCACCACCCCCGGCGAGAGACCCAGAGCCGAGAGAGGAGGACTTCCACCAGCCGCCGATACCTGCTGCGATGGTGGGATACCTCCCCATCGTCAAGGAGCTGCGGGCGATGCATACCC
>NW_010969154.1:0-390 GCF_000463585.1 Tarenaya hassleriana | reverse complement strand
CTTAATCGCTAGGCCATATATGGATACGGAAACGGACCGAAAAAATATTAGATGAAACTTATAGTCCAATAAATAAAGAGTCTCGTGTTTTCATCGCCGTACAATGCTGGATTTACCTATAAGCAAAATGCAAACAGAAAGATCAATCATCACATGTTTTTTTTTCAATCATGACAGAAATATGAAACAAAGCCTACGAACGAGAAACCTGCCAACCCGCTTCCATCGCATTAACTGCGCGCCCCTCTTCATTCATGCTAGAAATCCACATCTGGCTCGCACTTATTTCATCATCATGATCAACAAATGGTTTCCACACAGTCATCCATGCCTCGCTTCCTTGGTAACCTCCATTCTCCACTATCAACATGGCATACTAATGCAAAAAAA
>NW_010969153.1:0-390 GCF_000463585.1 Tarenaya hassleriana | reverse complement strand
TAGACCTATATGCACATATGCAACCTATTGATGACGATCTATGCAAGTATGTACAAAAATGTCAGACTTTTTTTTTTTTGTAGACCTATATGCACATATGCAACCTATTGATGACGATCTATGCAAGTATGTACAAAAATGTCAGACTTTTTTTTTTTTGTTTTTTCAAATGAATATGGAATGCATGATTCGATGCATGATGTGTAGGGTTCATGGGTACGATGTGCGTTAGTGCATTCCTCCCCCCAGACTTGAATCAAACACCGTCCACGGTGTTGACTCTCGGCTAGTGGAGAGATTCTAAAAGAGAAATATGGAATGGAATGAAGGGGGTGAGTGTGTTACCTTTTTCGATGAGGTGGAGTTGCATTTCAATTTCTCTTTTGCGGA
>NW_010969152.1:0-390 GCF_000463585.1 Tarenaya hassleriana | reverse complement strand
GAGCGGTCGCCCATTGGCGAAATTTATCCCGGAAATTTGATCAGAGAAAATGGGCGGCCCGTCCATTTAATCAAGCGGTCGCTCGACGCCGAAATTACGGGAATAGGTGGTCGCTCAAGAAACCAGGTGGTCGACCGTACGCAATGAAGAACGAGCGGTCGCTCGAACAAACGAGCGGTCGCCCGGAACCAGAAAAACGGGCGACCCTGAAGACGAAAACGGGCGATCCTGAAGAAAAAGTGAGCGACCGCCCATTATTAAATCCGGCCCAAAAAGGAAAAAGCCCGATTTTTGAGGAAAAACCTAGCTGCTGCACTTTTATAAAAAATGGAGTTTGAGGAGAGAGAGGGGGGACTCGACCAACTTGAAGAAAAACACCTTGGAGAAGTG
>NW_010969151.1:0-390 GCF_000463585.1 Tarenaya hassleriana | reverse complement strand
TCACTGTTGCGACCAATTGGATCTTCCCTGCATAAGATAGTACCTTGCTTGACCAACTGCTCACTTTGTTTCTAACTCTCTCCATCAAGGGTTCATAATCAGCCTTTGATAATCTCTGAGTACTCACTGGAAGACCCAGGTACCTCATCGGAAACTTGCCAAGTGCTATGCCCATGAATGCTGCTAGCTCTTGTTGTCTCTGGTCCGATAAACCTCCAAGGAATATCTCACACTTCCCTGGGTTTACCTCCAAGCCAGAATTCCTTCCAAACCATGTTAGGCAGCTCTGAATAGTTTGCAGTGATTGTTGAGTTGCTTTGCAGAAAATTACCAGATCATCGGCGAAGATCAGATGGGTCAGCATAGGGTCTGCACACTTCGTGTGTAGTT
>NW_010969150.1:0-390 GCF_000463585.1 Tarenaya hassleriana | reverse complement strand
CATTAAATACCAAAAACAAAAACACAGGGACTTGTGTCTGAAGGATGACAAGAGTTTCAGGACAAATTCTACAAGTCTGCGAAGAAACTACTTGTGTCTGAAGGATTTGATTTGCTCGCTGTTTTCCTCTTGGTTCCTGGACAAGGAGAAATGATCAAATGGTTTCAAACCCTTTTTGTGTTTCCTGAAGCCATTGTTATATATTAACACAAAAAGTTCACAACTTCACCCTTAGAAGACTTGGGAGGAATATTGGTATCGACATCCATGTCATTATCGCTATCACTGCCTCCAGAAGCCGCAGCTTCCTTATCACGCTGACCCCAGCAATGGTGGAGGAAGATTCGACAAGAAATGAAACGGAATCAGAGAAGAAAGAAGCGGCGGTTG
>NW_010969149.1:0-390 GCF_000463585.1 Tarenaya hassleriana | reverse complement strand
TAAAACCGGTGTTATAGACATTTCACACTGGTCACACTAGTCACTGGTCACACTGGTCACTAATCCCACTGGTCACTTTGGTCCCCCTGGTCCCCCTGGTTACACTGGTCACTTTGGTCCCCCTGGTCCCCCTGGTCACTTTGGTCCTCCTGGTCCCCCTGGTCACTTTGGTCCCAATGGTCACTTTGGTCCCACTGGTCACTTTGGTCCCACTGGTCACTTTGGTCACACTGTTTAATTGAAGAACCTTCACACTAGCCACACTGGTCACACTAGTCACATTGGTCACTTTGGTCCCACTAGTCAGCTTGGTCACTCTGATCACACTGGTCACATGTGTCTTACGAATCTTATTCTATACAGGCATAATGGACGCAGTCGACGAGAAAA
>NW_010969148.1:0-390 GCF_000463585.1 Tarenaya hassleriana | reverse complement strand
CTTTTACTAAAGAATACCGTGTGCTCTCCGCTTCAAGCGGCATACGCCTATTTTTGGAGGGTCTTTTGCTCTGAGAGCTCTGGCCCCGACAATCGAAGTGTAAAATTTATAAATTTATTGCATTACACAAATTGTTAGTGAAAATTCTGGGATTGGGAAAGAACATTTCAAATGGGTTTGTGAAATTGATGAGGAACCGGGTTTCAAATCTCTGTCTGCGTTTTTTTGGCCACGGTTGGGTAATTTTTTTCACAAACCCATTTTATCAGAAGCTGCAAACACTTTATGAATCTATGGAAACGATTTGTTTTGGATTTTGTTTTATTAGTTTCTATAACTTGTTTGGTTAATTTATACACTAGTAATAGTTGCCTTATGATTTTTTTTTTT
>NW_010969147.1:0-390 GCF_000463585.1 Tarenaya hassleriana | reverse complement strand
AAAAAAAACCTATAAATTTTGTTGCATAAAAGCTAAAAGGATACAAAATTTAATCACATTTTATTAAATTGTCATAAATTGTAATTCAAATAGTATTTTCGAAATATATTATTTTCATATCAAATACATAATTCAATTTAAATAGATATTAAGATGATAATTTTTAACCAAATAGATGCTACACTAAAATGTGATATTTATTTTTTAACTTATTTTATAAATAAAATTTAAGAATATAAAAAACAATTCAGAAGCAAAATATTTATTTTTTTATTTTAAAAATTATTGATATGTAGATAACAAAAGGTATATATTAATCTATATAGAGAAGAAAAAAGATGAAGGAATATAGATATCATTATATTATTATATTATAAAATTATTTATATA
>NW_010969146.1:23784-24019 GCF_000463585.1 Tarenaya hassleriana | reverse complement strand
GCAAAATCGCCCTATGGTGACGCAAAATTTGCGTCACCTTTGTCGTGTTTTTTTGTAGTGAAAGAGAGAGATATCGCTGGGCCCCTGTTCTTGCATGCTAGATCTGTTATGAAATCCATGTATCATTATGAATGATACTAAACTCCCTAGTCTTATGTCGTTATGAGAATAACGACATAATAAGACTAGTATGATGTGTGATTGATGATCACATAGATGATCATAGGTATTGGAT
>NW_010969146.1:3528-6002 GCF_000463585.1 Tarenaya hassleriana | reverse complement strand
CAAGTTGTTGGACCGAACGGACTAGAGAGTCCAGTCCGAACGGACCAAGTGTTGGACCGAACAGACTGACCCGTCGGACCGAACGGACCTAGTTATAAGACTGGTTCGAACGGACCAAGTGTCCAGACCGAACGGACTACTAAGCAGTCCGTTCGGTCTGGGTTTCAGATTTAATTTTAAAATCCGGAATTAGGGTTAATCACTTGAATAAGAGGAGATTAATAACCCTAACACAAAGTAGCCGAAAAATAGAACTTCTTCAGACCTTTTTGGAGAGTCTAGAGGTTGAAGAAGTGATCTAATTCTCGTTTTTCTTAAAGCACATCATCGAATAGAAGATTCGAGTCCTAGCAGACAAGTTCCAAAGGTTGGAATCCATCCCGAGGTGTGGATACGTGTAGAGCGCAAGGTATTCTTCCTGCCTACAGTCATCGAACGAACATATCAATTGATACAGGCCCCGGATCGATTGAGGTAAGCGTTCTATCGTTTCTACGAGATCATGCATGATAGGTTTTAGGGTTTTATCAAAATTTTTGTTTTACATCCGCTGCGCAAACCCTAGAACTGATCTCTTAGGAATATGATTCGCTTATGAGATCCCAGGAAACCCAACAGTGGTATCAGAGCCTGGTTGCTCTGCATGATTTTGTTAGAACCCGATCACGCACGTTATAGGATTTGAATTGTTTGAATCCGTGTTTGCTTTGAATGCTATGCATGATTTGATTGTGGATCTAGAGTAGATTTTCTGTTCATTGTTGCATAGTATGCAAGAGGCTTCTGTTCTGAGCTCACAGGCGAAAACCGGGAGGAAATCGGATCTGAATCGGGACCGAAACGATGAAGAACGTGATCTGATCACGCCGCCTAGACCGAACGGTCTGGTCCTCTGGACCGGACGGTCTAGGGTTCGTCGTTTCTTTGGGCTAGACGATCCAGTCCGTTCGGACCAAGATGTTGGACCGAACGGACTAAGGTGTGTAGACCGAACGGACTGCTTAGCCAGTCCGTCCGATCTAGGTCACTAGTTCGAGAGAGAAAGACCGAAGGGGCAAGAGTCAAGACCATTGGTCTGGACCGAACGATCTGGAGAGTCAGACCGAACGGACTGAAGAGTCAGACCGAACAGACTGACCATTCCAGACCGAACGGACCGAGCTTGACCCGAAAACCGAACCGCCTAGACCAATCGGTCTAGGCCTAGACCGATCGGTCTAGGATCCACGCTTCACCAAAATTTGATTTTGTGTTTCGGGATCTGGTTTGAGCAATCGTTGCTTAAAACCGATCAATTGTGATTCAAAATAACATGATTCTCTCTTATGGATGGTCCATAGTGAATGAATGCATGTAACTTAATCAAGATATTAGATATGTTTGATTGAGTGGGAGTTTCGGGATTGGGATTGCATAATCGACTGGATGGTCCATTCGGATTATGAACAATCGTTGCACAGAAACCGATTAGATCTAGAAGCTCTACGAGTAAAGCACTTGTCAAGGCCTCGATCGTACGTGTCATGGGCCATGCCAAAGTTGGGTGTGTCGTACTATCTTGGTGAGGCAAGATGGAGAAATGGTGGTTCTCATAGCTTGAAAGTAGATGCTTGATCTAAGTGTGGTTTCGAAAATCCCTTATTTATGTAATGCTAAGTGTGTACCTCCCATTACTAGAGCGCTTGTCAAGGCATCGATCGTCCGTAACACGGGTCATGCCAAAGCTGAGCGTGCCGGACTATCTTTGTGAGGCAGGGTGGGAAATCGTGGTTCCCACAGCTTGAATATGGTTTACCTTAGGTTAAGTTGTCAAGTTTGACTTGAGATTTAATGGTACAGATGAGACGAGTATGCAATGATATTTGATATCATAGTCTCATAAAAGGATCTAAGAGTCACATTGGATGTGATTGACATTAGATGTCTACCTAAATAGCATAAAGATGGGTGTAACAGTCCATTCTTATGCGAAATATGGATCTTAGTTCCATATAGAAAATTATTATAGGGTTATTTTTCTGTATGGGGTTATAGCTCATTTTTCATCTGTGTTGTCATTGTTTGATGATGGATTAGCTGGTAGTAGATCATAGATATGTAGACACTGATTGATGATGGGCTAGCTGGTAGTTGATCATTAATAGAATCTGTATTTGTTTTGTATGTTCTGTTTGTTTTTTTTTTTGTAGGACATGGCGTCAACCGGTACGTACCGAGTTTGGCAATGCGATCTATCCTTACGAAGGATAACCTGACCGGAACGAACTTCTTAGACTGGTATCGGAACTTGAGAATTGTTCTCAAGCACGATAAGAAGTCTTATGTCCTGGAAGGGGCTCTACCACCAGAGCCTGCAGCCAATGCCACGAGAGCCGTCAAGGATGCTTGGTTGAAGCATCAGACTGACAACATCGAGATCTCTTGTCTCATGTTGGGAAGCATGGCCCCAAATCTGCAGAAGCAGTGAGGGGAAG
>NW_010969146.1:2376-2934 GCF_000463585.1 Tarenaya hassleriana | reverse complement strand
GCTAAGGGAGAAGCGGATCTACGTGTCGGAAATGGAGCAAGAGTTGCTGCATTGTGTGTTGGCGTTTACGATTTGCAACTTCCTTCTGGACTTGTTTTAGAGCTTAGTAATTGTTACTATGTTCCTGCGATTAGCAGAAACATTATTTCTATTTCATGTCTGGATTTGGATGGTTTTCGATTTGTGATTGAGAACTCGAGTTTGATGATTTATCGAGACAGTATTTACTATGGTAATGGTTATCTAGTTAATGGTTTATACGTCTTGAATGATCAGCCTTCGAACTCGACATCATCCATCTATAGCGTGAGTACTAAACGGTTTAAGCCGAACGACTTAAACCCGACCTTCTTCTGGCATTGTCATCTAGGCCATATAAACGAGAAACGCATTCAATAACTTCATTCTGAAGGTCTTCTGGATTCATTTGACTTTGAGTCTCTTGAATCTTGCGAGTCTTGTTTGATGGACAAGATGACAAAGCATCCTTTCAAGGGGAAAGGACAGAGAGCGACAGAGTTATTGGATCTGATACATAGTGATGTATGCAGACCAATG
>NW_010969146.1:1048-1821 GCF_000463585.1 Tarenaya hassleriana | reverse complement strand
GCAGAGAACAAGGTGTTCATTGCCAGGAATGCGACTTTTATGGAGCGAGAGTTCGTCTCCAAAAGAGTCAGTGGGAGTAGGATCGAACTTGAGGAAGTTCGAGAGCAGTAAGTAGACGTTGAGCCGAGTGAACAAGTTGAAGATGTTCAACCTGTTTCACTGCCGGTTGTGACTCAACCTTCGACGAGTGAACCTCGGAGATCAGGGAGGATTCGCCAAGAGCCTGTGAGATATGGATTTCTCGTGACTGGGAATGAGGAACTCATATTATTAGAACATGACGAGCCTACCACATACCCAGAGGCTATGGCGAATCCCGACTCCGAGAAATGGCGCGAGGCTATGAAGCCCGAGATGCAATCCATCTGAGACAACTAAGTATGGACTCTGGTTGATGCATCTGAAGGGATAAAACCCATCGGATGCAAGTGGATCTTCAAGAAGAAGACCGACATGGATGGCAACATGCACACGTATAAGGCACGACTTGTGGCGAAAGGATTCCGTCAGATTTATGGTATTGACTATGCTGAGACTTTTTCGCCCGTAGTTATACTGAAGTCCATCAGGATCCTACTTGCCATAGCCGCATATTATGACAATGAGATATGGCAGATGAATGTCAAGACCGCGTTCCTTAACGGGAACTTGACCGAGGATGTATACATGACACAACCCGAAGGTTTTGTCGATCCAAGGAACCTGGGGATGGTGTGCAAGCTTCAGAGGTCCATTTATGGACTGAAGCAGGCTTCGAGGAGCTGGAACCTTCG
>NW_010969146.1:0-614 GCF_000463585.1 Tarenaya hassleriana | reverse complement strand
CGAGAACGCATGGATCGGATTCCATATGCTTCGGCAATTGGATCCATCATGTATGCCATGCTTTGTACTCGACCAGATGTATCCTACGCGTTGAACATTACGAGTAGATACCAGTCAGATCCAGGAAAGTCACACTGGATCGCCGTCAAGAACATCCTGAAGTACTTGAGAAGGACTAAGGATGTGTTCTTCGTATACATGGGTCGGATGACGAGCTCGTTGTAAAGGGTTACACCGATGCTAGTTTCCAGTCAGACCCGGATGACTACAGATCGCAGTCTGGCTATGTTTTCTGCTTCAACGGAGACCAGATTCTACTACGGAAGCTGAGTATATTGCAGCGTCGGACGCAGCAAAGGAAGCTGTTTGGATCAGGAAGTTTGTTGGAGACTTGGGTGTCATTCCTAGTGCTGATAGCCCCATTGCTCTGTATTGTGACAACAATGGAGCGACCGCACAAGCGAAAGAACCCAGATCCCATCAACGATCCAAACACATACTCAGACGGTTTCACCTTATCAGGGAGATCATAGACAGAGGAGACGTGCACATATGCAGGGTGTCGACAGATGACAACATTGCCGATCCGTTGACGAAGTCTCTCCCTTCGTCGA
>NW_010969145.1:0-390 GCF_000463585.1 Tarenaya hassleriana | reverse complement strand
TGTAATTTATATTAGTAAATTAATTAAACAAATAAGATATTCAATAAAAATATTTTTTTTTTGTAATTAATAATTTTTAATTAAAATGCACTTGAAAATATCCATGAAAGTGAGTACAAAAGAAATAAAGTGCATTTAAAAATATTCTCTATATTAGAGATGTTATGACTATGAAGTTGTTGAATTTAAATAAATGGTTTTTTCACTTAGTTATATTTTTACGAATATAATGTAGAGTGACGTGGAAAAGTAAATATAAATTTGGTGTTAATATTTTTTAGGGGTGAACAGTTTGGGAATCGGTTCGGATTTGGAATGAGAATGCATTGGTTGTCTTATAATGTAAAATGGTAATGATATTATTAGTTATCTGATTTGGCTCATTAACAT
>NW_010969144.1:0-390 GCF_000463585.1 Tarenaya hassleriana | reverse complement strand
CACAAAGAACACGATTCTATGTGAATCCCCACTGATTTCCATGATTTTTGAAGTTGTTTCGCACACTGTCGAAGATAGAGTAAGCAAATTGGGGGAGAAACGAAGCACATCGGAGGATAAAGAGAGCAAATCTGAAGGGAGAATAAGCAAATCGAAGGAGAGACGAAGCAAATCAGAGAGAGAGAGAGTAAATTTGAAGAGAAAGGAAACAAATCGGAGGAGAAATGAAACAAATCGGAGGAGAGAGAGTGAAAATCAGAAGAGAAAGAGAGAAAATCAGAAGAGAGAGAAAACATAGTCTCAGAGGAGAGAGAAAATTAAATATTTTATTTATTTATTTTTATTTTATTTAATTTAATTTTTTATTTAATAATGGAAGGGTAAAATAGA
>NW_010969143.1:0-390 GCF_000463585.1 Tarenaya hassleriana | reverse complement strand
ATTCGCGCTTATACGAAAACCCGATATGGCCGAGAGTCACTCCGAATAGAAGGCCTGGTGCAAAGCCGAGTGCAACGGCGATCCAACTCAACTTTTCTTCCTCTTCATCTTCATCATCCTCTGTTTCTGACACGTCGCTTGTTGGTGTCTTGTGTTCTCCACAACTTTGGTCGAGAGGAGGGCCACATAGTCCGAGATTGTGTTCAAAAGACAAACTGTTTTGTGTATCAAACTGCGTGCCTTTTGGAATCGGACCTGTGAGCTTGTTGTAGGAGAAGTTCATGCGCTCCAGAAATGTGAGACTCCCGAGCTCCGGAGGTATTCTGCCAGAAAGATTGTTGAGGGACATGTCTAGTGATTCGAGCTTTGTCAGGTTTGCCAGCGATGTGG
>NW_010969142.1:0-390 GCF_000463585.1 Tarenaya hassleriana | reverse complement strand
TTTAGTCGTACGGATAGTGTTTTCTTCCCTTTGAAGAAAGTTCATACGCAACATACATTTGTCAGGTTCCCATCAGGTTTTATCTCTCTCCTCGTTCATTACGTTCGAATAAAATCCGCATGTTTTACCGTTGTGTTTTCTGTGTGTAATGAATCTTAATAAAGGGGGAGTGGCATCGATGGAGCCTTTTCTGAAGAAGTTCTTCGCGGGAGTGTACAAGAAGATGACGATGAAAAGAGGAACGAGGAGCAGCAACTACTATGCGTTCAACAACCAACTCTTGGCGTCGATAATGGCATCGTCGGTAACATGTCTTTGGTCGGAAGTCATCGATGGTCATCGGCGGAGCTGCTTTCCTCGCCGACTCTGCTCTCGGCGGTGCTGCTCAGA
>NW_010969141.1:0-391 GCF_000463585.1 Tarenaya hassleriana | reverse complement strand
TCTATTTTACCCTTCCATTATTAAATAAAAAATTAAATTAAATAAAATAAAAATAAATAAAAAAATATTTAATTTTCTCTCTCCTCTGAGACTATGTTTTCTCTCTCTTCTGATTTTCTGTCTTTCTCTTCTGATTTTCACTCTCTCTCCTCCGATTTGTTTCATTTCCCCTCCGATTTGTTTCCTTTCTCTTCAAATTTACTCTCTGTCTCTCTGATTTGCTTCGTCTCTCCTTCGATTTGCTTATTCTCCCTTCAGATTTGCTCTCTCTATTTCCTCCGATTTGCTTCGTTTCTCCCCCAATTTGCTTACTCTCTTTTCGACAGTGTCCGAAACAACTTCAAAAATCATGGAAATCAGTGGGGATTCACATAGAATCGTGTTCTTTGTG
>NW_010969140.1:0-391 GCF_000463585.1 Tarenaya hassleriana | reverse complement strand
TCAGCCGTATATATGTTCCCTTCAGGTGTTTTTTTTCTCCACTTTGAATTCAGCCGTATATATGTTCCCTTCAACATTTTAATGTTTGAAACAATATAAAATAGGTTTATGAGAGACGTGTAACATTGTAAAGTGATTAAATTAATAAAAATCGCATGGATCGAAGGTTGTGACCGACTGTGACCCATTGTGACCAAAATTTACTGTGGGGTCCACATGAAGAACTAGTCAGAATTTCAACAGATTTTTATGTTTCTGGGGTCCACACTTATTATTTCTATTTTTATTTTTAATGTGGGATCCAATTTGAATATTCAACCCTATATAATCCTTCAACTCTATATTTTTTTCTCTCAATTTTTAACTTCAAATTTTATCTACAATATTTTTC
>NW_010969139.1:0-391 GCF_000463585.1 Tarenaya hassleriana | reverse complement strand
GGATAGGAGATATCTCAAGGCAGCATGGTCGGTGTAGACAATCACCTTCGACCCGACCAAAACTTCTCAAAGGCGAAGACGATAGCGAGTAACTCCTTCTCAATGGTGGAGTAATTGACTTGTGCATCATCCAAAGTCCGACTCGCATAATAAATGGCGTGCAGCTTTCTGTCTTTCCTTTGGCCCAAGACAGCCCCGACGGCGAAATCGCTCGCATCGCACATAAGCTCAAAGGGAGCTTCCCAATCCGGCGGCTGAATAATAGGCGGGGAAATCAACGCCTTCTTCAAAGTCTCAAAGGCAGCTCCGCACTCATGGGTGAACTCAAAAGGCACATCCTTTGCAAGCAATTCGGTCAAAGGCCTCGAAATCTTCGAGAAGTCCTTGATGA
>NW_010969138.1:0-391 GCF_000463585.1 Tarenaya hassleriana | reverse complement strand
ACCAAAACGTGCAACACAAACCTTCTTCACACACGGATTCAAGCAAACAACAACATGCAGCGTGTTTCACACAATTAATCAAACACTCGGCATGCACTCGACGAAAACGAAAGGAGTAAAAGAGAGGAACGACACAACCTAGAGGAGGGCTGATGGGTCGATGTAGATGAGGTTTCCTGGGCCGTTACCCCGTAGATTTGCTGCAAAACACGCAGAAGTGATCAGCTCTTAACAATGACAAGAAAATATCGATAATACGGAATTGTTTTTGGTGAGATATGATTTTCGATTTATAGAAACGAAATAGACAGTAAAAGAACTAGAAAAGGAGAGATCTCACCGGGTTTAAGTCGCCGTTGGAGCGTGAAAGCTCTGATACCAAAATGATACA
>NW_010969137.1:0-391 GCF_000463585.1 Tarenaya hassleriana | reverse complement strand
CCTCTCTGAGATATACGGTTTATGCCGGAAAGGTACGAAGTTGGACTAATTTGGAAACATTGGGCAATTTACTTTATACCTACTATTTTGTCTGGTTTTTGGTTCCTAGTCTGATTTTATTAGTAGCCATGATTGGGGCTATAGTACTGACTATGCATAGGACTACCCACGGAGCGGTGAAAAGACAGGATGTATTCCGACGAAATGCTCTTGATTTTAAGAGGACTATAATGAGGAGGACGACAGACCCACTCTCGATCTACTAAAGGGCAAGTAGCTTGATATTGGTTCAAATCCAATTCGTGAGCACATGAACAATACGTAGAGGAGACCCTTCCTCCTATGGATTGTTTTTTTAACGATTACGATGCTTTCTCCGAATTACAGGGGG
>NW_010969136.1:22407-23843 GCF_000463585.1 Tarenaya hassleriana | reverse complement strand
TATATATTAGATCTGCGCGATCATAATGTCTATGCGTTGCTATTAGAAAAAACTTTCTAATGATATAAAGAAAAAAAATTTTGGACACGTTTTATGGAAGTTATGAAGTTAATAATATGATCAGTCAATAATACGTATCCTTGCGGTGAGTTGTGAATCGGGTTATATATTTTAGACTCGATACACACGTATCAATGGTTCAACTCGAATTCTTAATCATCAGATCTTGTATCGCACGTGCATAGTAGTTTGAGTCGATTTTAAGATTATATCAATTTATCCATCAAGAGATGGATGCCGATTTTTGTCGATATGTAGCCACACAGTCAATGTGTTGTCTAAATATGCTCATAACGTTTTCTCATATACAGGTCTACGCGATCATGGTATCTATAAGAAAAAGCTTTCTAATGATATAAAGAAAGAATTTTTGGACACGTTTTGTGGAAGGTATGAAGTTAATAATATGATTAGTCAACAATAGACCAGTCCATCGAACATGGATGGTTATTTGGCTCAAATTGTTGACCATATGGCGATGGCTAGCGATTTGACTTGAATTCTAAATTATCGGATCACCTATCGCACGACGGGTAGTAATTTGGTGTGTTGTAAGATTATCAATTTATCCATCGAGTGATGGATGACGATTTTTGTCGATAAGTAGGGACTCGATCATAGTGTTGTCTAAATATACTCATAACATTCTGCACATATGCTAGCTCTGCGCGATCATGGTGTCTATGAGTAGATATCAGAAAAAACTTTCTAATGATATGAAGAAAGTTTTGACATGTTTTCTGGAATTTATGAAGTTAATAATATGATAAGTCAACAATCGACCAACTCTTCGGGTATGGATGGTTATTTGCCTCGAATTGTTGACCATATGGCGATGGTGTTGGGTTTTTCTGGGAACTCAAGAGCGAATCTAATTCATAAGAGATCAGTTCTAGGGTTTGCGCAGCGAATGTAAAACAAAATTTTTGATGAAACCCTAAAACCTATCATGCATGATCTTGTAGAAACGTTAGAACGCTTACCTCAATCGATCCGGGGCCTGTATCAATTGATGTGTTCGTCCGATCACTGTAGGCAGGAAGAATACCTTGCCCTCTACACGTATCCACACGGTGGAAAGGATTCCAACGGTTGGAACTTGTCTACTAGGACTGAAGAACGCTTTCTTCTTTACGCAAGGGTTTCAGGGATCTTTTTCTTTGTTTTTTCTCTCTCAAAACCTCTCAATAGGGTCTGAAAATCGTGCCCAGAGAGTTAGGAGGCGTTCTCCAAAGTTAATCCCACTTAAAACCCTAATTAGAGTGAGTTTAGGAAATCCCGACGTCTGGACCGATGGGTCCATATGTCCGGACCGATCGGTCTGGAACACTTTCCAGACCGTGTGACTGTCACACGTTATCTCTGATGCGCACGCA
>NW_010969136.1:1463-3348 GCF_000463585.1 Tarenaya hassleriana | reverse complement strand
TGTAAAACAAAATTTTTGATGAAACCCTAAAACCTATCATGCATGATCTTGTAGAAACGTTAGAACGCTTACCTCAATCGATCCGGGGCCTGTATCAATTGATGTGTTCGTCCGATCACTGTAGGCAGGAAGAATACCTTGCCCTCTACACGTATCCACACGGTGGAAAGGATTCCAACGGTTGGAACTTGTCTACTAGGACTGAAGAACGCTTTCTTCTTTACGCAAGGGTTTCAGGGATCTTTTTCTTTGTTTTTTCTCTCTCAAAACCTCTCAATAGGGTCTGAAAATCGTGCCCAGAGAGTTAGGAGGCGTTCTCCAAAGTTAATCCCACTTAAAACCCTAATTAGAGTGAGTTTAGGAAATCCCGACGTCTGGACCGATGGGTCCATATGTCCGGACCGATCGGTCTGGAACACTTTCCAGACCGTGTGACTGTCACACGTTATCTCTGATGCGCACGCACCGAGTCTTATATTTGTAACCCGATTCGTATCACTATCCGCAAGTATACGGTAGTTGTAGTACCGGGGTCGAACACGAGGACTAGGTTGTATTAATCTATCCCTAAGCTAGATTGATGATCAAATAAAAATGTAGATGATGGTGTATGTCGGAATGAAAGAAGGCAATAAAATTGACGGTTTGTAAAACGTTGATTTAAGGCGTTGTAGGTTCGGGATCCCCTATGATTCGCATGGATGGTTGATGATGCTACAATGTCTAGGGGATTATCTTCCAAATGGGGGTTTCAAGCACTTCATCTAGAGTTTGTCTCTCCCGAGCTTAAACCCACTACCTAGAGAATCAATTTACCCATCTCCCAATGGCCTAAATGATCTCTAAATTCATTAATGTTCCCTATCATGAACCCTAAGCAAGTTAAGCCATCTCCCAATGTGAATAACTCACTCATTTGATGTTTGGTTCCAAACAACATCCCCATATCCCTATGATCAATGTGTTCTATCATCTTATCAACTAGGGTTTCATCCAAGTCAATAGCATTAAGCATAAAACATCAAACCCATGGAAGAAAACTCATAAACATCATAGGTTAAGCATAGGTATCCATACAAAAGTGGGGATCCCTCACCCACAACAAAGTCACTACTCCATAAATAGGGTTTCAAAATAGAAAGCAAAATGAAGAAACATGGAAAAGGAGAAGAAAATCTCAAGATGGTCTTCAATGGTGGTCTTCTTCTTCTCCTAGCCTCCTTGATCTCCAAAATCCCTCTTTCTCCTCTTCCAAGTCAAGTCTCTCTCCAAGGTGTGAAGCCTCCATTCTCTCTCCTCAAACTCCCCTTTTTGTGAAAGTTCAGAATTAGGTTTTCTCCTCAAAACACGGGTTTTTCCTTTTTGGGCCGATTTTGATTTCAGACGGTCGCTCATTTTTCAGGCAGGTCGCTCATTTTTCTTCCGGGTCGCTCATTTTTCGGGTGGGTCGCTCATTTTCCTCTGACACGCGAAAAAGCAAGCGACCGCTCATAAAATGAGCGACCACTCACAAAACGAGCGACCGCCCATAAAATGGGCGGGTCGCTCATTTTGTCTGAGCTTCCCGAGCATTCTCGAATTCTTGTTCTTCCGTGCCCGCTTCGTGAGGATTCATCGTGGAGTCTTCCTGCAAGGAAAAACAAGCAAAACAACCTACCCATGGCCATCTAACGTCCTATGATGCCTAGAATGTGAGAAGAATTACGATGCACGACGTTATAAAACCGGTGAAAAACCCGTGTGATCAAATCCCCCCAGACTTAAGGTTTACTCGTCCTCGAGTAAATATGCAGTTATAAAACTATCCAAGGGGTGATAAGATACAGTCGGAGAACAAGTGGGAGTTTTGAGTGGATTGGTTGTACGAGTTAAAGTCGCTGCGGAT
>NW_010969136.1:0-1290 GCF_000463585.1 Tarenaya hassleriana | reverse complement strand
CCTTTTGTATCGCGATATCATATGTCGAACATAAGGCATGGACAAGCCACCTTATCTTATTCGACTGTTTTCTCGTTCACTGAGTTCGACTGTCTGAAATAGACGACGTTCGTCTATAGTGCGGCCACACATTTCTACAGTCTCGCTCACACTAGGGGCCCATCGATATCTCTCTCTTTTACGAGAGGTACAAATCCTGTCTTGACTATCTACAATCCAGTACATGATTTGTTTCGTACCTGATACACGCCTTTATAATCCTCCTGTTACGCAGGACGTTTGACACATTCAAAGCACAAAACTCCTCATGTTGGATTCCGTAGATATCTGAGGTCTAAGGATCCAATCATGGAACCGCCATATGAGATTCAAGTCATGACGCTAGTCCATGTGACAATCTCACGCGGGTCAGTCCAGTATTCCGTTCTCCAACGAATACCTATGACTGTGATCGTATCCAATACCTATGATCATCTCTATAATCATCAATCGCACATCATACTAGTCTTATTATGTCATCATTCCCATAATGACACAAGACTAGGGAGTTTAGTATCATTCATAATAATACATGGATTTCATAACAGATCTAGTATGCAAGAACATGCAATGAATCAAATACTCTCATAAAATCATAGAAAGTATCAATACATCAAATGTATCTGAATAAAGCTCATAAACAGTACATCATAGAGCACTAAACCAACAGCTTTCTAATCACATAAAGAATCGACCAACTCATCGGGGATGGCTGGTTATTTGCCTCGAATTGTTGACCATATGGTGATGGCTAGGAATTCTAGTTGACTTTTAACTTATCAGATCATCTATCGGATGATGCATAGTAGTTTGGGTCAATTTTCAGATCATCGGATTATCCACCGAGAGATATATACTGATTTTTATCGATATGTAGGGATTCTGTCAATGTGTTGTCTAAATATACTCATAACTTTTTGCTCATATATTAGATCTACGTGATTATAGTGTCTATGCGTAGATATTAGAAAAAGCTTTCTAATGATATAAAGAAAGATTTTTTTGGACATTTTTATGGAAGTTATGAAGTTAATAATAGGATGAGTCAACAATCGACGAGCTCATCGGGCAAGGATGGTTATTTGGCTCAAATTGTTGACCATCTGGTGATGATTAGAATTCGAGTTGACTTCTGAGTTACAGATCATCTACCGGATGATGCTTAGTAATTTGGATCGATTTTCAGATCATCGGATTATCCACCGAGAGATATATACCGATTTTTATCGATATGTAGGGATTCGGTCCATG
>NW_010969135.1:680414-681867 GCF_000463585.1 Tarenaya hassleriana | reverse complement strand
ATGAAAATATCTATGGGTTTTTATCGCATTATCTTTTCAAGATTGATTTTTGCATTCTTTCCAAATCAATCTTGAGGGGAATGTTGAAATAGAAAAATAAATATGTGATTGAAGGAAATATTGATTTTAAGATATGATTAGAAATAATAATGGACATAATATTATATCAAATATTGTGTATCGATCTTATTTATTTCTATTTCCTTTTTATTTGTCTCATAGTTTTTCTATAAATATGTGAGTCATTTTCATTGTAATTCAACAAGAAGAAGAAGAGATGTAGCAATAAAGTAATTCCGTTTATTTTCGTTTGTCTTATTATGTTTTCGCATTTTATTTTTCTACATGGTATCAGTGCTTCTGGTTTTTTTCTAATTTGTTGTTTTCTTTTATAAAAATGATGATCGATAATGAGAGTGAAGATGAAGATGATGATATACTGATCCAGTGGTAATATCATTTCGAGTTTTTTTTTTATTAAGAATAAGAGAGTCATTTTATTTTTATTTTTTTTTTCTCTCATAATCCCACATGTTTCTAAAGATTATTCGCATAACCCCCAAACATCTTATTCTTGCCAAAAACTTTGTTGTCATTAAACGCTTTCGCGTAGTTGCCTTTCAATCTTGGATGAATCAGAGTTATTCCCGAGACTTCTTTCTGCACCGCGATTGTCGTCCCTTTTTTTGTTATCATCAAACTTTTGTGCGTGGTGCCAAAGTTGCAGCGCAGTCGTTTGTTTGATTTTTTTTAGTTATGATTGACATAAGTTCGCAAGGTGATGTGGTTCAAGCGGCATGCGTTTGATCATCTTTTCAGCAAGTTGGGCATTTCATGATCTTCCACGCTCCAACTTGGAGGGGGATGTTGAGATATACCGGATCTTGAAGAATATTACGAGATATATCGTATAATGGAGATTTTATCAAATCCGGAAAATATATATTTAGGAATATTTATTATTATGTGTACTTTACTTATTCAAATGTAAGACTCTCATCTATTTATATGTTATTTTGATTATCAATAAAAATATCATTCCGCAAATTTCTACACGTTCAACTTAATTAATGTTTTTGAATATCATAGGTTTGATCGGACTGATCAGTTGGTTGAGAGTATCAAAACGATCTACCGTTCTGATTATCATGGCCCATGGCGTAGCATCTCTCGGGTCCCGCAAGATGTCTTGGCACGATGGTTTGCTGCTTTTGCGGTATTGTCTTAACTTGTTCGTTTTTTGTTTAATATATCTTTTTTAGTATTAAATAACTAACACATATTGTTTAAAGCAATCTTATTACTGGGATCCTTCTGTGCATGATATCGTCCATCGTGCGTGGAAGGATTGTCTCGGTGCAAGATTGCGAGATAACCTTTATAGGTTGAAATTCTTGCGGAAGAAGCCGGACTGGATTAGTTTAGACATTTGGGCGCAGCTGGAGGTAATATG
>NW_010969135.1:664364-680313 GCF_000463585.1 Tarenaya hassleriana | reverse complement strand
GAAGTCTGCTTCCGACCGTGCCCCAGGAACTCACACTGCGGGGAGAAGATCGTTTGCTAAAGTTGCTCTCAATATTGTAAGTATTTTGTGAAAATTGATTTATTTGTTTTTAAATTTTACTAATATTTTTGTATAACTTGTTTAGGCCGAGAAAGAAGGCGTTCAACCGTCTGCTCTGCGTGTCTTACAAGACCTTCAAAACAATATGTACAAGACACGCATCGTCGATCGGATGGGACGTACGTAGATCATCGTGCCCAAGAAATTGAAGAGGCCATTCAATCGAAGATTACCGATCGAATGACGATGGACGAGAGAAGCGGTTCAACGCAATTGACTCCGCAGAAAATCAACAGCTTGTATCTCGAGGTAATTTTTGTATTTAAAATAATATAATAGGTTAGAGTTTAAATATTATTTACATATTGTTTTGAAGGTCGTTCCTCCCGATGCGAAAGGTCGGATTTACGGGATTGGTGCGTTGGCGAGTCAGCTCGGGGGTGGTGACGCATCTTCGTCGTCTGTGGTACGTCATGTATCTCTGATGCGTGAAGTCGAGGAGCTGAAGAGAAAACACGAGGAGACTTATGCGGAACTTGTAGCTGCTCGGGAGAAGATTGCTCAGTTTGATGCAGCTCAGGCGAAGATCGCTCGGTTAGAGGAGATGATGCAACGTTTTATGCCTCCGACCGATTCCGCCGGTTTGTCTGCTCCGAGTCCCGCCGTCAATCCCGATCCATCGGTTCAACAAGACGAGCAACATCCCCAAAATCTCGATGATTTTCCGGACAATTTATTTCGTTAGATTTCAATTTTGTAATATATAAAACAATTTCGGTTTTTTTTTCAATTCGTAATATATAAAACAATTTTCAAATGTATAATTATTTTTTAAAACGATTTTTTTATTTTTTTTCGAAAAAAATTTCTTATGCGACGGAATAATCCGTCGCATACGGAATAATCCTACGGAAATCTTCCGTCGCTTTCCGTAGCTGCGACGGAACTATCCGTCGTTATAAGCCGTCGCTAATTTGCGACTATTATCTGACCAATCCTCCCATCCCTCTTTGCGACTATTATGCGATGGACGATCCGTCGCATTATCCGACGGAATTACGACGGAGATTCCGTCGGTCAGAGCGACGACTGAACGACGGAATTTCCGTCGCGTTTACCATGGAAAAACGACGGAGTTTTCGTCGGTCATATCGACTAGATTGCGACGGTTAGTCCGTCGCTTTTCCCGGCGGAATATTCCGTCGCTAAAAACGACTGACTTACGACGGCTGTTTCCGTCGCAAATTTGCGACGGATGCACGACCGGGATGTGTTTGCGACAACCATTAACGGACGGAAATTATTCCGTCGATGTCCGTCGCAAACTAAAAATACCGACGGAATTTCCTGTTTCGTGCGACGGATATTTCCGTCGGAAATATGAGTGTTTTTTGTAGTGTTTTTTGTGGCAGGGGTTGTAGACAGGTTTCAGTTGTTTTTGGTACAGGTTTCCGATGTGTTGGATATCACCGGTTGTAGACATGTTTCTTTCGAAAACAATATGTAAAACTTCAATGTGTTTTTAGACAACACTATAATTTCAGTTCTCTCAGCTATTGATCTACTTTTTCAGTGTATTGATGTTTATATTGAATCTAGACGTGGAACACTTGAAACATCTTAAACATTGAAACAAAAGTACCACATTGATATAACACATGATTTTGTCCAAACTTACAACAAAAGTTCTACACTGCCAACAACACACACATTATTCTGCATATTACACAACTAATACTTTCTGCATATTACATATTCATTTACGCAATAAGACATAATAATACAGAACCGACATAAAACCATAAACATGACAAAACCTTTCTGCATATTAGCATTAAATGCTTCAGTCTCTCCTCTGGTCTTCTGCATCTCACCAAGAACCTCTTTCCTAAACACCAACAGCTCCTCATTTCTACTCAACTTCAGAATTTTCTCGTTTTGTGCTTCTATATCCATCACAATTTTCTTTAACATCTCACCAAGAATTTCGACTTCTTCAATCACAGCCACATCAGTCCATTTAAACATATGTCTAGATTTCCACTAAAACACATTTCGCGAGAATTCAGAAACAAAACATTTAAATCAACAACGTAACATAAATTTTCCAATTTTACCTCATGATAAGCACAACGGTAAAACTCTCTTCCTGGGTTGCTCTTAGATTTTGATGTCAATTTTACAATATAATCTCCACAAACACACTGTTTCGGGATACCAACATACTGATTTGGTTTCCTCTTGGCCGAAACTGACCTTCCATTCGAAACTGAAGCACTCCTAGAACCATCAGACATAAAAACCATCTGAAACCAAGACCAAAAAGCATCGAACCCAAGAAGAGAAAAGCATCGCCACCGAAATATAACTAAGAACAGAACAAACAAACAAATTCTCACCAACCTTGCTCGACCAACGGTAATAACACCGAACGACACCGAATTTGACGAAACCCAAGAACATAACGCAGAATCAGGCCAAATTAAGGTTGGAGGAGCGAAGTCGAGCTTGAAAGCGAAGTCGAGCTTGAAAAATGAAAATGAAATGAAGACTCTGATTTTAGGGTTTGCGAAAGGGGAAATGATTAAAGGGGTTAAAAGGTTCAAACAGGTTTATTAAATTTACATAACCAGATTTTTTAAAATTCAAAAACCGGTTTAAAAATTGGACTAAAATATGCTGATGTGGCAAAACAACATTTAAAAATGCTTATGTGGACAAGATGATCTCAGATTTTCGATCCTAGGAGGATATCCGATGGCCTGAATTTTGGGTCAAACTGGTTAAGAGGTTATTACAACAACAATTTGCAAGTTCAAGGTTTTAATCAGTTACATATATCAAGTTCAGGGTTTAAATGACAGTTCTTCAAGTTGGGGGTTTATTTATATACTTTTTTGTAAGTTCGAGGTTTTTTTAGGGGTTTTATCCTTTTTAAAACGTTCATTCATCTGAATGATTTCACTTCAACTGCTCACTCACCGAATATTAAAGTGTTTATATATAAATTCGAATATCATTTTGCCGGATTTAAAATTGAATTCTCTCTAAGATGTGAATCATCGGGATTTAAAATTAGAAAAACTCAAAATATCTTATATTCAACCCATTTCTAGCACTAACGTGAGAATAATTAAAAGATATTAATACGTTTTGCATTTATATTAAAACAAATATCAAGAGTGTTCATGGGTTGTCGCACTCTAATTAAAAATGAATATATTATTATAATGGAACAAGACAGCCTCTTCGCACTGAAGCTATAAGCATATGATATTAAAAAGATCATAATGATCTTCTTGTCGTCTGGGTCAGCTAAGATCTCACTAGAGAGAACAAGAACAAGAATCCAAACCCAAAAAAAAAAAAAAAAAAATTAATCAAGAACTGATCTTGTTGTGTGCCTGTAATGATAATATGATAAATCTTTGTGCTTTTTATCATATATTGATCTTCTTCTCTCTTCTCCTACGGATTCTCGACAACCCATTGGAGCATTATCTGCTTCCTGTCCAGTGAGAACATAATCTGGGACTTGGTGAGAGAATCTAAACATCTCTCCCTTTGGAGTCTTTCCCACATCACCTGGCTCTGCGCTTCTGCCGAAAACTGCCCTGAACCCAGCCACCTTGACCACAGAGCACCACTGTCACGCTCTGCTCATCATCGCTGTAGCCATCAAGCACTTCCACCGGGTCATACTCGTGTGTAACTTCATCAGGAGTGTTGCTGTCCCATGCGTCGCCCTTTCTCGGGAAAATCTGAATGACCCCTCTTGCTCCTTTCGCGAACTCAGACTTTGTGGGAGAAGGAATTCAACGTGTCGGTGTCCTGAAATCCCCACGTGTGTTTTGTAAAACATGACCCTATCGAGTCAATTCACTGTTGCTCCTCGAGTTAAGCCAGCTGATTTTCATCTTAAACGGCTCGAAAGAAACCACCTTTTGGATGCGTGCGTAAAACCAAGGCATCCCGTCGTCGTCGTCGTCATAAGCAGCCAAAACCTGATCTTCATTAAAACACTTTTGGGATGTGTTTGATTCATCTCTCACTACCCTTGAAACATGGGAAATACCCTCGATTAGGGCTGGGCGTTTCGGTTCGGTTCTTCAGAACCGGACCGAACCGAACCGAACCGTTAAAACAGTATTTTTTCCGATCCGAAACCTCTGTTATTTCCCGAACGGTACCATTTATAGAGAACCGAATTTTTCCAGAATCGAACCGAACCGAACCGAATTTTAAAAATCCCAAAAAACCGAATATTTTTAAAGGAAATCTATCATTTTTTTAAATAAAATCCGGAACCGAACCGAACCGATACCGAAATCAAACCGAACCGAATACAATAAAAATCCAATTGGTACCTATTTTTGTAAAACCGAAATAACCGAACCGATTAATTTCGTCCCGAACCCGAATCGTTTTCCGAAACGCCCACCCCTACTCTAGATGATATCAGATGACCCATTATTCTTTTCGTGTTTATAGAAAAATATATTTAATTTTTATATTTTATAAAATAATAATATTTCTATTTAGTCTATTAATGATAATATAAATAATTTCTTTAATATATTTAAATTTAATATTTTATATTTTTTATAATATAAATAAAAAATATTATATTTATTTCCCACTCGCAAACCAACTAGTTTATATCGAAAAGTTGACAAACAAAACTAATCCAATTGTTTTTAACACATTTAAAAATAAATCTGGCGAATTGAGTTCAAACGAGACGAGTTGACTCGTTTGAGACCCATGCTCTTACAGAAACCGTGCTTACTTGCGTAGTTCACGAAAAGAATACGAGCTTTTCTCATGAGTCGGGTACCAAAAAATAGGACAGTAACCACCAGAAATTTCAATTATGCGCATTAAAAGAAAATCTCCATTAAATTAAAAAAAAAAAAGACATTTATCTCACAAGAGCCTACCAAATTATCCGCGTAAGAGACAGAGAAAGAAATACGTGCAAACGGAGAGAGAGATAAAACATTGTAATATAATCACTAATCAAATATATATATATATATATAAGCAGCATCATGAACCCCTCTGTGAGATGGAGAAACAAAGGAAAAAACAGGCAGAGACAGAGAAGACAGACACCAAAGCAGTGTTTAGAGAGCAATGAATAAACAAATTGGAGAAGACAGATGATTTAGGGAGCGCTTTCAAACTCTCTTTCGCGTCTAAAACATTTTTCTCTTTCCCAAAAATTCTCACATTTACTCACCAGTTATGGGTTTGTGCATCTCCCACACGCTCTCTTTTCCCTTCACTTTACTCACTGGGTTTCTCCGATTTTCGTTTCGGGTTTGGGTTTCACTTCCGGTTCGGGTTCGGGTTCTGGTGATTCGGTTTTATCATTATTATGACCAAATCTCACCACAATGCATGTGATGTTATCCGCACTGCCACGGGTGAAGGCTGTTTCCGTTAGCTTACGGGCAGCTGCCTCGGGCTCTTCCTCGTTTTCAGCAAGCGAAACCGCATCCTGAACCCATCGACCAAAAAAAAGGAGAGTAAAGACCCGTGGTGCAACGGATGTTTTCAAGTTAATCGCTTAAGAGTAGTTTCAGTTAAGTACCTCATTTGGAACCACATCCCATAACCCGTCACTAGCAAGCACGAGGAGCTCAAATTCATGGTCTATCTCTAGATCCTGCAAAAAATAGCAGAACGAGTGTGTGACACAGACAACTCCACCCGAGAATTCGAGAAAGGAAAAAAAAACAGAGGACGAAACAGATTGTAAGGCCTTTGTAACAGAGGCCGCGTTTAGTAAACAGGCACCTGAATCTCAGGTTCAGCAACGACGAATTGCTTCAGCATACGGTTACCAAAGGCACGGGACATGGCCAATACACCACCCACCCTCCATGTTCCTGAAAATGGATATCCATCCACACAAGATATTTTAACCCTAGTGATTGATTTATTTTCTTTTAAAGTTTTTCTCATTCAAAGTTCTTCGGATGCAGAATACGTGGATAATTCGATAAAGAGGAGACATCTTATTGAGATTTGCCCGAGAACACATGAAGCCTCATCATAAGTAAACAAATTAAGGGAAACTTGGGATCTGACACTTTCCAGTCAGGGAAACTTTCTTGTGACCTGTCTGAACAGTGAACATGATGATATGCAAATTCTAATAATTTCATATACCTGCCCACATGATAACACCTCCTGCACTTTCAATTCTCTTCCGCTCATCGCTTCTGTTTGGCTTGTGATCATCAGACAGAGGGATAGCTGCAGAATAAAAAACTTTTTCAAGAAAATAGGTAGGTGGTATAAAAAGGAAAATTCTAGCTACAAGTGTTTATGACTAGCCAACAATCACCCATTTGTGATTTAACTAAAAGATTGAGCATCAGGAATTAGTACTAGAAGCCGGTTTCTCTCAATCTTTGGCTAAAGCTTCTCAATTTACGTTGTATGGCATTGTAACCTCTCGTAGAACAAGTCAACAACAACTACCTTGCCCAGCTTTTGAAATGATTGTTCGTGAGTCTCCGACATTTGCAACATACAAATGGTTACCCACCAACACTGCAGTAGATGCTGTGGAACCATCATCTCTGTACGTATCCTTTTCTGATTCGAGGAATGCTGCATCGGTTTGTTTGTATGTTTCAGCTGCAACGCTTGGCCGAGTTAGAAGTTAAATCCACAAAGTATACTTCTTGAAAACAATGATAAATTATACAACCAAAAGGAATAGAGCACGCACTTATTGCCAGCTTGGTATCTGTCATGAATTGTGGATGCTTCATAAGATTCTCAAAGAGGTGTTCCTTCAGATACTCCGCAGCACGTGAACCTCCATGACCTGTTATGATGACAGAAGCATAAGAAACAGCAAGCAAGAGAACTAAGAGCAAATGGTGTCCTGCTTTTGTGATTCCAAGTTATAATCCTAAACTCAGGCAGTTTATTGAGAAGCAAAACAGATATCTAGGCATCCTAAAATGTTGAGCCAGCACAATTTAGGCTCTGAACTGCACATTTTCAATCGCTAAACAAACAGTCCATGCTGGCAAAACCAAAAGTTTCAGTCAGCAAGTACAGATACAGAATCTCGCAATTGATCAGGTTACTTGACAGTGTAAGAGATTAGAGGTCCTTTTTGAAGAACTGCAAACCAAGATAGACTGTATTTTAGTTCAGCCATCTATATTTTGAATTAAGTTCACCAACAATATGCCAAGTTGAAAAGTAAACTACAAGGTAAAACGAAAACCTTCTACAGCCTAGTAGTACATTTTTTAAAACAAAGTGAATATTGATCCTTTCTGTCCGTCTTTCCGAACAGAAATGAAGGCAGATCATAGAATCTAACCATCAAAAATTCCAAACATGCAAACTGTTTGGCCTTCAATTTTGGCAGCTTTGACATCATAGAAGTCTTCCATTGTAGACCTTTTCCCTCTGAAACTTGAGTACCCACAGCTTAACTTTCCATCTTCACTGTCATCACATGAAATTTTTTGAAGATAAGCATGGCTACTTGAACTAACTGTACTAAACTAAGACTAAGATCCCAAAACGTAAGCTAGAAAGGAAAGAAACATTCATCACATTTGTTCTGAGATGATGACAACAACAAAATATACGTCACAAAGTTTCCATAGTTATATATATGCATATTCACCCTAGGAATTGTTATACTCGTCGCAACAACACGATCCATATCTAACACGTATGATACACTCACCATTTCCATCCGCCACTGATGTATCCACCATCATCAACTTTCTCAGGCAACATATCAACAATGGATACCCGTTTCTCAACTGTAGATGAATCAACCATCATCTTTGTGCTGGTTTTATACCCGAAATTCTGCTTACTGCTTAAGCCAAAACCGAAGCTCAAGGTCTTCTTAATGTTGCTAAACTGTTCTCTTCCTTGAGCCAAAACTCGTATCTGACCAGCCTGAACAATGACACTCCTTATGAAGATGCTGCTTACCATTTAAGAGGGATGGGTCTCCCTTCAAACAAGTTTCTCCATGAAATGTTGGAACTGCATCAATAAGAAGAATTGGTCTGCCATTAGTGAACTACTTGTATCAGAAATCTCAAAATACATCGTCCGTACAAAGATTTGATTGGACTGGAGGGAGATTAGATATTTCACGAGTACAGAACACGATTCGAAAATCACATGCCAGTCTTCTACATACAAGGTCCAGATATTACACGACAACAACTCAAACAAGAACAAGTTTGACATAACAAAACCCTACCCATGCGGACGAATAAAAAGATTTATGCTGATATTAACCACAAATTGTTGAACAAAACGTATCCAGTGTGCTCACGATAAAATCAAAACTAACGAAACAGAGACACTAAATTATGTCTAAAGCTAAAATCCATCCGAACAAAATGATCGGACTCCTTACTTCGCAGGCAATCCGATTCATCGATACGAAAAACGAGACGGATCAAAGTAGCAGGAAAGTAAGAAAAAAGTATCTCGAGCCGATTTGAAAAAAGGGGAAAAATCAAAATCGAAATGAAGGATCTATCGCCGGAATCCTAGTATTGCAGAGGCTCTGACAGAGAATCGAATCGGATGAGGAGTAGGATGAGGATCAGGATCAGACAGATGGAGATCCGGCGATTCAATATACGGATCCGAATCTGAGACTCTGAAGAGATGTCTTTCTCCCCAAAAGCTGAGAGAATCCAGAGAGAGAGGGAGAGGGTAGTGAGAGAAAGAAAGGATGAGAGAGAGAGAAGCAAACGTGGCGCTCCTCATGCATCCACTTTTATCGTACATGATGGCTTTTTTTGAGGATTCCTCCAAATTCATTTGTTTTAAAACTTTAAAACAAAAAGTTTTCAAATCGTATAATATGACAATTTTTATAATTATATTTAATTATATTTCTCGTATAGTTTCTTTCATTCTACAGTTTTTTTTATTTTTATTTTAATCTGGCGAGACCATCAATTAGACAAATCACTTGGTTTGGTACATGCGAAAGCGGAACGAAGTAAACATACAACGAGAAACGAAACATCACGAGTTCTTCCGACCAAACTTAACGAGTGAAACACAAGAGGTACAAAAAAGGTTCTCTGTCTGAACACGGTCCGGTAATTCGGTTCGGTTATACAAAAACCGAATCAAATAACACATAACCGAATTCGATATAAAATAAACCGAATAGGTAAGTCGGTAATGTATTATCAAATGACCAATCAAACCTAAATAGATATGAGGCCCTCAGGACGACGACTGAAGAGAGACGACCTCTCGACGCAGAAAGGAAGGCAAGGCGAAAGCCGCAGTGTGCATCTGTTCAAACAAACAAGACAAGTTTATCTTTCGTTTCATAAGAGATTTGTCTATGATTAGTTGAGATTCTGTTTTTTTTTAATGTAAAAAAAAATACCTCTGAGTTATAGAACTTGAGTTCCCTTTTATGGTTCATGGCTCCTTCTAGTTTCTCTATGGGGTTGATAGGGTTCTTGAAATCAACGGAGGGTCCTTTTGTAGAGCACAATATGAATCCTATCACACCACTGCAACAAAAAAGAACGTTGAATCCTTGCTTTCGTTTAACGGAATCTGGTCCCGGGAGATGATAAATATGACTAGAAGAAAACTCGGGTTTTGAATAAGTCATCACCTTGGATATGTAGGAACGCTTGTCCATGCGTACTGGACGCTCTCGAAAGTATCACGGCAAACCGAGAACATATCTTCGATAAGATGGGTATGGAGCCACATGCTTTCCGCCATGTTGCAGAGAACACCGCCCGGCTTCAACGCTCTAGCAATCATTTCAAAGAACGGCTTCTCCACCAGTTCTTGAGCAGGGCCTATGTCAAGCAGTGGTGAAAAATGTCAGAATCATAAGAACCAAGGTAGGAGTTTAGATGTTTCAGATAAACATTACATCAGTTGCTGCAGGATCAAGTAAAGATCAGATCATTTCGACTGTTAGTGTGGATACCCGAGCGGATAAAAAGATAGCAGAATGTACATACCCACGGGATCTGAAGAATCAACGATGATAGCATCGTACTTCCCTTCAGGAGCTTTACGAAGGAACTCAACAGCTGTAATAAAGAAATTGGAGATTAACTATGTGTATTTATCATTTTTTCAAGGTTCAGACAAGGTTAAGATCTGAAATAAGTAAAAGTGGATCCTTGATTACCATCACCAATATGAAGCTGAACACGAGAATCCTCAAATCCGACAGCTAATTCAGGGAAGTACTTCTTAGACACCTACAAGGCCAAAAGAATATCGCCTGGAAATTTGCACAAATGGAAATGGAAAATTGAAGGGGCACAGGTCAATCACTTACGTCTATAACCATCTTATCTATCTCACAAATGTCAATAACCTCAACAGAGCTATGGCGAGAAATTTCCCTGAGAACACCACCATCCCCTCCACCAACGACCAAAACCTGCAAAACATTTGGTTTCGATGAAATCCATCGTGAAAAGCAAGAAAAACCGATATCTAAAATGATCAACATTGAAGAAATGATCCACCTCACACAATCAATTAGCAAAGATAACTACAAAACTACGAGCAAATTTGTGTCGTGGCAGATATGTGGGCAGGACAGGATCATTGTAAATTAAAACTATAGTATACTTGATAGAGAAATTTACACTTTTAGGGGATGGAATGGAGCAAAGAGGAAGGTGAGCAATCATCTCTTGATAAGCACATTCATCTTTCTCAGTCAGCTGTACAATGCCATCCAGGACCAGCACCTTCCCGTAGGCGGTTGACTGAACAAAAAAGAGAAAAGAAATGGTTATCACAAAGAAGCTGACACAACAGAGATAAGGAGATGGAGAGCAAGCAGATGGAAGAAAGCCACAATCTGATAAGACCTCAAAGACGAGGACTTCCTGGAACTCCGACTTGTCTTTGAACAGAACTTTCTCAACTTTTAGCGAGTGCGCTTCTCCTGAAATCATCGTTTGAAAGAACACATGAACTGAATGAACAGGCAGATAAACCGAACATAGAAGGCTATTTAACATCGAAACTCGATATATAAACCAACAAGACAACCTTACAAAAGAAAGACCAATCTTAAGATAACAAGACACAACGAGATCAAGCATATGAACATCTAATCTAACCCGGCCACATAGGGTTATTGAAGTAGACCGCTTTGCCTGCTTTACCTGCACCAAATAAGATTGAAAAACAAGAGTCAGAAACCAAATACTCCGAGGAAAGACAGAGAAACCGGGTATTTGAAAAGAATGGAGTAATCTAGTACGACCGGGGCGAGGATGAGGTTGGGAGAACCACCCCGAAACAACGGTTGAATGGCACTTGGCATCTTGCTCGGGTAAGCACGCTTTGGCTTTCAGGCAACAAGAAGGCAGAGCCTTCTCCAAACCGTTCCCATTACTCGCCTTCCCAACCATAATCTTCGGGCATTCCAAACCTTTTACGACGCCTCCCTCCATAGATGATCCTTTTCTTATCCAGCTCCAGCCTCTATACACTGCAGAATCAAAGCATCAGACCCAGAAACTTCAACTCACATAAACCACACTACACTATCTGAACAATGAAAGAGCACCAAATTTCAACACCAAACTTATCCAGAAACTTGTGGAGGATTTGCAAAACCTACAGGAAAATGCACAAAGGCTTCAAATTTACTATCTACGAACTCTCTTCTCATTAGTTAAAGAATCTGCACAAATTGGAAAATATCCTCCTCGACACATTGCAGCCAATGGAAAGAATACGCAATATTCAAAAATCAAAGGAAATAAATATATATTTCTTGGCATTGCACTTCCCAACTAGCCATTTTATTAGGGAAAACCCCCAAAAATCCCTCTCGAAGAATGATTACTTTCCGTAAAACGCCATGACAGATTACCAGAAAAAGTAAATAACGGGCAATGATTGTCGATGGTCCAACAGAAATGTTGGAGACAAGTAATAATTTCATACTTATTAAACCGACACCAGAAACCATTTCTTTGTACTCCGAAAATTTCTCTGGAAACAAACAGAAAACTCAAAAGATAAACAGGGTAGATAGGGTTTTCAAGTGCGATTGCCAGAGAGCACTATACACGAATCGCACCATCGAATATACAGAGAAATCAAACCGAAAACAAACCTCGAGAAATCGCATTCCACATCGAGAAAGCCTCGAAATCGACGGGAAAACGAAAAGCGGAAGACGAAAAACAAGGGAATAAAGAGAGAGCAACAAAGCGAGAGAGTTCTCACCTGGTTGTTAATGGCGGAAAGAGATGTATCGGAAAAGATAAACCGTGATATGAAACAGAAGAACAGTGAGCGCGAAAGATGAAACAGTTGAAACAATAGGAGGTTGAAGAAGATCTCTCTCTCTCTCTCTCTTTGCGGCTTTTCGAATATGTGCTGTCTTGTAAAATTCTGAGGCTTTTCTTCAATGGTCTATTTGTTTTCCCAGAAAATTCCCCACGGCCTTTTTTTTTTATTTTTAATCTGTAAATTTAAATTTATTCAATAAATTTTTTAATAAATATTCTAATTATTTAATTTCTATACAAATATTAAAAATTTAAAATTCTATATAAATATCTAGATTTAAAAAAATATTAAACAAAATTAAAATTCATTAACGATATAGATTTTTTTAAAAAATATTTTAATTTTATATTTATTTAAAAAAAATTCAAAAATTCAAGTATTTATAAAAAAATTTAAAAAATTAAATTATTTATATAAAAATTTTATAATTTAAATATTTATACGAAATTTTATAAAAATTTAAATATTTATATACAATTTTCTTTATTTATGGACTTTAACTTATATATGCATCTCTTTCTTGTGGCCCTGCTCTCCAAGACTTTTTCTTTGGTTTGGCATAACCTCTTTATCTTTAATTAAAGGGAAAAATTTTCATATTGTTATGAAAAACGAAGAAATATAGAAGATCCGAGAATCAGATCGTTAACTAGAAACCGAAATCGATCGTTTGAGAGACCCAGGAACAAGATTTCAATAATTTTCTTTTCTTGGAATTATGTACAAATGAAGGAGGGAAATGAGCTATTTATAGAAAATCCGAAGTTACTGTTCACGTATACGTATTTATGAACAGTAACCGTATGGCGGCTAAACAGTAACCGTATGGCGGCGTGAACAGTACCCGGCTGCGTGAACAGTGTCCGGCTGCGTGAACAGTATCCGGCTGCGTGAACAGTACCGTAGCTTCACTATTCATTTATAACACTCCCCCTTGGAGCTACGGTTAATCAAAATGTATTTGCGTGTCTTATACTGCCTCGTTAAAAACCTTATCAGTAAAACCCCTTGGGATAAAACCTGATAAGGGAAAAAGAGTGCAGTTCCACGCTCCCCCTGTATATCGGATCAAAGGTCTCGTAGATGACGCATTCCAATGTTATGTACATGTTTCTTGAACATTGTTGTCGGTAGAGCTTTTGTGAATAGGTCTGCTGCATTATCACATGATCGTATGTATCTGACTTCAATCTCCTTATTCTTTTCCAGCTCTTGAGTGTATGCAAAGAACTTCGGAGGAATATGTTTTGTCCTATCGCTTTTAATATATCCTCCCTTAGTTTGTGCAACGCATGCAGCGTTATCTTCAAATAATATTATTGGAGCTTTATTGGTTGATAATCCACTAGCTGTCTGGATATGTTGAGTCAAAGATCTAAGCCAGACACATTCCCGACTTGCTTCATGTAGCGCGATAACTTCTGCGTGATTAGATGACGTAGCAACCAATGTTTGCTTTTGAGAACGCCAAGCTAATGCAGTTCCATTGATTGTGAAGATATAACCTGTTTGTGATCTTCCCTTATGTGGATCAGATAAATATCCTGCATCTGCAAAACCAACAATTTCTTGTTTTGTACTTTTAGGGAAAAATAATCCCAAATCGATCGATCCTTGAAGATAACGGAAAATGTGCTTAATCCCATTCCAATGCCTTCGTGTAGGATCTGAACTATATCTTGCTAACAGATTAGTAGCAAATGCTACATCAGGTCGAGTACAGTTGGCAAGATACATAAGAGCCCCTATTGCACTTAAATATGGTACTTCAGGACCAAGTGTCTCTTCACCATCTTCACGGGGGCGAAATGGATCTGTTTCAACATTCAATGATCTATTAATCATTGGAGTACTCAGGGGATTTGCCTTATCCATATTGAACCGCTTTAGTACCCTTTTTGTATAATTAGATTGATGTAGAAAAATTCCCGTATTCAAATGCTCTATTTGTAATCCAAGACAAAACTTGGTTTGTCTGAGATCTTTCATCTCAAATTCTCCTTTTAAATAGGTGGATGCATCCTGAATTTCACGGGGAGTTTCAATGATATTTAAATCATCAACATAGACAGCAATAATCACAAATCCAGACATCGTCCTTTTTATAAACACACATGGTGAAATAGGATTATTTGTATATCCATTTTTCACTAAATGTTCACTCAGACGTTTATACCAACAATGATCGTTGTAACTTGACAGCGCATAATTCTCGTGGTTTTGATTTCAATATTTCGGGTATTTTAAATCCTTCGGGATTTTCATATAAATGTTTGTGTCAAGTGACCCATATAAATAAAAGGTATCGTATAATGGATGGTGAGTCATACCCAACATATATTCCAAGCCTTCTTTGTGGTCCCATTTTTGTACGCTGTGGTGGGGAAATCGGTCCATTACTGATATAATTAATTGAGATCTCATGATTTTCATTGTCTGTATTTATACCATCATCATAAGGTACTTCATTTCTTTGATTTGGAACGCGTTCCTCCGAATCGAGCATTTCATTTTTCTTGGGCCCTTTGCTCTTTCGGGGATTTTTATCCTTAGAACCAATAGGTCGTCCACGCTTCAGGCGTGCTTTAGAATCGTTTATTACATTTTCTTTCATTTGTTCTTTCGGAATTTCGATTCGAGTTGGGACATTCGCAGCATCTATATATGATCTTGTTACCTTAGTTGTATCTGCAAAAGCATCTGGTAACTGATTTGCAATGTTTTGTAAATGTATGATCCTTTGAACTTCCAGTTCTCGTTGTTTTGCTGGGGGATCAAGATGTGACAATGATGGTGTACACCAATTAAGATCTTTTTTAGTCCCCGCCATTCTATCATTTTCTCCCCCTAATGGTGGGAATTCATTCTCATTAAATTGACAATCAGCAAAACGAGTCGTAAAAATATCTCCAGTTTTTGGCTCAAGGTATCGTATAATGGATGGTGAGTCATACCCAACATATATTCCAAGCCTTCTTTGTGGTCCCATTTTTGTACGCTTTAATCCAATCTGGTCTCTTTTGACACTCTGAAATGGATCTTGGTTCTGGATCCTCATTTTCATCAATTTCCTTTGATACATTATAAGAGAATATATCATCAATCTCTTTGATTTCTTTTCGACTCCATAATGTACCATTACTGATATAATTAATTGAGATCTCATGATTTTCATTGTCTGTATTTATACCATCATCATAAGGTACTTCATTTCTTTGATTTGGAACGCGTTCCTCCGAATCGAGCATTTCATTTTTCTTGGGCCCTTTGCTCTTTCGGGGATTTTTATCCTTAGAACCAATAGGTCGTCCACGCTTCAGGCGTGCTTTGGAATCGTTTATTACATTTTCTTTCATTTGTTCTTTCGGAATTTCGATTCGAGCTGGGACATTCGCAGCATCTATATATGAAACTCCAATTTCGTCTGATCCTTCGTTCAATGCTCGTGTAAGCTCCCGGATATCCTCCCAATTGTTGTATATGCTCTCATTCGACGCAAGGAGAGATATCTCTAAAGGATCGACTTCCCGAAACTGATCGAAGACTTCTTGAGTGAGGA
>NW_010969135.1:657091-660695 GCF_000463585.1 Tarenaya hassleriana | reverse complement strand
AGTAATAAATAATTAAGGCGGCTCAGCCGTCCAACAGTAACAAATAAATAATTAAGGCGGCTCAGCCGTCCAATAGTAATAAATAATTAAGGCGGCTTAGCCGTCCATTAATTTAAACAATAATTAACTGATATTTATATATAGCTTGGGGTTAATTCTATTCAAGCATCAATTAATATGTGTATATATCATTAGAGCGAATATATAATATTACCTTTGTCGTAGAAGAGCGTTCGTGCTGATAACGTGTTATGAAAAACGAAGAAATATAGAAGACCCGAGAATCAGATCGTTAACTAGAAACCGAAATCGATCGTTTGAGAGACCCATGAACAAGATTTCAATAATTTTCTTTTCTTGGAATTATGTACAAATGAAGGAGGGAAATGAGCTATTTATAGAAAATCCGAAGTTACTGTTCACGTATACGTATTTATGAACAGTAACCGTATGGCGGCTAAACAGTAACCGTATGGCGGCGTGAACAGTACCCGGCTGCGTGAACAGTGTCCGGCTGCGTGAACAGTATCCGGCTGCGTGAACAGTACCGTAGCTTCACTATTCATTTATAACACATATGATTTTTTGGAACATTAATATTTGTAACCGCCCCAATTTGAGACAGATATTTCTCGATTTGAATTATTTCTTTTCCATTCGAATTTTTCTATTTTCAAATATTATATTCAATTTATTTTTAAATTTCATTTCGATATTCATATTATTTTTTAAAAAAATATATATTTTGTCTTTTAATATTTATTTTATTTTATATGATTTGTATTGATTCGAAATAACAATTCTTTTTTTTTTTTGGTAAGTTACATTGAAGATGATGGATTGGTGTGCTCTTTCTTCGTACATGGATGTATTCAAACTATATTATATAATATGGAGTTTGAAGATCTCTGTCATTACTATTTTTTTATTACTGATATATAAAAATTGGGATTTTGGAATATGTAAAACACTTTTTGTCGTGGAGGTATATATATATGTATGTGTATGTAGAGATGGGGATAGATACGGGCAGGTGGACGATGTTCAGAAGCCGATGGAAAATAGAAAACTTGTACGCACCACGACAAAGACATTGTTGTCATGAGTACACAGACACATAAGTCGCCTCGTGGTTGGTCATCTCCTTCCTCCCCACCACACATGATTATATACAACATATACATACATATGTGCGTATATATATGGACATGAAAATTCAGAAAAAGCTCGGCTCGAAGATAGTAAAAGAACACTCAAGAAGTAACCAAACATCGTCATTATTTTTTTTTTCTTTTTAAATCAAACCTGAAAAAGTTTACTTACATGACATTCAAAAAAAAAAAACTTTCGATTGATTCTATTTTTTTTATATAAGTTAAGTACATATCAAACTTTTTAAGTATCATTCAATACTTTTTATTTCACTCCTCTCAATAAAATTCATCTATCATAAAACCCTATATCATAAAACATTCTATTAGTACAAAAAAATTTGTATGCAACACATATTACGTATAACTTTAGATATGTCTAGATCAAACCATCAGTTCATCTGTTATTCGAAGATTTCTTTTAAATACGTCTCACACTCTCTCAAATAACTTTCACTAGTATTTTTCGAATATATATCTCTCACAAATCTCGCACTCTCTACTCTCTTTTCCAATAATCTCAACAACCTTTCTGACTATAGTTGTTAGTTGAGGTGCTCTATGACATTCTATGATATAAGTAGCGACACATTTTGTATTGGCAGTTCATGATTGGTTAAGTGAATGAATGTTATTTTTCGTTATTTTTTTTGCATATTTTGATAAATGATCAAATCCATGGCTCGTTATGAACGATCCTAAATTCTTTAATCACGTACGTATCATTGTGGGGAATGATGTCATATTTAGACTATCATGAGGTGTGACGGATGATCATAGAGATGATCATGTATATTAGATATAGATAACAATCATGCATACTTATTTGGAATGAAGTATTGGATGACCTATATGAGATTGTCACATGGATTTGAGTTATGACTTCTTATGTGATGTTTCACGATTGGATCATTTGACCTGAGATGTCTATGGTATCCAACATGAGGAGTGGTGTACTCTAATTGCGTCAAACGTCTTGCGTAACATGAATGCTATAAAGGCGTCTCTTGGATATGACACAAATCATGTTTAGTATAATAAACAATCAATATGATATTTATACCTCTTGTACTGAGAGATATCGTTTGGGTCCCTCGAGTGAGTTGAGAATGAGATGCGCACAACGAGATGAAGAGTCATCTGAAGTGTCAGTTAATTCAACGAAAGAAAAGCAGTCGAATCTGATAAGGTGGTTGGCTTCATGTCTTATGTTTGACAAATGATATCGCGTTACAAAAGGATCATTGTATGGACTATTATCGGCTTTCGTTAAATCAAGAGACAAACTCTATTCAGAATAGATAGTCATAATGTCTTAACGGAATGGGGATTTCGTATTTGTATCACTAGAATGAGGATTCCGTATTTTACTATTATTCCGGATGGGGTTACATGGTCACACACAGAGGGAGAGACGAGACAAGTACGTGCGAGAATCATCGGATTTTGGTCGAAAAACTTCGCACTGACCGATCTACATGTTGGATCGGATCAATCATGGTCCGATCGGTCTACGTGTGAATTCAAAAAGTTAGAAGAAGTTTAGACTAGATCGGTCGATCCAGACCTACACCGACCAGTCTAACTTCGTAAAAAATCCAAGATTGGATTAGGGTTTTTGAGACTTAATAAATAGGGGCTCGACTCCTAGGGTTTTGGAGATGCCTCCTCGAACTTTTAAAGCAAATCTAATAGTTTCAAGACCCAATTTTGAATCTTAAAAGCCTTGCACGCCATAGAGATCGAGACCTCTCGTCATAGTAGAGAAGTTTCTGTTGGGTTTTCACTACGGATTCCTAGCATGTGATCATATCGATCTAGGGTTTGGTTTACTAGGTTTCATGCAGTGGAAGAATAATCTAAACCTAGTCAAACGTCACATCGGACCAAAATCATCCGTAAAACCCCGTTTAATCGTGTATATCACCGTAGGAATCGAATACTTACCTCTTTCCTGAAGATCTGAAAGTAGCAATCGATCCAGGGTCTGTTTTAATCACCAAGAGCTGAAAGTACAGCTCCTCTACACGTATCCACACCGACGGGAAGGATTCCAAACGCTTTTGGAACTGATCTGCTAGGATCTGTGAAGTGAATAGGGTTTCCAAGACTTGGGATCGAATCCCGGGAACTAGAACCTCAAAAAAACGATTTTCTTGTGTTCTAGATCTGTCTTAGGGTTCTATAAGTCGAGTTCTTCCCTTAGGACGGCGTCCAACCCCTCTTTATAAGTTAGAAACCCTAATCCTTGTGAAAAGAGACTTTTTCCGAGTATTGACTCGGTCCGAGTCAGAACTCTGACTCGGTCGAGTCAGAACGAATCAGCCCAAACCCATTGTCAACTCTTGACTCGGCCCATTTAGTATTGACGCGGTCCGAGTCAAAACTTTGACTCGGTCCGAGTCAAAACATCAGCCAAGCCCAAAACACTTTCTGGGCTTCGACCCGCATGG
>NW_010969135.1:655785-656648 GCF_000463585.1 Tarenaya hassleriana | reverse complement strand
TATGAAAATGCGTGGCCACGCTATAGATGAAGTTGCATCTATTTTATTAGTCGATTTGCCAAGACGAGAAAGCGGTTGAACTTGAAGGGTGGCTCAAACCATGCCCTTGTTCAACATATGATATCGTGAGATAAAGGATCTCCTATTGAGGAGGTGATAAGTCCCATATTGCATGTCTATTATCTCCATATGATTCGTGAACGTATCTGATCAACGCCGTTATGATCATCCGGTTAAAGACGACGTTTGACGCAGTCAAGACACGTCACTCCTCATATCAGATACTCTAGACATCTCAGGTCTGAGGATCCAAGAACGAACCGCTTTATGAGATTCAAGTCATGACTCTGTCCATGTGACAATCTCATGCGGGTCAACCAGTCACTCGTTCACAACGAGTACCCATGATTGTGATATGCATCCAATGCATCAATCACACCTCATGCTAGTTTTAATTCATCATTGTTCCCACAATGATAACTGACCAGGGTGTTTAGAATCATTCTATAATGATTCAAGGATACCGAAATATAACAAACATGCCAATCATATAACGGGAATGTAATGCATTCATAAACCAATGAATCAATACATAGTCAAAATGTCATATCATGGATCATCGTAGAGCATCATAACCAACAATCTCCCACTATGCTCTATGATCTATCCTACAAGCATCTAATCCCCATACCCTTAACATGACCATCATGTTTTGACGAAAGGAGAGGTTTCGTCAACGGGTCGGCAATATTATCATCCGTCGACATTCTGCTTATCTTCACGTCTCCTCTGTCGATGATTTCTCTAATCAAGTGAAATCGCCTGAGTATGTGTTTGGATCTCTGGTGTGACCGGGGTTCCTT
>NW_010969135.1:648168-655653 GCF_000463585.1 Tarenaya hassleriana | reverse complement strand
GAATCTGCAACGGTTGGTTGTTTGGAACTCTTCCAACTAATAGCCCCACCGTTTAGGCAGAAAACGTAACCTGACTGCGATCTGAAGTCATCTCTGTCGGTTTGGAAACTAGCATCGGTATAACCACTTATAGCGAGCTCGTCTTCCAATCCGCCATACACCAAGAACAAATCCTTAGTCCTTTTCAAGTACTTAAGGATGTTCTTGACTGCAATCCAGTGAGCCTCACCTGGTGTAGACTGATATCTACTAGTCATACTCAATGCCTATGATACATCCGGACGAGTACATAACATGGCGTACATGATGGATCCAATTGCCGATGCATATGGTATCCTACTCATGCGCTCTTGCTCATCCTGTGTCTTTGGACACTGAGTCTTGCTAAGAGCTACGTCATGTCCCATTGGCAAGGCACCCCTCTTGGAGTCTTGCATCTTGAACCGATTCAAGACCTTGTCAATGTATGTACTCTGACTTAGACCAAGAAGCCTTCTCGATCTATCTCTATAGATCTTGATTCCTAGAATATAGGCGGCTTCTCCTAAGTCCTTCATCGAAAAGACTGATCCTAGCCAGGATTTTACTCCTTGCAAGGTAGGAATGTCATTTCCGATGAGCAATATATCATCTACATAAAGCACAAGGAAGACTACTGCGCTCCCACTGACCTTCTTGTAAACGCATGGCTCATCTTCGTTTTGCAGGAAGCCAAACGTTTTGACTGCCTCGTCAAATCGAAGATTCCAGCTCCTCGAAGCCTGCTTCAGTCCATAAATGGATCTCTGAAGCTTACACACCTTCCTCGGACTCTTAGGATCGACAAAACCCTCGGGTTGTGTCATGTACACATCCTCGAGCAAATTCCCGTTAAGGAATGCGGTCTTGACGTCCATCTGCCATATCTCGTAGTCATAATACGCAGCTATGGCCAGCAGAATCCGTATGGATTTAAGCATCACGACTGGTGAAAAGGTTTCATCATAGTCTATACCATGAATCTGCCGAAACCCTTTCGCTACGAGTCGCGCCTTATAGGTATGCACGATGCCATCCATGTCGGTTTTCTTCTTGAAAACCCACTTACATCCAATGGTCTTAATACCATCGAATGAGTCGATCAAAGTCCATACTTTGTTGTCGTACATGGACTGCATCTCAGACTCCATGGCCTGGTGCCATTTCTCGGAATCGGAACTCGTTCACAACGAGTACCCATGATTGTGATATGCATCCAATGCATCGATCACAACTCATGCTAGTCTTAATTCATCATTGTTCCCACAATGATAACTGACCAGGGTGTTTAGAATCATTCGATAATGATTCAAGGATACTGAAATATAACAAACATGCCAATCATATAACGGAATGTAACGCATTCATAAATCAATGAATCAATACAATGTCAAAATGTCATATCACGGAACATCCTAGAGCATTACAACCAACAGTTTCAACCATTGGAACCCTTCCCATGTGTGGATACATGTAGAGGGTGTTGTGATTTTTCAACCTTCTTGTGATCGACGATTCAACTGTGAGAACAAACTTTGGATAATTTGAGATTAGTATTTTCTTCGAGAAATCTACATATAAGCATGTTTGTTTTTAGGGTTTAGTTTTCCTAGAAAATTTTTGTTTTACCTTCCGCTTCATGAATCATATAATTGGATCCCGTTGAATTCTGAATTGCATGAACGGGATCCAAAGAATTCCAACAATAGGTTATTCACTATTTATAGTCATCTTTGTTAATATTTCAATATTCTTGTGAATATCCCATCTTGCCTTTACTCCAATGTGTATGATATTCATCTTTCTTATTTTGCATGAAATCTTCGATTATGATTGATCTTTCCTTATTCGATTCCTATATTTGCTCTTCTTGTAACACCCGAAGCCGCTACGGAAGTATTGTCCTCACACACCAACACGAGACCTTTTAGCATGTTTTGTCCTCACTCACATATATCCCGAAAAGTACTTCCCAAGAGATCACCCATCCTAAGACTATTCCAAGGCAAGCACACTCAACTTTGAAGTTCTCTCAGAATGGGCAATCGAAAAGGTAGATGCATCTTGTTGCTATGAGTAGCTCAATTAATTCCTTTAAGTTATCTTTGACTGTGTAGTCTCATACCTACACAACCCTCAGATCCCTCTCATTCCGGTGCATTCTATTCATCCATGTATCCCCTACCCAGAAGCTCGTCAGGAGCCGCCCCTTATCCATACCTCTCACACCGGCGATCACTCCCCGTCCTCCTACGGTACACGGGCTATCACACTTCTCTTCCTTTATTTGCTTGAATTCTCAAGAAAATCTGATACTGAATATGCTAATTTATTACTTTAACTCCTTCCTTTTATTTTTACTTTCTTCTTATACATATTCAAATTCATAAAGAGTTGCAGTTCATCGCATTCATCAAACAGATATTTCCACACAACAAACACATAGTTAGGACGTCAACACAACAAACACCACAATGCCAAAATCACATCACAAAGCAAAACATCAAAACTAGACAAGTGTCAAGTCTACTTCAAACAAAGTAAAACGATTCATTGAAGCTGTATGTATAGAACTGGTCTACTTAATCAAAACTAGCAGGTGATGACATATGTTGTTCTTCTTCTTTTTCCTGTTTTTCTGACTCTCCCTCACTAAGATCCACGATTTTCTAATTCTCGTTGTCTATAGCAGTCGATCCTTCCCCACTCTCTTCCCCTATATGTGTAACTATAAACTCAAAAACGATTAATTAGAACACATTACAAAGAGAGAACATACCTAGATAGAACTAAATGCACTAACCATTACTCTGAAACTCGATCTTGAGAGCATGTTGCTGAGCTCGAATCTGATTAACATCTTGATGGTCTTCCTCAGCATCTTCTCCATTTGCATAAACATCTGCTCATGTCTCATCAGATGAGTGAAGATTTTATTGTTGAGTTGTGTTTTACTCATCCTGGCTTGCTGGATCCGAGTGTCGATGACAAAAATCACTCTGAACATTCATGCTTTAAGTGAGGTTGGCATATAACTCCCATATAAGTCCCTCACTGAAGGCATATATGTAAGTCATTGTTCCAATGAGGTGACATTCTTCAAACATTTTCCAAGCGTTGTTTTTTGAAAAATCCATGATATTGAGACGTTTGTCTCAACAATCACCTCTATACCTTTAAATTTTTTGAACCTCTTCTTTGTCCTATCAGGTAAGATTTTTTCTTATACAGGTTGAACAGACTTGTCACTATAATCATCAACCTTCTCTGGTGCACGAGGAATCTCACTAGAACTTTATCCTTATGTAGCCTTTGAGGTCTTCTTGATAGTTTCTGAAGTAGCTTTCCACTTCTTAACAACTCTCTTCTTTTTCACAAGTTCTCTGGTAGGTCCTTATGAGACGTTTTATGTATCTGATATCTCAAGAATTGGTAGATCAATCATACGAGGTTGTGTCTCAACTTCAGTTTCCATATCAAGATCATTATGAGTCTCTTCACGAACATCATTGATAGTTCTTTCCCCACTAATAATTTCCTTCTCAGTTTCTTCATGAGTTTCCTTAATAATACTTGTTTTTCCTGATATTTTTCACAGATTTAGGTGCATTTAACCACTCAATCTGTACGAAATTAAGTCATAAGTAGCATAGTATGCACGAATATCATTTTTTCTTTTTGAAGGATTTTCAGGAATACTAGTGCAATTAGACAAAAACAAAGGAGAAAAAAGGCATTCACGGAGCTTAATTGGACCAAGTCGACCATCACGAGACATGCGAGACGAGAAATGTGCAAAGAACGGACGAAGAAACACGCAAGGAAGATATATCGACAAAGAGGTTCGATATCGACCAAGCCTATTCGAAGGAATATCATCCCATGAGTGAGCTCGAGATTATGATGTCCGAAGGAATATCGACCAATTGAAAAAAAATAACAGAAAAACATGTGCAAAAATCGAAAGGAAAGACGACTCACACACGAGTTCCATCAAGCTAAGTTTATATTCTCTTTTTTTCATTAATGTTATTTATGTTATTTCTTTCATTTTATTGCTTTGCACCAACCGGTTTGGATTGAGACCAAGGATAGTGTCAAGTTCAAATATGGGAGAGGTCTTATGGTTAGGATTGAAGAATGCTAACCACTGTAAATTTACACGTTTCATGCATTTTAGCATTTGTTCAAAAAAATTCAAAAAAATTCAAAAAAAAAATTGTATACACTTGCATTAATTTTGCATCACATGCATATATTCTGCGACATTTAGCATTAGGACTGCATTTGCATTTACATATATCTAAGACATATAAGAACACATGCATAAACATGTTTTTGAGGATATTGAATAGATGACATATAAGTGATATAGTAGAGATTATTTAATGTTTTAGTGAATCACACTTAGAATATCCTAGGTTTCGATCGAATTGTCGAGTTCTATTCTAATTGGCAGCTTGACCTGATGAATGATAGGATTAGCTTGTGCGATACACTGCTATTTAGAGAATATGACTGTTAGGATTATCTATTCGGGTGTAGAATTATCTTTCGGGTGTAGAATAATTTGTCGTATTTTTACGTTCTTCCGTTGTATCGTAATTCAACTCTTTCCTCAAGAGAGAATTATTTATTCTTTTGAGGAGGTGTTTGTTTGACACTAGTATATCTAGAAACTCTGCAAATGTTCTGCAGTTCTGTATCATTATTCATTCAACCTCCATTCAACCATAACTTTGGAGTGCTTTATCGGAAAATTGTAGGTCATTGAAACAAAAAATTGTGCGCTTTTGATATGAGATATCTTCTGCGAGTTAGGGACCGCCAGCAATGTTCCAAGGTCTCACAGAGGTATCAACCTCAGAAATAAATAATAGAGTGACAAAAAGATGCCTTAAATATTTTGGAGAAGCCCATTGACTTACTTCATCGATAGCTTCTTTTCACTCTGAATCTTCGTCCAACTTTCCTCTCGTATATCAAGTAACTTTATATGTTGTGTTGAATACTCCATCGATAGTTAATCTATCATCGTAACTGGTTAACCTTTTCACAATATTCAATAACATTTTAAGATAATAAAGTTCTCCTAATGATGGATCTATATTGAATATCCTTCCAATTGTGAAACATTGTTTACACCTTGTCCAAATCGTCCCATTCCAAACAAACTTACTTAAAAATTGGAGGTAAGTCAGTTCCTTTGCCCTATGATCTTTCTTATTTTTTTCCATCCATGTCGTAAATATAGTCCTATTAACTCCTGATCGGGACACTACAGATTGTAAGTCCCGGGAATCTTTGTATATCAAACTTTGTCAATTTTTCAAGTGAATTGATAACCTTTGTACAGGAGGATCACATATTGAATGTCAAAGGCAAATATTCTCCATATAGTTTCGCTTGCTGATAGATATCGACATTCAAGGTAATTTTTCACATCATCAATCTCTTGATCGTGATTTCCTCTGTCTACATTGTTTTTTAGAGTCTTTCCTTTTTCAATGATCGTCATCACTTTATTAATATCTTTTGTTATGTACTTGAACAAATGCTTTAAAGATTTTTGACCTATTACACCATTCAACGTATATATGCCTTTTATTTCTTCGATAAGGCTCGATAGTATGGAAAAAGAAAGTTGGTCAAAGAAGTTTCCTAAAGACTATTGTAAACGTGCATTCATCGATGATTCGGGGATACATCAAGTATCGACGCATAAAAAGTAATACTAGAATCATCATGAAATGTCAAGTTAGATAAGGATTGTGAATTCCACATGGCACATGAATCATTAGTTCTTCAACCAAAGATAACATTCAGGGTTTCCGGTGAAATAAATATATCAACATCTCTTACACTTGAAGTTTTTATAGCCAGATTCAGATATAGGCGTGTGGTAGGTGATAACTCATATTTCTCTCTACATCTCCAGGGCGTTTTTATAGGATTTATACGGAGATCACATGCATTTGTAGGCATTATAGGCGTGTTAGGCCACGAAACTCGGTTTGGTTGTGTTTTTATAGGATTACAGGTCTCGGATGCGATTTGGAGCAAGACGGAAGCAATCTAGAGCTAAAACGATGAAAGAGTCAAGAATTTCCCGCCTTGACTCGGTCCGAGTCAGATACCCCGAGTCAACATGCCCGAGTCAAATACCCCGAGTCAACATGCCCGAGTCAACATGCCCGAGTCAGAAGATTGGGCTGGGCCGAATTCCTTATGTCTCGTCTTGACTCGGTCGAGTCAGAGTACTGACTCGGTCCGAGTCAAAACCCAGAAAAAGCCCAGATTCGAATTTTCAGAGTTTGAACGGGAGTAGGACTTCGGGAGCGCCGCCTAGGGTTTATAAAAAGAGCCTACAGACGTCCTAGAAGAGGGAGAGCCTTAGGACAGACTTGAGAGAGACTTTGGAGAGCTTTGGTGAGAGAAATTGGAGTTTTACGGGATTTCGGGAAGAAGAAGGAGAGTTGGAACGTGAAGATCGCTTGCTGTCGACATGAGTCTTTCTTCTCCCTCTTTTCTTTCTGTTTCTGGTTTTTCTCAGTGTTTTTCCATGAACCGTGAGTAGATCCACGGCTGTGGGTTAGGGATTCGTTTGTGTTTTGGGTATGTTTGAACCCTAACTTGGTTGCGATTTGGATTTGTTCGGTTTTATCGATTTGTGCTTTATTCGATTAGTGTTTGCTGACCCCTTGGCCAATTATTATAGATTCTGAACTGCATAGGAATATGGGTTTGGTTTCGGATCGAAATCGATAGAATAGATCGTATTATTCACATAGGAATATGGTTTGATCGATCTAGCATTGATGATAGTGTTCTTCATGCATCTAGTTTGATAAATCACATAGGGATATGGATTTAGAAAACTTTAGATAGTGAGTTATATGCCGGGAGGTGATTTCTCTATCTTTGTTGCTTGACGATTCATGAATACAGATTCAATATCGTGATTCTCGCATGCTTAGCATATACCCAGACACGCGAATACGGTCCCGACACCCACGGTCATCTTAGATTGCTAGTTTACACATTCTTATTGCTTTGCTTCCTTATTTTCTATTCTTTATACATAATTCCACCGTCACTTCCACTTCTACTTGCTTTGATTTAGTCTCGATTAGATTTAGATTTAGCAACCGGTCCTCGTGTTCGACCCCGTGTTACGACGATCCGTATCCTTGCGGTGAGTTGTGAATCGGGTATAAATTTTAGACTCGGTACACACGTATCAAGGTCCACGACCAAGTCATCATCGAGCCTCATTCTCATGCGCTCAAGTTCCTCAATATGAGCTCTCATGTTGAGGACGTGGGTGTTGACAGAGCTACCTCTCGGCATCTCCCTCTTCACCAGAGCTTTTAGCGTCTTGTACTTTTCAGTACGCGCTAGCTCCTGACATGGTCTTGAGCTATTCGATCATATCAAACACGCTCTTCTCATGACTTGAATCTCATA
>NW_010969135.1:646929-647171 GCF_000463585.1 Tarenaya hassleriana | reverse complement strand
GTCTTCGATCAGTTCTGAGACATTGATCCACTTGAAATATCTCTCCTGGCATCAGATGCGAGTATATACAACAATTGGGAGGATATTCGGGAGCTCACACAGGCGTTAGACGGTGAAACCGAGGAGAAATTCGAGCTTCTGTATTCTGACTCGACCGAGTCAGTCTTTGACTCGGACCGAGTCAGATCGCTGGAACACTCAGAAACTTCGTTCGTTTCAGACTCGGTGTTGTATAGTTCGAC
>NW_010969135.1:645002-646908 GCF_000463585.1 Tarenaya hassleriana | reverse complement strand
GTCACGTTTTCAGGGGCAGAATCAGGGATATGCGCAGCAGAATCCAGGATACGGGCAGCAGAATCAGGGTTACCGAGCTCCTCTACCGGCAAAGAATGATGAAGCAGACATCAAGACAATGCTTGCCCAACTAATGTCGCACAGCTTGCATCACAACCCTCTAGGCAGCAGGGGACATTTCCTGGGAAGCCCGAGCCAAATCCACGAGAGCATGTAAACGCTGTTGAGCTGAGGAGTGGAAAGAATCTGGCAGATACAGTCCCTGCGGAAAAAGGGACGACGTCTAGATACACTGCTGAAGAGAAAGGAAAAGGCATAGCAGATGAGACACCTCGGGTGAATGCAGAGGAAGCCGAAACGCCATACGTCGCTCCTCCACCTAAGGTACCACCCGTTCCTTTTCCTTCTCGATTGAAGAAGCATGTTGAGGATACACAGTTCTCGAGATTTGCTGATATGCTTCAGAAGCTGGAGGTTACTATACCGTTCTATGAGGCTATGCTGCAGATACCCTCTTATTCGAAGTTTCTAAAAGATATCTTGACCAAGAAGAGGGTAATTGGGAAGGAGACAGTAGCCTTGAGCACAGAGGTGAGCGCTGCGATTCTACAGCATGAGTTGCCACGGAAGAGATCAGATCCTGGTAGTTTTTCGATTCCCTGCAAAATCGGAAACATTGCGATAGACCGTGCGTTGTGCGAACTTGGTGCTAGCGTCAGCTTACTACCGTTGTCTATTTACAAGAAGCTTAATATTGGTGAGCTTAAGCCGACACGGATGGCGCTACAGCTAGCGGATCGATCTGTTAAGTATCCCGCAGGTATTCTCGAGGACGTTCCTTTGAAAGTCGGAGATTATTATGTCCCCGTTGATTTTGTTGTCTTAGACATGGATGAAGACTCGAAGATACCGATTATCTTGGGTCGTCTCGTCACCTATCTTCATGGTAAGACGACCGGCTCAGACGTGTACAACCGCATCAGCCGTGTTCAGAAACGGTCGACCCAAGATAATCGGTATCTTCGAGTCTTCATCCATGTCTAAGTACCGATTCAGCGTGTTATGTTGATGTACACGAGATCTTGACGCAGGAGGTCTTCGATCAGTTCCGAGACATTGATCCACTGGAAATATCCCTCCTGGCATCAGATGCGAGTATATACAACAATTGGGAGGATATTCGGGAGCTCACACAGGCGTTAGACGGTGAAACCGAGGAGAAATTCGAGCTTCTGTATTCTGACTCGACCGAGTCAGTCTTTGACTCGGACCGAGTCAGATCGCTGGAACACTCAGAAACTTCGTTCGTTTCAGACTCGGTGTTGTATAGTTCGACCTCGACCGAGTCAAGTGTTGACTCGGCCTTCCTTCGTTCTGACTCAGACCGAGTCAGTTCTCTGAGCCCCACCACCGACACCGAGCCAGCCCGAAACGTCTCCGAACCCTCCACGACGACTATTAAAGACGTTCCAGAGCCCAGAGAGCCACCACTTAGCACGGGGAAGCTGAATAAAGCTGATTGGAGTTTAGAGAACGCCCCGAAGGTGGAGATGAAGCCCTTACCCGAAGGGCTCAGGTATGTTTTCCTTGGACCTAACTCGACTTATCCGATTATAGTGAATGCTGCATTGCTAGAACCCCAGGTGGAACAGTTGAGTGATTTGCTTAGACATTATAGGGGTGTTCTTGGATATACTTTAGATGACATTAAGGGACTTAGCCCTTCATTATGCATGCATCGTATTCATTTAGATGATGAGTCGAAATCCTCTGTTGAGCATCAACGTAGATTGAATCCGACGATGAAAGAGGTAGTTAGGAAGGAAGTCATGAAGCTGTTAGATGCGGGTATTATATACCCTATTTCGGATAGTACGTGGGTAAGTCCTGTGCAGGTTGTACCCAA
>NW_010969135.1:642174-644335 GCF_000463585.1 Tarenaya hassleriana | reverse complement strand
TGTTGGAAAGAGTTCCAGCAAAAGGAAGCGTTCCAAAGGTAAGGGCAAAAGGAAATTGACAAGTGTTGTCACTAAGCCTAAGCCCAAACCCAAGAAGGAAGAGTGTTATTTCTCAAACACCACGCCATCTACTATGCAAGTCGGACTCTTGATGATGCGCAGGTAAATTACACTACTACTGAGAAAGAGTTACTTGCTGTGGTGTTTGCTTTTGAGAAATTCAGGTCGTACTTGGTGGGACGGAAAGTGATCGTATACTCAGACCACGCGGCTTTGAAGTACTTGCTGACGAAGAAAGACGCCAAACCTCGACTGATTCGATGGATGCTACTCATACAAGAATTTGACGTTGAGATTCGGGATCGCAAAGGCACGGAGAACACAGTTGCAGGTCATCTTTCACGCCTTGCGATACCCGATCCTCTCCCGATAGATGATTCTTTGCGAGAGGAGCAGATTATGGCAGTCACTACCCGACACGAAGACCCATGGTACGCAGACTACGTGAACTATCTGGTCTCCCAAATACTCCCGTCCGAGCTTAATTATAACGGAAGGAAGAAGTTCCTCCATGACGTACGGGATTATTTTTGGGACGATCCGTTCTTGTTCAAGCGTGGTACTGATGGGATGTTCAGACGATGCATTCCCGAGGAAGAAGTGCAACAGGTACTTTTCCATTGCCACTCTTCTGATTATGCAGGTCATTTCGCCGCTTCGAAGACCACAGCGAAGATTCTACAAGCGGGATTCTATTGGCCTTCGATGTTCAAGGATGTCCATAGGTACGTCGCCTCATGTGATTCTTGCCAGCGCACAGGTAACATTTCTAGACGCCATGAGACGCCTCAGAATTATATTCTAGAAGTGGAACCTTTTGATGTTTGGGGCATAGACTTTATGGGACCTTTTCCATCGTCTTGTGGGAACGTATATATCTTAGTTGCGGTTGATTATGTGACTAAGTGGGTAGAGGTTTTGGCTAGCGCGAGGAATGATGCTAAGACTGTGGTTAGGCTATTTAGACAGATTATTTTTCCACGTTTTGGTGTTCCTCGTGTTGTGATTAGCGATGGCGGCGCACACTTTGTCAACCGGATCATTGAAACACTACTGAAGAAGTACCGGGTTCATCATCGGATTGCTACTCCGTATCATCCTCAGACTAGTGGACAGGTGGAGATTTCCAACCGGGAGATCAAGTCCATTCTGGAGAAGACTGTCGCTAAATCACGCAATGATTGGTCACAGAAGCTAGACGATGCAGTATGGGCTTACCGAACGGCCTTCAAAACACCGATTGGTATGACATCGTTCCAACTTGTCTACGGAAAAGCATGTCATCTACCGGTTGAGCTCGAGCACAAAGCTTATTGGGCAATCAAGGCGCTCAACTATGACATGAAGACCGCTGCAGAGAAACGCGTGCTCCAGCTACACCATCTTGAGGAGATCAGACTTGACGCGTACGAGAACGCGAAAATCTACAAGGAGAGAGCGAAGAAATGGCACGATCGACACATCATTCCGCGATCATTCCACTCAGGTGATCTTGTCCTTCTCTTCAACTCTCGTTTGCGATTGTTTCCAGGTAAGCTAAAGTCTAAGTGGTCCGGTCCATTCAAGATCCATCGAGTTTACGATCACGGTGCAATTGAGTTGTATAACAGCACGGGTGGTACGTTCAAGGTAAATGCACAGCGTCTGAAGCTGTATAACCCGGCCGACCCTGCAGGTGAGAGAGGCGTTCTTCCTCTCACTATACCACTATCAGCCAGAGTTCACGTACGGTCTAGCTAATAACCATAAAAAAGCGCTTCTCGGGAGGCAACCCGGGGTTTTTGTTTTGTTTTTGAGATGTTGTTTGGGTTTTAGACTTTTTCTTTTTGGATTTGGGAGCCTACATGGTGTTTTCCCTTGGGTACAGGGATATAGAACTTGATTCGCAGGTCATCGAGCGCAGAAACGGAGTTCAGATCGTGTCAGTTTTGACTCGGTCCGAGTCACGGGTTGACTCGACCGAGTCAATTCGCGAAGGATGATGAATCGGCAAGGTAAACTGACTCGACCGAGCCAAGTGTTGACTCGGACCGAGTCAGAGTTTCGAAACCCTACTTATTTTACTCAGCCGATTTTTGTGCCCCACTTCTTCCCCTTTTTT
>NW_010969135.1:641056-641304 GCF_000463585.1 Tarenaya hassleriana | reverse complement strand
TCGATTGCGGAACGAACAGCGTTCTGACTCGGTCCGAGTCAAGGTTTTGACTCGACCGAGGCAGAACGCGGAATTCCGATGACGCTCACGTGTTGACTCGGTCCGAGTCACATATTGACTCGACCGAGGCAGCAACGCTTACATTGACAGCACGTTCTGACTCGGTCCGAGTCAAGGTTTTGACTCGACCGAGGCAGAACGCGGAATTCCGATGACGCTCACGTGTTGACTCGGTCCGCGGCACATAT
>NW_010969135.1:638281-639801 GCF_000463585.1 Tarenaya hassleriana | reverse complement strand
GTTAACTTCATTGCGAGCGAACGAATTTCGCAGAGCTAAGCCTTCCTTATCCCTCTTATTGGTTCTTTTCACACGTTGTTTTGGATTCTACTTCTCCGGGCGAGAGTCTACACCGTGGACGGTGTATGGTTCAAGTCTGGGGGGGTGGATAGATCCTTCACCCATTCAGGCCTATCTACTTAGGATTGCATTTAGTTTAGGTGCATTTTATCATGACATATAGACTTAGGAAAACTTTTCACTTTTGCATATCACTTTGCATTAGTTGCATCCACGTTTTCTTTTTCTTTTTTCCATATAGATGGTTTTTGTTAGGTTTGCATGATTGCATATGACATATAGATATAGGTTCATATAGGTTCACGTGCATACCTCGGACACCCGTTTTGAACATCATTTGGAGGATTTGTGGAATGATAGAGTAGGAACATCTTAATGATCTAGTGACTTTGTAGAGTGTGGTTGAACCGTGTCGAATTGATAGTTCTCCAGACTTTCTATATATAGTTTGTGGGATGAGGTTGTTGTTTGGAACCTACGGAATTGAAACGACTATATCCAGGTTATATGTTTCGTCTAGAATCTTTTCCGAGTCTTGCAGGTCTATGAAATCTAGTTCAACAAATGCCTTGGAAAAATAAAGCATCTCGACACTCCGCTGTCAAAATCTCGTTAACGAAAATCGTTCGAGGACATGAGTGCATCGATTGATGGTTCGGGTCTAAGTTGTGGGTCAGACATCGCATCAAAAGAAAAAAAAATATATATAAAAAACAAAGAGAAAAGAAAAGAAAGAGAGAAAATGATGTCCTTCAACTTCAACGTCCTAGAAACCCGAGATGCGTGCGTTTGACAGAAAAATCCTACAAAAAGGTAAAAATACAGGTATGTAGAACTTAGATCGAAAAGGTTAAGTTGAGATAAGGATAGGTTCGGAAATAGGCTTGGTGAGTTGTAGAGATTCTAACGGATTCTAAATGGCAATAAAAATCCCATGACTAGGTAGATTAGTCTTTGGTAGAAAGATCATAGCAAACCGGTTTGGGTACGATTCTCGGGAAACTAGCATTGGATGGATGTTTCACTTTTGAGTTTCATGAGGATGCTATTTGATGTTCGTCATCCCTGTTTTGCAGATTTTACTCCTTCGTTCTTTACTCGAGGACGAGCAAAGGTTTAAGTCTGGGGGGATTTGATAACTCCTAATTCTCTCTATATTTCCTGGACGTTTCTATAGGATTTAGACGAGGATCATGTGCATTTATAGGAATTCTAGGCGTATTAGGACACAAAACCCGGTTGTGCTCTAGTTTTGCAGAGTTACAGGTTTCGGAGGTGATTGGAACCGAAAAGGAACTATTTGGAGCGTTAAAGGAGATGTCCGGATGAGGTACTCATGTTGCAACGTCGATAACTTTCTCCACAGAAGTCCAAATCGCACGAAACTTCTACCATTGGAAAAAGGACTTCAAGAGCTTCGCGTAGACACCAAAATCGCATAAATCCGACACCGGAGCAGA
>NW_010969135.1:623199-638128 GCF_000463585.1 Tarenaya hassleriana | reverse complement strand
GACTTTATACAGACTTTTGGAGAGCTTTGGTGAGAGAAATTGGAGTTTTACGGGATTTCGGGAAGAAGAAGGAGAGTTGGAACGTGAAGATCGCTTGCTGTCGACATGAGTCTTTCTTCTCCCTCTTTTCTTTCTGTTTCTGGTTTTTCTCAGTGTTTTTCCATGAACCGTGAGTAGATCCACGGCTGTGGGTTAGGGATTCGTTTGTGTTTTGGGTATGTTTGAACCCTAACTTGGTTGCGATTTGGATTTGTTTCGGTTTTATCGATTTGTGCTTTATTCGATTGGTGTTTGCTGACCCCTTGGCCAATTATTTCAGATTCTGAACTACATAGGAATATGGGTTTAGTTTCGGATCGAAATCGATAGAATATATCGTATTATTCACATAGGAATATGGTTTGATCGATCTAGGATTGATGATAGCGTTCTTCATGCATCTAGTTTGATAAATCACATAGGGATATGGATTTAGAGAACTTTAGATAGTGAGTTATATGCCGGGAGGTGATTTCTCTATTTTTGTTGCTTGACGATTCCCGAATACAGATTCAATATCGTGATTCTCGCATGCTTAGCATATACCCATACACGCGAGTACGATCCCGACACCCACGGTCATCTTAGATTGCTTGTTTACTCGCTTTTATTGTTTTATTTCCTTATTTTCTATTCTTTCCATACACTTCCACCATCACTTCTACTTGCTTGCTTTGATTTAGTCTCGATTAGGATTTAGATTTAGCTACCGGTCCTTGTGTTCGACCCCGTGTTACGACGATCCGTATCCTTGCGGTGAGTTGTGAATCGGGTATAAATTCTAGACTCGGTACACACGTATCAGTAGGTCTCACTTTTAAAATTCAATAGTATAGATCACTACATTTGAAAATCAACTATTATGAGATGACAACTTAAAATTTATATTGCTCATTATAGAATATATATTTTATAATAATGTGTATATTTAAATAGGGTTTATAATGTGTTAACCATTAAGTTACCTACTAATGGTAAATATATTCTTTCTCTAGTGTTTGAAAGTAGCTCCTCTAACTGTATCTTAAATACATGCGCTTCTACATCAGACCAATCATTTGTTATCGTATTTTCTGATTTTTTCAAGTAATCTTTGATTTATTGTCATTTTGGGTTTACCGTCATTGTAACGAAAAGAATTGGATTTTCAAACCATCTACAAATTGTCATTGCATCTTAATATTTTCCGGTCATACATTTTGGGTTTACAGAAAAAGTAGAGGGAAAGATTATTACTTTTTCCTAACTTCTTTGCACCAGAATCTCCTCTTGTTACAAAATCACAAACATTACTATATGTAGTTTTATTTTATTATTCCGAATATAGCGTAACCGTTGATACTCAATGTTTGTGTATCAATAATATATTGTTAGAATAAACGTTTAGACCTTATTAAAATATTGTTTTATTTACCCGAGTTTACAACTGATAAGAATAATATTCATGTATATTAACATATGACATTTTCACTATTGAATTCCCACCAACACAATGTTTAATGCTTCCATAGAAGCTTGATTCACCCTATGAAAATAAAGAGGGGTATTATAATGGCAAAAGACGTGGATGCAACTCGCTAATACATTGAAGATTTGCATCCTACAATGATATATCTTTCGGCTGATGTTTGCGACAATCATGATCAACAATAAAATTGTTAATCCTAAATATATGCTAAACTGTCAAGATGTTTTTAAATTTGTCAATTTTTTTCGCATCAATAGAGGCTTGTATTACAGAATCCTTTATAAGTCACAGAGATTCCATCAAACTATATAAAAATTAAGTTAGATTTTTCTTTTAAAAATAACAAAATTGACATATAGTTTTTTATAACCAGGATGGTTCCCCAAACCTTTGACCCGACTACATCCACCCTAAGCCCGGAACCAGCCTTTGTACATGGATCATTTTGGTATAGAAATTACATCCTCCCGACCAGTGGAATCGAACCCAGAACCTTGATGATGACTTTGTCACCTCTCAACCATTGGACGATCACCTGTTGGGTCAATTGGCATATAGTTGATATGTTAAATATGCATCATATATGAATTTATCAAGAAATAAGAGAAAAAAATACACCTTTTTATCCAAACGAAGCAGATCAAAACTCATCAACATTCCATCACGTTTGATATTCCTCGAATTACAAGAATGAATTACATGGACGACTATTATTTGCTAAGGACTATGATTTCTATCAAGTTGATCCAATATCGAATAATCAATATTTCTCTACAACAAATATTAATGTGGAAAATATTAATGAAAGTAAAAAATTAAAAAATGAAGAATTATAACTATATCTCTGTAAAATTTTATAATTATATAATGGGAGATTCACATATTAAATATTAAACTTTAACCAAATTTCCAAATTAAATACTTAACTATCCCACTTCCAAATTAAATACTCAACTATATTGAAATTCATAAATAAAAACTAAACTTTTCAAATTTTAACATATACCTAAAGGATAATCCAAAACAAAACCCTTTACTTTTTTTTCATCACAATTTAAACCATATACTTTTTTTTATCCAAAAAACCCTATACTTTTCAAAATTTTAAAAATTATACACATTCATATACATATATTAATTATTATAAGCACAAAATCAATTACACATTTATTTTCCACAAAATTAATTGCACATTTATTTTATATATTTATATGTATATATATGTTTTATATATATGCGTGATATATGTATTTTTTCCTAAAATATTATTATATATATAAAAAACTATTTATTATTTGTATATTGTTTTATATAAAAAAAACTATTTTCCAAAAACATATATATATATATATGTTTTATATATGTATGGTATATGTATTTTTTTTCTAATTTTTTTATATATATAAGAAATTATTTATTATTTTTATATGAGTTAAATTGTCCAAAAAAACATGTTCTTGAAAAATAGTTTCTTATATATAAAATAATATACGAATAATAAATAGTTTCTTATATATACTGATTTTTAGGAGGAAAAAATACATATATCACACATATATATAAAACATATATATACATATAAATATATAAAATAAATGTGCAATTAATTTTGTGGAAAATAAATGTGTAATTGATTTTGTGCTTATAATAATTAATATATATATATGAATATGTATCATTTTAAAATTTTTGAAAAGTATAGGGTTTTTTTGGATAAAAAAAAAGTATAGGGTTTAAATTGTGATGAAAAAAAGTAAAATTTGGATTATCCTTTAGGTATATGTTAAAATTTGAAAAGTTTAGTTTTTATTTGTGAATTTAAATATAGTTGAGTATTTAATGTGGAAGTTGGATAGTTAAGTATTTAATTTGGAAATTTGGTTAAAGTTTAATATTTAATATGTAAATCTCCCTTATATAATTAGTCCTACATCACTACCAATAGATTTAGGGAGATTCACATATTAAAAATTGAACTTTAACCAACTTTCCAAATTAAATACTCAACTATCTCATTTCCAAATTAAATACTTAACTATATTTAAATTGACAAATAAAAACCAAACTTTTTAAATTTTAACATATATCTACGGGATAACCCCAAAAAAACCATGTACTTTTTTTTGTCGCAATTTAAACCCTATACTTTTTTTTTATCCAAAAAAACCTATACTTTTCAAAATTTTAAAAATTATACACATTCATATACACATATTAATTATTATAAGCACAAAATTAATTACACGTTTATTTTCCACAAAATTAATTACACATTTATTTTATATATTTATATGTATATATATGTTTTATATATATGTGTGATATATGTATTTTTTCCTAAAAATCATTATATATAAGAAACTATTTATTATTTGTATATTGTTTTATATATAAGAAACTATTTTCCAAGAACATGTTTTTAGTTCGTCTCCGTTTGTAAGGGTAGATAGTCACAGGAGTTCCCCATAGTTACAAAAAAAAACATGTTTTTATATGTTCAATTGTCCAAAAAAACATGTTGGAAAATAGTTTCTTATATATAAAACAATATACAAATAATAAATAGTTTTTTATATATATAATGATTTTTAGGAAAAAATACATATATCACACATATATATAAAACATATATATACATATAAATATATAAAATAAATGTGTAATTAATTTTGTGGAAAATAAATGTGTAATTAATTTTGTGTTTATAATAATTAATATGTGTATATGAATGTGTATAATTTTTAAATTTTTGAAAAGTATAGGATTTTTTGGGATAAAAAAAAGAATATGGTTTAAATTGCGACGAAAAAAAGTACAGGGTTTTTTTTGGGATTACCCTTAGATATATGTTAAAATTTGAAAATTTTGGTTTTTATTTATCAGTTTAAATATAGTTGAGTATTTAATTTAGAAATGAGTTAGTTGAGTATTTAATTTGGAAAATTTGGTTAAAGTTTAATATTTAATATGTGAATCTCCCATAGATTTATGATTACATTACAATTTAAATGTGATCGATTCTTTTTTTTTTTGTTAACTAATGTGATCGATTCTTATTTATATCTATAATAAAATTATTAATATAGCTATTCATTTATAACAAAAAAAATCAATATACAATATTTTCGTTGTCTATTATATAAATATTTTTTATATAAAAAATATCAACCAATAATAGATAAATCACAATGATATCTATGCAACGGTGTCATGTATAATTAATAAATAAAAATCTTCTAACGTTAATGATTTTTATTAATGATTTTTTTCATTAATCACATATGACACGTATCACTCTATGTCAATCAATTAGCAAATTTAGGAATCACTGAGTTTAAAAATACAAGTTCGTGAATAAATAGACGCACCTACAAGTTAAGGAATTAATATCCCAAATTACAAGTTCAGAAATTTTTAAGTATTTTTCCTTTACAATAAAGATATATATATATATATATATATATAATTTTAACCATTATTATTCGCCGAAAGAATAAAATAAGGTTTAGATGTGTTGTAAATCGTAAGTTATTGTTTTTATATTCTTATGATTCAACATTAGAATAGACTTATTGATATTAATTCAGTAATATATATATATATACACTAGTCAAAATCTATAAACGTTTATTAGTAAATTACTCGATGCTACAAAACATGTCCATAATAGACAATAATTATGAACAAAAACAAAATGAACATAAAATTATGGTAAAATATCTATCTTGATCAAAATTTATTTTTTTTAAATTATTTTTTAGAATAGTAATTGATAAAATTTTATTTTTTGTAGTTAATTTTATAATCTCTATAGAGATAATTACTATACATACTATTGAATACATAAATACATACCAACAATTACAATATTTAGAAACTCATATATTGTAGATTATTTTAAATATATATTGTTATTACTAATACTTAAAAACTGTTACTTATTATCATTAAATTAAATTATCTCACAATTACTAAAATATTTAATATTAAAAATCTAATGACATCTGATATTTTATTATTAATATTTTCTAATTTTTAAAATTAAATTTAATTTTACTAATATTTTCTAATTTTATTATTTAAATTTTATAATATGTACGGACTAAAAATTTGGGACGACTTTGATCAAAATCTAATGACATCTGATATTAAAATCAGATTGAGATAAGAGAAAATGAAAATATGACACTTATAAATTGATGAATTATCACTGTAAAACTCGACCCATATATGTGTGTATGTAAATATATGTGTTACATGTGTGGGTGTGTGTGATTTTTTATTGATATTTTGGTATTGCGAAAAAATATAAATATTACACAATTATATTTATTATTTACATTTTATAATCTTGTCACCCGTCGATTTCAGGAGTTTTTCTTTGGCCAAAATCTTTAACAAATGGCTAGTCATACTTAGGTCCTTTGAAATACACTTAGTTACTAGACTCAAGATGATAATATCAATTTCGTGATTACGACGGCATTTAAAATTAAATACTATGTGGTAGATTATTTCAAGAAAAAACATGATTAGATATAATTCTAATCAAAGTTTTAGATTTACAGATAAAATAAATATAGTTTGTTACAAAAAAAATCTACAAAATATAAATATTGATAATATTTTCTAATTTTCTAAAATTTGGCATAATACAACAAATTATGGATGATCATTTCATGTATTTCGATTATATTCAAATTCGATTGTTTCTAAAAAAAATAAAAATCGTTTGACTTTTACATTAAATTTGGTTTAATTTAGATTCAAAGGGAATTTCCGTATTTAAAAAATAGATTCTTTCGATTATTTTTAAAATTCGGTTATGTAAAAGTATATATCAATCGATTATTTTTTATATTCGGTTTGATTCGCTTTGGTTTTAATTTTTCTTCAATTTGATTTTGATTTTGGTTTCTATTAAGAATATTTTGTTTATTTTTATTTTAAAATTTTTAATAATTTAATTCAATTCGATTTGATTTCAAAAAATTTGATTTTTTTTAAAATTATCGTTTAAAAATTTTAAACGATTTGATTAAAAATGGTATTATATTTTTCGTTTGGATATAGTTTGGTTCTGGAAAACTGCACCGAAATGCCACCGGATGGAAGCTTGTCCACGTCATCAATGTTGGAGTTCTGATGACATACTAAACGACAAAAATATATTACGTAACTTTTTAAAAAAAAAATTATTCCGAAAAATAACTAATCTAGAGTATTATTAACAGAAATTGGAATTCACGCTTAGAAAGAGCAACAGGAGTAACCATTTCGGATTTCGGTTGGAGTTAAACTCATTATATTCGAATTCGATTATTTTGGTTATAAAAAAGTTATAACCATTCGGTTTTTATATAAACTTTGATTCGATTATTTTTCGATTCGGTTCGATTTGAATTCGGTTTTTTCGTTGTAAAAAAATTCATTTTTTTCAAGAAAATTATCGGTTTTTCAGTTATTTTTTAATCGGTTCGGTTTCGATTTTTTTGGTTTAAAAAAATCATATATTGGGTTCGGTTCGAATACGGTTATATCTTATTCGATTCGATTCGGTTATTCGATTGATAACCGAAATGGTCATCGCGACAAATACGGCCACACAAAGTTTATAGGTTTTATTCTTGTAACTACTATGCAACACTTTGGAATAATTTACAACATATGTGAAATGAAATCTAAGCCGAATAAAGTCAGTAATTAGAAAAACATTTAACAATCCATTGAATGACTCGTTTTTTTTTTATAATATATGGTTCTCATGTTACCAAAAGGGATATAAATTTCAATAGATGAATATTTTAATTTAGATCTTGCGTGTTTACTATTAAAAATAACTTTACGTGACAATTGATGCTGATGATGTGAATATTTGTTTTCATTAATTTACTCCAAGCCTCAACAAAAAGCATATTAAAACAAATTCGATATGGCAATGATCCCGAAGAATATCTGTATAAATATATTGTGAAATCGAATTCTAATTATTGATATTCCAAGTTAAAAATTCTCTCAATTTCATAGAGAAACAAAAACATTAGTCCCAAAAGAGCCACATAAATATATTCGTTCTCCTGGTGCTGGGGCCCGCGTATAAAATAAGACATGATGATATATGTACGATCGGATACCCGAAAAAAATGGAGTATTTGAATTTGTGCTCCCATCTTATTTTGAGATTTTTAACAAGATTAATCGAATACCTGTTTTGTAAAATTCTATTACCTGAAATTAGATTCGGATTTGCAAATATTTATAGATCGTGGATACCCGATTTTCGGATAATTTTGCCCGGCCCTACCTATGCATACCACAGTTCTGACATAACAAAGAATGGTCCTAATAATAAATTTGGAATATACACGTACAACACAACAAAAACAGAACCAAAAGGCTACATTAAGTTGTGGTCTAAGCAAGATCTAGTGAACAACAAAGCCGAACCATTCACACAACGAAGCACGAGTAACCTGCGATCTACGTACGTTCCGCAGACGAGTTTTGATAGATCGAACATCTCGGGCGGGATCTGCTTTCTCACTTCTTGAACCACGTTCCCCGGGGATTCTACCCGATCGTCGAGATTCATCGTCACCTCGATTTCGCCCGAAACGAGTTTTGCCACTGGAAGACTAGACGGAAACTCCTTAAAGGGCACGACTTTCTTCCACTTCTCACTCTCGAGCTTCTGGGCAAGTGGTTCCTCCGTATCTGGTCCACCCAACGAGAACTTCCCGATGTTCTTTTCTTCTTTCAGATACAGCCTTCTCCCGGCCACTAGTCTGACTTGAGAGAGCGTCTGTAACTTTCCGGTGGTTCCGGTCTTGCCATGTGGCCAGTCTTTGCTTGTCATGGCGGTGAATCCTACTTCGGTGGTGAAAGAGAGGACGTCATTGACCTTTGAAGCTCTTGTTATCGTTAAGTGGACATTGCCTATCAGTGCACGAGTTGTGGCCTGACGCAGAGTTAAACCTATGTGCCTTCCAGTTGAGTAAAGCAATCGCCATTTCCCCGGGAATAGCTCCAACCAGTTCTGCATTTTTCCGAAAAAGAAGAAAAGTTAAGCCACTGGACTCGAGGGAAAGATCGAGGATGAAGAAAATGAGAATTCCTTACTTTTGGTTTTGGATATGGATTCAGCATTTCCATTAGTTCGATGAAGTGTGCAAGCCTTTGCCGCTAGAAGGAAGGAAGGAAGGAAGGAAGGCGTTTTCGGTTAGCCAAGCAAATGTCGCTATTTAAGACGTGGAAAACGGAAATGAACATTCTCTGGAGCTACCAGCTTTATCATATTCCCGATTTGATACCTTTTCACTACAACTGACTCTATAGGATAATTGAGGTTGAAGTTCAGGGCGAGTGAAAGATTAAGCAGGTTTACACTGGCTTTACCGATATTTTATCATTGCCAAGAAAGATTGGAACATGGCCACACCTCGAGATTATGGAAGATGTATAGAAGAAACCGGACTACAAAATCATTATACCTGAGGCTTATGGTAGATGTATTCTTCTGAAATCCTCACTGCAGTTGATCCGAGACCCCACCGGATGATATCCATGGATGGGGCAACTCGCCATCTTGGACCACAGAGAAAGGGATGTTTAAGAGCATCCAAGCAACTGCAACCCAAAATTCAACGTTTCTTTCACCCCCCGTAAGTATGAAATTAATCAAAGATAGTGTTTCCAAGACATGTTTATAATTCTCCGATTTGTTACCTTATTCTTTTAGATGGCCTGGCGGCAATCAATAACGATAGAAGGTGCCAACCTGAACCCCAGTATCTATCAAGTATCTGCAAGAAAAGAGGATGATAAATAACTCCTGAATGGACAGCAAATCACATTCTCGTAGTAAACTCAAAACCCAAAACCCTAAACATCAGTTACATACTTGCACTCCAACATTTCCAGATTGGGAGTTTGTATTGAGAGTCTTCACAAAGAATTCCCGTAGCGAGGAAGGATCATTCCCCTGGGCATAACAAATTCCATTTGAAAGTTATATATAGGAGGGTGTCACATAGATTTAAAAAATAAAACCAAATTTACGAGTAAAAACAAGCAACCTGGAATATGCGGAAAGGTAGTCGGTCATGTTAATACCTTAGCAAGGAAAGACTTAAATTTTGCAAAGATCAAAGGATCCATAAGCTCTTTGAGTATCATTTTTGCCATCATGAATCCAACGCACCTTTCGAGGGGAAAATAGAAACAAGTATCAATAAGTGCCTTGGTAAAGCAAACAAGGGAAAACTTAAGTTAAATGTTTCACTCTCAAAAATACCTCATGTCAAATGCTATCATCATTTGACGCCTATCCATGTTACTATAACGGTTACTAGAACTAGGGCCATCTTCGTAAAAGTCAGCAGCATTTCCGAGAATCCCGACCTAATATGGAGAAACCCAGAAGCAAAATTTGATAGAACTTCTAAATAACAATGAAAAGTCACACATTTATCTAATACACTAACATAGCAACCTAGAGTTGAAAGGTCTATACTAACTTTGATGTGTCTATCCACAGGGCTTATGTGCACATTTTCCAGTCTCAGTTCTGTGTGGGCAAGACCATGGCTGTGCAAGTAATTGACCTTCAAGTTTAAGAGAGTATAAAAATCATTTCAGCTAAACCATGCATGAGAAACAAGGAAAGAAAGGTTATTCTGCTTGTATAAGAGAGACAAGACATACCCCGATCAAAAGATCCCTCATGAGTATACGAATCATTCTTAACTGCCTCGAAACAGCAGGCCCACCAATTGTATCATCCCCCACCTTTCTGACAGATTCTTCATCCAATGCAAGGGTAGCTTCTAAAGTTGGAAGCCAATCAGATTGTTGAAGCCAATGCCTCAGAGAAAAACTACCATGGTACTGCAAGAAGAGACACAAAGTAAAGAATGGAGGAAGGAATCCATTTAAACAAACGGTTTGCAACGTCTATGTCTGAAAGTGAAGCACTTACCCCATGCACCAGGGTAAATAAGTCACGACCATCTTTTGAATTAGAGGAGATATAACCATGAACTTGCAACGAGTAAGAATGGTATAGAAGTCTACGACGAGCAAGCTTCTTTAATACCTGCAAGTCATACAAATTCCACATTTGCAAAATGAAGAGCACTAAACTAAGTTAAACCCAAAAAGGAGACCGAACCTCTATGGCTCGTCTTCCCCTCCTTTGAGCATGAGTGGTAGTAAGTTTCCGAAGAACAACTCCTTGGTTAAATAAAGGGCTGCAACATTTACATTATAGCACCATATATGAAGCTTGATTTTACCTTGCAGTGATGTAATACAATGAACCAGAGACTGACCTATCTGGATCCTGAACTATGGCTTCAAACACAAGTTCATCTGCCTGCAAAACAGGAAATCGGTAAGATAGGGTAACTAGCCACTGTCAGTCAGTGCATATACAGGTAAATGAAGTTGGCATACCCTCCCTCCATGGCCAAGGCTGACACGATCAAGAACCTTAAAATCGGACCAAGTGAACTGCATTACATGTGCAGATGCATCCTCTGCGGAAACTGACACATTGCTCTGATTATACTCGTCCATCTCCACTGAAGATTTAGATGTTCCGGAGGATGAACAACGGACTTTCACTGGTCGTGTCCGAACTGAATACGTGGGCTTCCATACGATGCGGTTAAGTTTCTGACCAACCGATTTGGCCGAAAAATTTCTTGCAGAATACCACACTTCCGATTTCCCAAGATTTGGACTTGAACAAACACCGCAAAGCGCCATTCAACAAAACACCAAACCTCTACAAAAAAAAAAAGGAAAACAGAGGAAAAACAATGAGACTCTCCATCCCAATTTATCACGTTACCATTTCGCCCGACACAGGACAAGGCCGTTTACATAATCGACGCGTTAAACGATCGGTGTTCATCAAGTTAGTCATTTCCTCCGTTCCATTCGATGAAACCATTGAAGAAAACTCAACCCCTCAACAAAATACTCTTTCCATATCATCCAGAAATCAATACCTTAACCTCCGAATCAAACAATCAGGCCCGAGAAAGAAACAAAATTTCCGCACACAACTCCAACGATCAAAACCTCAAAAGCTAAAGAATTCGAATTTGAGAGCTTAAACATGAAAGCAACTCCTCCTCCTCATCTGATGGGGCTGTTGCCAATGCCATGGAAGCTGGAAAAAGCAGGAAACCCCGCACAGAGGAGAGAAGCCATAAACAGGAGCAAGTGAAGTCGGATGATGGTGGTGGTGGTGGTGAAGGGGAGGAGACATTAGGTCCTGATGAAACTCATGAATCCCCTGATGAGTCAGTAATAAGTCGGATACATCCCCATTGATACCAATTTTCTCGTTCCTTGAAACTTTTCCTCTCTCTCCCGTTTTACTCTGATTTGGCTCCCCAAAAAAAAAAATTCCTCTTTCTCACCCCTTTTTATTTGTTCTCCCCTTTGCTCTTTTTTTTAATGAAAATCAAACAAAAAAAACAAATCACGTAAAAAAAAAGGGTTGTTTGGATCTCTGATACTTTGTGAGAGATGGGGGTTCGGTAAAGTACTGACTGCGTAAGGAAAGATGGTGTGACATTAAAGGAAGAGTCGCAGCGAACACGTATATAACGACACAGAGGCGCGTGAGAGTTGCGTGACGAAGCACGCCTGAGGTCTCGCGCCTCGAGCTCGGCTCACGTCTACGTCTGTCGTCCCTCTTTTAACAAATATCTCCGCTCTCTTTAATGGGCCCAATTGAGCCTCCCACTTTATGGGCCTGATTTTAATGGGCCTATTCGATCTCACTCTTTATGACGTGGCGGGATATGATTGGCTGATAGACGAGAAGCAACGAGACCATAAACCAGGACATAACCGTAATAACTCCGATTTTAGAGGGTAATACGGTAATTAATACATGGGAATTATCTCCCACAAGGCTTCCCCTAATCAAATGAGAAAACGTAGTTCAGGTTTTTTCGTGCGCATCCCTTTCTTTTTTTTCCCGTCCCTGTTTTTTTTTTCCTGCTCAGCATCATTGGCTCCTTCCACATTTATCCCCAATCACCGTACCAATCTCGCCGCCGCCGGTGTATTTCCCGGCGATCTGGTGTCTCCGGTTACTGTTTCTCATCAACGGAATCTGTATTTCTCAAGCTAGGGTTTGTATCCTCGCGGTCAAGGCCTGAATCTTAGTTACCATTTCGATTTTAGGGTTTCTGTTTTCTTCATTTTAAGGATTTAATCGCCGTTTTCTCGAGAGGACAAGTGTCTCAGTCTGAGTTCTTATGGTTATGGAGGTTGCTCACTAGGGTATTCGAATCCTCTGTGTTCGTTTCGGCTTTTGGGTCGTCAGGGTTTTCGCTTTTTCTCCTCGCTGTTCAGTGATTTCCGGGGATGCCACGGAGTTCAAGGCATAAATCGAGCAAACATAGCTCTAGGGATGCGAGGGAGTACTCTGATTCGGAAAAAGAATCTAGTTTGAGAGAGAGGAAGAGCAAAGACGAGAGTAGCACTAGAGTTTCGAAGGAATCGGGTTCTGGAGGCAAACGCAAGCTTGATTCCAAGGATAATAAAGAGTACTATGACTCTTTCAATGGCGAGTATTACGAGGAGCACACTTCCTCGAAACGTCGCAAAGAGAAAACAGAAGACGGTCTTAGTGATAGGTGGAATGGCGGAGATGAAGACAGAGAGGGGAGTTCGAAGAAGTCGAAGAGTTCTAGTGAGAAGAGTAGGAGGAGAGAGGAAGTAGATGGTGAGGAGACGAAGAAAAGTAGTAGTAAGTCTGATGGGAAACATAGGGAGTCTAGTCGAAGGGAAAACAGAGAGATTGAGAAGGAGAAGGATAGAGACAGAGACCGAAACCGTGATAGGAAATATAAGGAACGGAAAAGTGAGAAGTTGCATGGTGGTGAAGATCATTATGGGTCCAAGGCGGTGTCTGATAAAACTGGTAAGGGAACTCGATTATTTGATGATCGAATTTGTAATGACCTGACCTCTGAAAAGCTTGTTTCCGTTAAATTTGCATGTTTGGTCCCAATGCATGCATTGTCGTTGGTGACATCTTTTTTTCTTTGGTTGAGAAAGCCAGGGGCTGAATTTATGAAATGGCCGCCTGTAAATTAGTGGTTTGGTTCTCATTGTTTAGTGAGTTTGATTGAAAACATAGTTGATTTTGGCTGGTTTGCAACCTGCATTGAGATTCATTGGTTGTTTTGCAGTGCTTGAGATGAATTGAAATTCTCAACAGGAGGCTGAAAAAAATTTGCAGGATACATTTTTAATTTCTTATGAAGAGGTTCTAGCATCTTTGTAAGTCATCTTGATAGGGAAAGTTAAGTTTTTTAAAGCTTCTTTGTTCTTATATCTACCGATAGTGTATGTTACGAGTTATTGCTGCTAGATCGCATTTGTTACTCGCTTGCTATTCATGAATGCTGCATCTATGGGTGGTTAAAAGATGGTGATCTCAATCTGATGATCTAAGTTTATCGAGTAAAAACAATATGCCTCATATTCACTGGGGAAGCCTGGAAAGCTAGTGTGTAAAATAGTTTTTTTCTGTACCTTTACTAATCTCTTTTTGTTTTTATAAAATACTTCAGACTTGAATTCTCAAGAGCAGCTACGAAGTCCAGGGTCAGAGAGTTATTCTGAGAAGCAAGCAAGGCGAAAGCGGGATAATTATGGTGATGGTGATAAGCATCAAGATAGCGTTGATGATGTAAATCAGAAGCTTTTGATTTCAGGAGATGATAACGTTAAAGATGGAAGTCAGAGGGGAGATAAGAACAAAGATAAATGTGAAAAAGACATTGAAGACGAGAAACAGTGGGGTGCTAAGCAGAAGGATGACCTACCCCCTAAAGAACACACTAGGTCTGATGATAAGCCCTTCGGAGATGAAAAAGATGTTTCTGAAAGTAAACGGAAGAAATCAAAATTTCAGGAGAACGATCGTGACCATGGTCAAGAGTATGGGCATGAGCCTGACAGTGAACATGATGGATATTGTGATCGTTCTCGTGATTATGAACGCAGTCGAGACTATGAGCGAGGTCGAGGTCGAGACCGTGAGCGAGATAAGGACCGGGATCATGAGCGAGATAGGGATCGTGATCGGGATAGGGATAGGGACAGGGATACAGAACGTGATCGGGATAGGGATAGGGACAGGAACAAGGAACATGATCGTGATCGCCGTGATTATGAGCGCGAGCGGGTTCGTGACCGTGATCGGAGTAGAGTTCGAGACAGGGATCATGATAGGGAAAGGACCCGTGATGGAGAGAGAGGCCATAGTCGTGATTATTCTTACGATCAAGAACAAAGCAATGGTGAACATGGCAGAGATTTTGATGGGGATGTTCCGCATTTTGATAACCAAAGCGGCCATCGCAAAGATAGTAGGGAAAAGTTACATAC
>NW_010969135.1:613832-623005 GCF_000463585.1 Tarenaya hassleriana | reverse complement strand
TAGGGAAAGGAGGAGATCTCCAGATGATCACGATGACCTGAGTGACAACAAATCTAGGACCCTCGTAGCTCATGCTGACATGGAAACTAAAAGTAACAGGGAGCAACCCTCCAGTTCTCACGGGGCTCAAGATGATATCGGGTATAATTTTGTTCTTTTACCATATGGGTAGTGGTGATTGGTGCTTTCTTTATTTATTTGGAGTTGAAGTGTGCTCTTGAATTTAAATTTACTCATGCGATATATCTTAGGACTGCTATATGAATTGATTTAATCTTATAGTCTGTTTGTTTTACTTGTCAAGAACTGTACTTGCTGTTTTTGTTTGCCATTCGTTTTCTTGGGCTGCGTAGTGGAAAGTCCTGAGTACAATTATGTTTTCATCACAGGCATATTTCGGATCAGATATCGAAAGGAATCTCTTCCAGGGACGCAGCAGATCTGTCTGGAGGGTCAGAGAGAGGTTTGAAATATAGAGCTTCTGAGAAAACAGTAAAAATGGAGGATGGTTCTTTTGGTGAGTTGTCTGTTGAAAGATCTTCCAGTACAAAAGCTTCACCTCGCTTAATGGAAAAATCTCCCTCTTCGACTAGCCTTGAGCGTAGATACATAAATCGAAGTGGTACAAGACGGAGCGTTGAGGTTGAAGAAACAGGCCAGAGGAGTCACACCCGAGATCTTTCAGCTCATGAAGAGAGATTGAGTAGGGACTTACCTTCTGAGAAGTCTTTTGGAGATTCATCCCAGGCAGAATTATCCTTTGGTTATAAAGCCCACCTAAACAACTCATCCTTCCCACCACGTCCTGAATCTAAGGGTGGAATGGGCAGCCCTATAGTGGGCTCGCATGAAGAGGATAACAGGGTCAATATCGGTGGGCGTTACAAGAGGGGTGGTGATTTGAATATGGGAAGAGGCCAAGGGAATGCATGGAGGGGCACTCCAAACTGGCCTTCCCCAGTCCCAAACGGATTTATTCCATTTCCACATGGTCCACCTCATGGGGGTTTTCAATCTATGATGCCACAATTCCCATCTCCGTCTCTCTTTGGTGTCAGACCTTCAATGGAAATGAGTCATTCTGGAATACCTTATCACATTACTGATGCCGAGAGGTTCTCTGGTCACCTGCGTCCACTCGGTTGGCAAAATATGATGGATGGATCGAGCCCTTCTCACATGCATGGGTGGGATATGAGTAACGGTATATTCAGCAGGGATGAACCACACATGTATGGAGGAGCTGAGTGGGACCATACCAGACGAATGCATAACCGGGGTTGGGAATCTAGTGCAGATGCATGGAAAGCCCAAAATGGGGATGCGAGCATGGATGTCTCGTCGGTGGCCCAAAAGGACGGGCAGCCAGGACAAACTGCGGATGACGATGTTCTTACTGGCCAGACAAATCACTCTGAACGTAACAGGGCAAAAAGCGTTGAAGGAGCTGGGGCTAATCTAACATCACCATCGAAAGACTTGTCCATGAATTCTCCTAACATTGTGGCCGATGAGACAAGTGGCCATCCCATTGCAGAATCGGCAGATAATGCCGAGTGTTATGCCCGCTATTACCTTTCTAAGCTTGATATATCGGTAGAACTTGTCGATGCTGAGCTGCATAGCGAGTGCATGAGCTTAGTAATGGATGAAAAAAGTCCAATAATTGTCGATGGAAGTGCTGTGGTTATAAATCTTAAGGTAAATTCTCTCCCTCCCCCACAATCTTCCTGTGTGTGAATTGTGTTTTTACATGTTATCCATGATCCATGTGCTGACATCAGATGTTCTAATTCGTATGCAGACATTCTTTTCTCGACACTATGATTTCCCATGTGCTAATATCTCTCCATACATTGTTTCGAGTGCAGGATGAAGGAAAAGCGTTGGTGAAGGATGACTATGCCACCTTGTCAATGTTCTCGTTGATTCCTACCGGAAACAGTTCACTGTTTCAGGTAATGAATGCCCTAATATAAATCCTTTTTTTTTTGTCTTCTGAGGCTTAAGCCTAATGAGATGATGGTTGATTTCCCAAGAAGAGAAAGCCTTGAGACTAATCTTTTGTTAGAGTAATAATAGTAATGGAGTGATTTATTGAACATGCAGACGGCTATGGAGATGTACAAGGAGCAGAGGGCTGAGATGAAGGGTCTTCCGGAGGTCGGTCCTCCATATAGGGAGAATGGGAAGGAAGAAGAGGGGAGTTGTACCAGAGCATCAGACTCACAGGAAGAGAAACTGGGAGGTGAGACAGTAGGCAAACATGAAAGCAACTCCTCCTCCTCATCTGATGGGGCTGTTGCCAATGCCATGGAAGCTGGAAAAAGCAGGAAACCCCGCACAGAGGAGAGAAGCCATAAACAGGAGCAAGTGAAGTCGGATGATGGTGGTGGTGGTGGTGAAGGGGAGGAGACATTAGGTCCTGATGAAACTCATGAATCCCCTGATGAGTCAGTAATAAGTCGGATACATCCCCATTGATACCAATTTTCTCGTTCCTTGAAACTTTTCCTCTCTCTCCCGTTTTACTCTGATTTGGCTCCCCAAAAAAAAAAATTCCTCTTTCTCACCCCTTTTTATTTGTTCTCCCCTTTGCTCTTTTTTTTAATGAAAATCAAACAAAAAAAACAAATCACGTAAAAAAAAAGGGTTGTTTGGATCTCTGATACTTTGTGAGAGATGGGGGTTCGGTAAAGTACTGACTGCGTAAGGAAAGATGGTGTGACATTAAAGAAAAAGAGGTGACAAAGGAGGGAGAGACCTATACACTGAAATCCAGAGTAAGAGACTAAAAAAACCCTACCGGAAGCTGCTCTTGTTCCATCAGCCTCAGAGAGAATGAAATAAAGCCTATACGATTGTTGTTGTTGTGGTCGGGAATAAGGAAAATGAAAAAAGAGTTTACGTCCTTGCGGATGAAAACAATACAAGCCTTCCTCCTCCTCCCCTCCTTCCAGCAGCAGCAGCAGCAGGGAATGATCATCTGTGTGTAGAAAGCCACACCAGATTCTCTCTAATTCATGAATTTCCTGCAGTTGGGGGCTTTACAGAGACATGGCACCTTGAATTCATCAGGCTCGTTCGGATCAAACAAGTAATCATACCTGCCACCACCACCCATTACCCAAAAAAAGAAGAGTTTTTGTCAATAATACTATACATATAATGGGGAGGAGGGGGAGTTTGGGGAACAACGTTAGCTCTTCGCCAGTAGAGACGGTGGTCTTAGCGATGAGTACGATCCGGCTTTCATCATCAACTCCTACGCTCATTATCCTCGCGTAGCAATTCGGCATGCACTGCCACCCCAAATCAATATATATATATATATATCAATCCAAAACTCCTCTAGAAAAAAAAAACAACTGAACTGAACCCATCATTTATTTCTATTTGGCATTACCGAATGGTTGATAAGTCTAGCTATGTTCCCTTTATCTGTTGCGTCCACCACTACTTCCTCACTGATCTTGAAGAGCTGCCACACATGGAAATGTACATAACCAACCATTGAAAGAGATAAAGAGAGAGACAGACTTTACATAAGGAGAGAGAGGGGAAAACATCAAAAAGTCTCCTCCTTGACTCACATAACAATCTTTCCCTTCTCTACGATAACGTGCTTCCCTTAGGTCTGCAATGCTTCTTCTCACCTGTTCCCCTCTGTATTCAAGTACCTGAAATACACACACATAAACATACATATGCATACACAAAAGATGCAACTTATAAACATATCTATGGATCTCTCTTTGCCTACCATTTCTCCCTCTTGTATATTCCTTCTTGCAAAGAGGCCCCACCCGTGTATCCCAGATCGCCCATAGCATACCCGATCCATTTCTGTCCTCTGTCACAAGAAACAAATACTTGTCAGAGTTGTTCTCTACATATCCACACTCTCTTTAAAAGCATCTGGTCTGGAATGCCTGCCTGCAAGTAGTTAAGCCGTTCTCTGAAAGACGAAAATGATTCGGGTTCTTCTGCCACGTGCTACACATTATTTAACCAAAAAAAGTGTCACGAAATAATAATAAGGTTTAGTACCCAAAAACGTAATTGCATTACAGGCATTTAAGAAAGACTTTCTTACCCTGAATGTGTTCAGTGTTTGTATCGCTTCTGAAGGATGATGGCTCAGTCCCCTAACGTGGAGAGGGATGGCTTCTTCTTCCGTCCTCTACCACACAGACACACACACAAAGATCAAACGGATGATCACGAGGGATAACCTATGCATAAATAGATTTTTTTGTTTACAAACACGTAAAAATACCTTCTTGCTATTGATCTTTCTTTTAAATATTCGACAACGGGCAGCTGAAAACGAGTCACATATTATGGTATCTTCTTCTGGTGATTCTTCAGCCTCGAATCTGTTTGATGAAATAAGTCTTGAACCACCTTTCTTTTTGTTTTGAACGAGGCTTTTGGCCGAGAAGACTCCTGAAGGAGTTTGTATAATTAACACTGTGTCCGGGTTTGGAGCCCTGCACACCAAAAAACAAGAACAGGAGGAACAAAATCACAACCAACCACCAACAAAAAAGGTATCATAATCCCGATATGCAGAAAGTTTACCTGTGATAAGAGCAGTATGACACCATCCTCGTTATCTGTCTACCATTTTTCTCCAAACAATGCAACTATATTGAAAAGGAATTCACAATAGTAGTGAAATGAAATGTCAACAGAAACATTTAATGACCAGAAAAAAAAATTTCCAGCTGAAGGCACTTAATGAGAGTAATGCCTATCTAACCTCAGTTGCGATTCATAAGATTTACAGCATTTTGGTTCCATGACCAGATGAAATAAACAGAAACTTCAACTGGATTGAGGAAAGGTCCGAAGATATGGCTTACCTCCATCCTATAACCAGCCCTGGAGGCACACATGGCATGGTAGTAAGTAGAGCATCTACAACACTGAGTGCACGATCCGTGTATTTGTTTGCATATCACACAAATCTGAAATCCACACAAACCAAGGAAGGTTTCATCCCATTTTAGTTTTGCTCAAACAAAATTTTCCGAAACAAGCAAGTTAAACCATTTCTCATCAACATCTCACAGGAAAAGAGAGTGGTTCTATGGACCAACTAGAAAGAACAGAATAAGCAAAATATGACGCACAATCAGTTGCCATTAAAATTACGATTTTTCACCTTCACAAAATTACTCGATGGAATACTCAGAATCCCCACAGCCGGTTCCATTTTCTCATCGCTTGCAAAACATACTTCGGGCTGAAACCAAGCACACGTCACATGAACCCACAGTGTCTCCACATCAGTTGGCTTCAAAGCACCTCCTATCGTCGTCAGAACATAGATAGCCACGAAAATCAGATGAAGTGAAAAGACACCACATAGTCAATGAGGACATATCTTTAAAGAAAAGAAGTAGCAGAATAGGTTTCGTAAAACCATTTGCCACCCGGAAAGGCATTAGATTCCAGATAAAAACTCTTCTGCAGTTGCAGTGTTCAAAGCAGTGTAACAAAGAGGGTAAGACCACCTCAAAACATATGTTGTTCCATGGAAATAATTGAAGAACTGGACAATAGAAATACATACCTTTTACAGGACAGAGACAACATTCCCGCTTAATATCAGGTGTCTCGCATGCTTTGCAGACCCATGATGTGAAATCATGAACATTTCTTGCCCCGTAGCATTCTTGATGGACTGCTATCTGACATCTGCAGGGCAAAATTGGCAAACAGACATGATAGTATTTAGATAATGCTTAACAAGTTCAATATGTCGCCAGAACATATATCATGAGAACAACAATGTTGGTTGAAGAGTAATAGGACTGACAATAATAAAATGGGAAAGTTTTTGCTCAATGATCTTTATCTAGACAAACTAGTACTAGCAGTGAACTTCTAGTTTACACAAACTGCAGTGTGAGCTAAAGGTTGGTGTTTCTTTCATGACAAAAATACAGCCCAAATGCAAATTTCAATATAAAATTCAAAGATTTGATTAGATGAACAAAATATTCGGTTTTTATTCCTAACCTACGGTTTTACCAAACAAAATTGAGCAAAGATAGCTCATATAAACAGAACCTGTTGCAGATAATGATCTTGTTATAGTCCCAGTCTTCAACCCATCTGCAAACTGCACATCGCTCTGTCGTCCACCTTGCATTGACGGGCTCATACTTCTCTGCCAACAATCAAAGAGCAAGTCAACATAAGCACACCAAAAGGCAGATGAGATGAGGCTTCTAAAGCAATCATATTCCATTTCCTCGATACCTCTCAGAAATGCAAGCAATCGTTGCTTTCTCTCCTTTACAGAAGGTCTTCTAGGGGGTTTCTCTGCAGTGGCATTCGCATGAAACTCTGCTACTTTCAACATCTGTGGAGTAAGGGTATGGTTTGAGCTTATAAATCAAGGCAATTACTTCTGTAAACTCCAATGAAAGATGCCAATATGCCCGAAAGACAGAAGAAGAAGAATTGTACAAACCCATTCTTCAAGTGGTAGCTTGGAGCTTTTAACTTTCACACTGGTCTTCCAGTTTCTTGCTTTTGAACCGGTATGCCTTTCCCATTCACTAAGTGCTTTCCTTTCCGGCCCGCATAAACCACACTTACATACAACTCTGGAGAAAAACCAAATGGAGTAAAAATAATGTCTGTGGATCTTTTCAGTGGAAAAACCAGAGAAGCAAAGTAGTTATAGCTCGAACAATTCTTGCTTCGCCTTAGTTCTAGAAGTGAATTTGAGACAGAAGAAAGGAATGTTTAAGGGGGAAAACTATCATGGAATTGGTTTCTGCTTACAAATGAAGGCTTGGAAAATATATGCCTTCCACTCCAGAGCAGATAACGACAACCTTGTCAGGAAGCACCATACGGCCACTGCTTTTGCCAAGTCTGTATGAGAAAACTCAGATTTAGGAGTTTGGTAATCACAAGAGAACTATTTTTAACTTTCAAAAGAGTCTCCGATAAAAGGGGAAAGAAAAGGCCTACTTGGATTTTGAGTCTCTTTTTTCTGAATCGGATAGTTCGAAGTTAAATTTTGCTCTGCAGGTAGGGCAATAGTAATCTGTTCCCTCCAAATCCTTCAAATGATCAAATGAAAATTATGAACCGGGGTCCGGTCAGAAGTTTTGAATTTACTTCCCATACTCATACATGCATGGAGATAAGACTACAATCTTTATAGGAACAAAATGAAAGTACCTTAAAATGGTTGCGTGATATGTGGTCACACGTTGCATGTACCCAAACCTTACAGCCATCGCAACGCACCTGATATACCAGACAGATCAGACAGTGAATTATAACAAAAAAATATATGAGAGAAGAAGAAAAGACTAAACATGAAAAGCAGAACATAATTTGTTAATTTTCTCACCCAGCTTTGACTGTCCAAATGATTCTCTATCTTCTTGCATATACCGCAATAGTGCTTGGATTTTGTCAACTGCAAAAACCAACAGATATATAATCATTCAACTCATTTGAAACTGAAGCTTTAAATTATAAGGCAACAAGGACCACAATGCAATTATACATACCCTAGAACATGTTTTACACAATAACTGATCTCCAGGAATCAGAGCTTTTATTTGTTTTGCCACCTTAAAAGAAAGAATCGTTCCACATCCTTCACAGGCTTGTGGATCTCTGTATTTCTTGAATATGTCCTGCAAAACGTAGAATTAAAAGAGAATTATATAAGCAAAGAATGAAGGTCACATTACAACATGCTAGAAAAAGAAAACCAAATACAAAAAGGGTTTGCAGATAGAAAATTTGCCTGGTTAGAAGTGTGAAAGTCAAGATCCTGGTTTGAACCTGTGGCCTCTTGAACCCATCTATAGATGGAATCGTCAAAAGTTGGGTTACCAGCAGCCATGTTAATATCCTGCATCAACTTCTCTGTGAATCCTTGTTCTGCCAAAAACGCTTCTTCCAATGCCATCTGAAAATCAGGAGGGTTGCATCCATGCAATTCAGACTGATCTTGGAACCTGATGAATAAGCACCTGTTGAGCGTGTATCCACAGGAATTATCTAGGAAAAATAAATATTAGCAACCCACCTGCCTACATAATCCACGAAAGGGAAGATCATCCCCCTTCTCACCCATGCATAATCCTGCTTACATAATCAGAGTTAAACCATATATCAAACTCTTAACATCTTTTAAGACCCTAAAAGAAAGCAAGATTTATACAGTAAACAACATTCCCCAAATAGAAATCGATTTTGCTTCCCATACCCTTTCGTTCTCATTCCCAGAGTGACCAAAGAACATTACACAGGCTGCATCTGGTACACAAGCACGCAAAACAAGCTCGGGTGCTTGTGTCATTGGATCAATAACAATGGCAGGCCAAAATGGCTCTTTTGTCCCCGATTTTGCCCAAACCAAGTCACCCGAATAGAAGTCCTCCGGCCCATAAATCCCATCTTTCTTCGTATGGTTCTCATCTTCCTGCAATCTCTCAACAGGAAGACGTGGTTCATCTTCGATGAACTTTTGCTCGTTAATGGAAGTAAGCGTGCTACGTGAACTCATATACTTCTTCATGTAAGAACTGTTGTATCCAACGCCCTGTTCACAGTCATCATCCTCCTCTTCTTCACACAATTCACTATACTTGTGGTCGCTACGACCAGATTTTTCTTTGGGGTGCTTACTTTTCAACACATGGTTACTAGCTTTTGGAACCCGAAAACTAGGCTTCACCTTTCTGCATTCTGCTTCTTCCTCATAATCCTGAACACTACTCGTTTTGCTCTCCTTCCTCCAATTCTCAATAACAGAGTCGTTAAACCGAGAAGGAAGTACCTGAACTCGTCCCCTCGATGTTCGAACAAGCGGAGGACGCGAAACCTCAGCCGCCCGGACACTCCCACGGCCGGAATCCGGTCTTCCATTGGACTTTGACTCAACCTCGCCGGGAGAGCACGAAACTTCGGTGCACCACGAAGCAGCGAATTCCTTCTCTCTGGGACTGCGAATGCCCCCATTGAGGTTCACCGGAACAATCCCGGCGGCAACCACTCCGAGAAGGTTGAGTGGATAGTAACAACCCAAGTTTACCTTTCTCTTCTTCCGAGCCACCGCCGTGCCTCCGCCGTCGTCGTCATCACTCGCCGAGTTGCCGAATTTGCACCGTTTCAAACTCGGCATT
>NW_010969135.1:605629-613089 GCF_000463585.1 Tarenaya hassleriana | reverse complement strand
GCATTCGGGTTTTCAATTTCCGTTTGATAATCATTTCCGTTCAGAAGATTCAGGATCAATCAAAGCATCACAGTTACCGTTGTTCCAATCCAGAAACAGCAACTAAAACCCCTCCCAAATTTCCGAATCGCCCACAAACCCTAATCGCACTCAATTTCAGAATTTCCCAGACTCAAGCGACCGCCAACGGGAAACCCCGAGAAAATTCGACCGACTCGCTTGACCCACTATCGGAAATCGCATACCAGTCGTAACGAACGACGAAAGGAAGATAATTGCAGAATAATTTCGATGGAAGAAGACGGATGTTTCGCAGAAACACGAAAGAACGCAGAGAGAGAGAGAGCGTCGAAAGAACAGAGAGAGATCTGTTCCAAACTCTTTCTCTCTCAATCTCTCCCTCTATGAATTCAGAGAAACCAAAGCAAAAAAAAAAAATGCGACTTTCCTTGTGATTTGGATAAGAAAACCAGAATGCCAAATTTCTTTAATCGGAAGACGAAAAATTTTCACAATTTTTTTTTCGGGTAAGAAAGTTTTTAAGAGAGAGAAAGCGTGACAGAGCTTAAGAGAGAGAGAGAGCAATGGGTACGTTTGGTGTTGTTGCCTTCTCTACTCCTATATCGTGAACGTGCACATTACTGTTGAACAAAGAGCGTGGGCTAACCTGCACAGCGCGTGATGCAACCACGGTTTTCTCTCCTCTCTCTCTCTCTCTCTCTCATCGTTTCTTCTCTTTGGCTCGAAACCCAAATTCTGAAATCGAGTCTGATACGTTCTTTCCTCTTCTCTGATCTCTTTTTGGTGAAATGAAGCTGTTTCTATGGGGGCGTTTGGAAAAAAGTTTAGATCTTTTTGGTCACATTGAGACATGGGCTCCAAGAACCTTGGAACTGGAACTTACATGGTACGACGGTTTATTGGTCGGACGATTCTATATACGTCCAATCTCTATTGACCTTTTTATTCCATTTCTGTTCCTTTGTTGTATTTGGTTTGATTTAAGGTTACTGCTCGTCTTCTTTCGTGTAAAGGTGTAACCTTTATATATATATATACTGCGCTTCATTACTTTCACATGAAATTTCTTGTATAAACATAAAAGTAGGGTCAAGAAATTGAAATTTGCCCAGGAATCATGAAACCCAATTTTGATACTGTTCATGTAGACAGGGTGGAAACTGCTATATAAATGAAATGAATAAAATTGAAAAGTTTCCCACCATTTTATTTTTTCATATTCTTGAAGGGTATTCTCGTAAATACACGATATTGTATGACATCCTCCGACGTGAAAAGATTCAACTGCAGTAAAAAAGTGCATCCCCAGAGGGTGAAGTGAACAAGCTTCATAGGATCTAACACACAAATAGTTATACATACATACACACATATACATAGATAGTTATATATATATATATAAAGGCAAGTCCTAAGCCGCCATTACATCTGTGACAACAACTTTCTTCCTATTCTATGCTGAAGTGAACAAACTACAAAACGAAGATCGGCTTCTGACATAAGCTGGTTATTACAGCTAACTATGTAATTAACACCAATTAAACTACTTTTCTAACTAGCCAAACGGTTCTTAATTCTTCCTTTACTTCGCCCTACAAGTCAGGCTTCGGTTCATTGTTCTTCCTCTGCTTTTGCCCTCCATTTGTTTTATATCGTTCTTGCTCTGTTGTGTTCTGGGCTCTTGATGTTCTAATGCTTCTCCTCGGTTTTCGCAAACCTTCCTCTGATCCTTGGTTGATTGTCGGCAAGAGCCTTCCTACAAGCATACTGAAGCCACACAGAAACAACAAAAGATTCGGTTTAGGCCAATGAATCTTCTGAACGATAGTGGCACTGGCAAAGATCTTTGACCTGATGGTCTTTGATGAAGTTTACCTTGATTTTGCGCCTGAAATTCCTCCTGCTCTTCTTGTTCCTGTATCGGGAAAGCTTCTCCCGACGATCTTCAGAGGTGCAGTTACCGATGATCCGATCCAGGGGAGATTGGACACGCCCCGTGTTTCGTGTCCCGAGTGTCTGTCATAATGTGAAAATTTTGATCACTGCCCAGTTCCTTGGAGAAGACCAGAGACAGGAAAGTCTCCACATTTATCAATTTTAGGCTAACAAATTCACTTGTTTTGCCAGGAACAGACAATTTCAGCAAGGACTTAGAACAAAAACTTGTACCGAGTTCAATGTTTTCAGCAAGAATGACAACAGTTCAAACCTGTATATCGCCTTCACTAAAGGCTCTTCTCATCCCATAAACAGCTCCGAATTCCAAAGGAGGAAAATCATGGAAGTTCTGAATCATCACAGCCAACTCCACAGAGCCCAGATTACCTGAGCTCACGCTCTTCTGAATCGGTGCACCACTCACCACTTTACTGTCCAAAACCCCGTTCTGGTTCCCATCGATTTTTGCCACTACAGAGATGTTCTTGATGTCCAAGACCTCAGAGAATGGAGAATCTATGGCTGATTTCATCATAAGGTCCTGTTCGCATTCGTAGAAAGCATTGTCCAGTAGCTGTTGCTCATTCTGTAATGGCCCGAGATGGCCGAGTTCAAGCCCTTGTGAGGTTATAACGTCTTCACCGCAAGAGATCATAGTCAAGGCTTCGGACAGCGGATCTATGGCTAAGATCGGTTCTTCGATGATCGGTTCAGGGGCTTTGAACAGGTCACCTTCTCCTCCAAGATCATACTCAGACACATTCAATGCCTGAACCAAGTCACTCTGTATCAAATCAGAAGAAACATCAGAAACAACATTAAGACAGAAGGAACACAAGAACACAATGTTACTTGAACCAAACATAGAGCTGATTTTCTTGGATTACGCAGAGAAACATAACATTGAGACAGTTTTCTTGGTTCAAACTTCAAAGGAGGCAAGGTGGTAATGAAGTGAAAAAAGAGGGATAAGTCTTGAAGAACACGGAATCTATGTTCCAGAAAACAGAAAAAGTTGTTGTCAATCGTATAAGATACCTTCTTTTCCAGCTTGTAAAAAGATAAAAAGGGAATTCCCATTATGTTAACCATAAAAAGGTCCTGTTTGGTTGCCGAGAAAATTCCCTTCTTTCCCCCACGGAAAAGTTTGGTCTTTCATATCATGCATGATGCAGCACAAGAAGATTCCGTCTTTTCCTCTGGCCAGAAAGACCCAATTCCCACTTATTTTCTCAGCAGCCAAACAGGTGGTCAGCGCAGCCAGACAAAAATTCACATCCCATCAAGTGGCCAAAGTTTCTCGGGAAAACAAAATTTGGCCACTGTGGTAGTAAACCGGTTCAATGTGCAATTTGCCATTAACCACAGATTTTCCCAGGAAAAATCACTTCACTAGCAGACAAAATTCCTTCCATCTCCCTCAAAAGTTGCACAACAGGAACCGAACCATCAAAATTTACCCGGAAAAAACAGAACCCAAACACCAAAAAATCAGTATAAATCACCAAAATTTGAAGACCCATCTCAAGAAAACGAATGCAGGGGCGTGAAACAAACCCAGAAAGAGAAAAAAAAGCAACAAAAAAAATGGCTAAGACAACAAAGGAACCTCATAGAAAAAGGGCAAGAAAACGGCTAAAAGGAAACTCTTTTTATTGTCTCCGAGGAAGAGGAAGAAGAAAACCAACCATTGGACCATTGAGCTTGTGGGATTCGGAGAGTTCTTCAAGTTGCTGAATTTCAGGAGAACAATTCTGCATGTATCGGAAAAACAACCCAGTTTCTGTAGACATTTCCTATTCTCCTTGTTCTTGCTCTCTCAAATCTGAGGCTGGAAATGGGTTTAGAGCAGAGGAGAGTGACCATAAAAAACAAACACAGACAGAGGGGCAACGCCACACCACGACCTGAGGGGAAAGTTTGGTACTTTGCCCTAATAAATAATACCCTATAGATATAAAAACTCCAAAAAAGGACAAGAAAGCAAAAAAAAAAAAAAGATGAAAAAAAATTGTGTCCCACCATACACCCTCTTATTTCCATGAAAGTTGAGATTTTTCTTTTTGGTAAAAACTCGTTGTAAATGAATAATTATAATTTTTTTTAAAATTCCGAAGAATGGAATCCACCAAGATGCTATACCCCAATTGATATAAAAATTTAAGAAAAAAAATTGTAAATTAATTTTTTAAAAGATAAAAAAAATCATATATTTATCTATAAAACGTACAAAAGCAGTGTATTTATTTGAACTTTTTTTCTGAAATAATTATAGCTATAAAATTTTGGACGGTACCTTTTGAAATGTTAAATGGTTTTCCAATTTTCATTTTTCTCCTTTTGCAAATTGAGAAATTCAAGTTACATCCTCCAAATTTGGAACCATAGGATAGCAATAATGAAATAAAGACAGAGAATTTGTTACATTTTTCTGAACCTCTCTATTAATATATGTTTCGTATGGTTGAAAGTGACACATGATATGGACCCTCTTACATTATTGGTCTTATTTCATCGTATTAGACAAAGAAATTAAATGTAAGTGTTTCTCAGACTATGTTTTTTGCTCTTAACGCTTCATGTGTTTTTTATTAAATGAATAAAATTGTTAGGAAAGATATTTACATTGATTTTTCATCTCTCCAAGTTAAAAATAAAAAGTGTCCTTATATGCTCCATTTTTTTTTCTTCCTAGTAAATATTTTGGCTTCATAGTATTATAATATAACGACTCTTTGCAAAGTATATCAAAATTAAAACATTAATTTTTGAATTTCACTAAAAATATATATATAATTTTTATTCTAATTTCCTTGTGGAATTTAACACATTAACAGTACCCTTTTGGAAAATAAAAAATAAAAAATAATAATCTGCTAGAAGGACAAAGTAATGCCAAAGTCCACTTTAATGAACAGCGAGCACTCTACTTTTCTACTTGTGTGTTCATATTTCACAAAAGTCGAATAATAATAATAATAATAATAATAATAATAATAATAATAATAATAATAATCTACATATGGTAATATATTTGCATAATACGTAACGAGTAGTTCTTGTGCGGTAAACGTTTTCCCAAAAAAAAAATTACATGGGAGAACCCAAAATTAACTGGAATTAATTTGTTTTTAAAAGAACAAGTAGTTTCGGCTTGTGAAGTTGGTTTCATATGGGTCTGGTTATGAATGGACGTGTGATGAGGTGGTGAAATGAATCCGGTCCATATTGCAGAGAAGAACCTTATTATTATTATTATTATTATTATTATTATTATTATTATTGCAAGCACAAAGAATAATATTGGGGTCTCAAAATCAATCACAAGGGACAAAAGAAGTGGCGAGAGGACGATCAAAGTGCGTAACCTATTGCTAATTGTCCATTTATTATTGTCGGAAATATTCAATCGCTCAAAAAGGTAGGCTTTTTATAAAATGGTGTTCTACAAGTGGCGCTATACAACCTTTATGCAAATTAAAATTAAATATAAAGGTTGAGGAAAACATAGAGCAAATAAAAAACAATAGAAAAAGAAATGACCATCAATTTTCGTAACTGTTGCATTGAAATTTAAGTATAATTTACATCTACTATATTACCAACGTCCAAAACAAGAAAGACCCATTTCCATGTACATGTACATGTGGGTATGGGGGCAAAATAACAAAAATAACCTTAAAAATGACAAGAGCAACAGCCATACCTTTAGAATTTCTAGGGTTTTCTAAAAAACTAATATTTTTAATAAAATTACAGAAATACCAGAATAACTAGTCTGACCAAAAAATTTTGGTATGACCAGTATGACCAATTCAAATGGTATGACCAGTTTGACTAGTTTGACTAAATTTCGATTAGTTTAACGTTACATTTGGAAAATTAATATTAGAAGAATAAAAAATAATTGGTATCAGAGCAAGGTAACGATTATGGACAACGAAAAAATTGATTTTTCGAAGGGATTACCATTAATATTAACCAATGAAGATGAATGTTATCCCGGATTTCCTTATAAGGGAAAGGTGATAATAATACCTAAAAACCTTCATAATCAAAGTCGATATTATATTGGTACCATCTTTGACGATGATGGTACAAATCCCGTCTTGACTATCTACAATCCAGTACATGATTCGTTTCGTACCTGATATATGCCTTTATAGTCTTCCTGTTACGCAGGACGTTTGACGTAATCAAAGCACGCAACTCCTCATGTTGGATTCCGTAGATATCTCAGGTCTTAGGATCCAATCATGGAACCGTCATATGAGATTCAAGTCATGACGCTAGTCCATGTGACAATCTCATGCGGGTCAATCCAGTATTCCGTTCTCCAACGAATACCTATGATCGTGATCGTATCCAATACCTATGATCATCTATGTGATCATCAATCACACATCATACTAGTCTTATTATGTCATCATTCCCATAATGACACAAGACTAGGGAGTTTAGTATCATTCATAATGATACATGGATTTCATAACACATCTAGTATGCAAGAACATGTAATGAATCAAATACTCTCATAAAACCGTAGAAAGTATCAATACATCAAATGTATCTGAATAAAGCTCATAAACAGTACATCATAGAGCACTAAACCAACATACATGACGTACCACATACACGAAGATGCATCACCACCCCCGAGCTGACTCGCCAACGCACCAATCCCGTAAATCCGACCTTTCGCATCGGGAGGAACGACCTTCAAAACAATATGTAAATAATATTTAAACTCTAACCTATTATATTATTTTAAATACAAAAATTACCTCGAGATACAAGCTATTGATTTCCTGCGGAGTCAATTGCGTTGAACCGCTGCTCTCGTCCATCGTCATTCGATCGGTAATCTTCGATTGAATGGCCTCTTCAATTTCTTGGGCACGATGATCTACGTACGTCCCATCCGATCGACGATGCGTGTCTTGTAAGACACGCAGAGCAGACGGTTGAACGCCTTCTTTCTCGGCCTAAACAAGTTATACAAAAATATTAGTAAAATTTAAAAACAAATAAATCAATTTTCACAAAATACTTACAATATTGAGAGCAACTTTAGCAAACGATCTTCTCCCCGCAGTGTGAGTTCCTGGGGCACGGTCGGAAGCAGACTTCGCCTTTCGATTCGTCGATGCGATCCGACTCTTCTCTTGAGATTCCTCTGAATCCCATATTACCTCGAGCTGCGCCCAGATGTCTAAACTAATCCAGTCCGGCTTCTTCCGCAAGAATTTCAACCTATAAAGGTTATCTCGCAATCTCGCACCGAGACAATCCTTCCACGCACGATGGACGACATCATGCACAGAAGGATCCCAGTAATAAGATTGCTTTAAACAATATGTGTTAGTTATTTAATACTAAAAAAGATATATTAAACAAAAAACGAACAAGTTAAGACAATACCGCAAAAGCAGCAAACCATCGTGCCAAGACATCTTGCGGGACCCGAGAGATGCTACGCCACGGGCCATGATAATCAGAAC
>NW_010969135.1:604231-605326 GCF_000463585.1 Tarenaya hassleriana | reverse complement strand
TGGATCAGGGTTTCGTTGACTTTGGATCGCTGGTGATCCAACACCACGACCACGGAATCGAGTGTTGTTCCCGCTATGACTACCAGAACGAGAACTCGAACCACCTCTTTCGTGACTCATCTACAAAGTTGGTTAGAATTTCGTATCAAATAGGTAAAAAAAACTCTAAACCCCAAACGAAACCCCAAACAAAACCCCAAATACTAACCCTAACCCTAAACACTAAACCCCAAACGAAACCCCAAATACTAACCCTAACCCTAACCCTAACCCCAAATACTAACCCTAACCCTAACCCTAACCCCAAATACTAACCCTAACCCTAAACCCTAAACCACAACCCCTAAACCCTAACCCTAACCCCAAATACTAACCCTAACCCTAACCCTAACCCTAACCCTAACAGATCTGAAACGAAATCCTAATAGATCCGAAACCCTAACACATCCGAAACCCTAACACATCCGAAAACCTATCCGGGAACACATACGAAACACATACATCCGAAACCCTAGATTCATAAACCCTAACCGTCGGCCTTCGAAACGAAACGAAACGAAACACGTACAGAACGAAACACATACGAAACGAAACTAAACAAACCGAACAGATCGAAACAAAAATTAACCGAACAGATCGAAACATATAAAAGAATCCGAAATCTAAAAAACTTACGGCGGAGAGAGCCGAAGATGACGGGAAAGGCGACGAATCCGGCGGTGAGAGCGGCCACGAACACGGCGGTGCGAGTGGCGACGAATCCCGGCGGTGAGAGCGGCGAGAGAGATTGAACACGGCGGCGAGAGAGATTGAACACAGCTTCGCGATTCTGAGGGAAAGATTGAGTTCTGGAACTTCTCGATTCCGCTCTTTTTCCGTGCCCCGTGCGCAAATATCCTCGTTCGATCATCCTGCAAGGGAAATGGAGGAAAGAATCCTACCCATGACCTTCTAACGTCCTAATGCCTAAAATGTGAGAAAAATCAAAGTGTGTGACGTTAGAAAACCGGTGAAAAACCTATGTGATCAAATCCCCCCAGACTTGAGGTTGGCTCGTCCTCGAGTAAGTGTGCAGCTATAAAATTATCCAGGGGG
>NW_010969135.1:603737-604148 GCF_000463585.1 Tarenaya hassleriana | reverse complement strand
TGAAATCGGGTTTGGTATACTCTATCTTCTCCAACATTCAAGCGAAAACCTATCAACGGGTTTTCCATTGCTTCCTGCGATCTAAAATGGAGTATATCCTACTTGCTGAGCATGTCTCCTAAAGACATCTCAATTGAGGTCTCTAAAAGTTACTTGGCTCATACTTTCACTATTTTTCTTTGCCCTATCTCTTTCCTTTTTATTCTTGTTTTTGTATTCTTTTTCTTTTTCTTTCTTTCCCTTTCGCATGCAATCCCGGGCTTCTAGGACGTTGGAATTTGACAAGCGTCACTCTCTTTTTTTTTTCTTGTTGTGTTCTTGTCCCACAAATTAGACCCGAGCCTTCGTTTCCGATGCACTCATGTCCCCGAATGATTTTCATTAACGAGATGATGACAGAGGAGTGTCGGG
>NW_010969135.1:603167-603460 GCF_000463585.1 Tarenaya hassleriana | reverse complement strand
GACAGAGGATACACTTCGCTTAATTGCTTTCCGGTTGCCGGAAACGTTTCGAGGACGGACAACTCCTGGGAGAATCAGGAAGGTTTCGAAGACGATCGGACTCGAAAAGGAGCTATTTGGAGCGTTAAAGGAGAAGTCCGGATGAGGTACTCATGTTGCGACATCAATAACTTTCTCTACAGAAGTCCAAATCGTACGAAACTTGTATCATTGGAAAGAGCACTTCAAGAGCTTCACGTAGACACTAAAATCGCGTAAATCCGACACCGGAGTAGAACGTTATGAGCGAATTC
>NW_010969135.1:601618-602412 GCF_000463585.1 Tarenaya hassleriana | reverse complement strand
AGAGGTGAATTCTCTTTCTTTGTTGCTTGATGATTCCCGAATACAAGTCATAATCGTTATTCTCGCATGTTTAGTAAATACCCATACATGCGAATACAATCCCGACACCCGTAGTCATCCTTGCTTGATAAGTTTCTCACTTTTTACTTGCTTTCTTATTTCGTTTCCTATAGATTCCATATACTTCCATCATCACTTGCTTGCTTGCTTTGATCTATTTTCGATTTAGATTTGGATTTAGCAACCGGTCCTCGTGTTCGACCCCGTGTTACGACGATCCGTATCCTTGCGGTGAGTTGTGAATCGGGTTATATATTTTAGACTCGGTACACACGTATCAAGTTTTTGACGCCGTTGCCGGGGACTGGTTAGCCTATTTCTAGGTCTTTATCGATTCTAGATCTTTCTTGTATATATATTGAGTTGTCTTTTTTTTTCGAGTCTTTTGTGTATATATTTGAGTCGAGTCCTATGTATAGTTTTAGTGTTTCTTTTAAACTAACCATCTACACTAGTTTGCTCTTCCCGTTACTATGATTACAGGTGGCGAGAACATCTACAACAATTTGGAGGCAATTTGGGAGATTACTCGATTGCTAAATGAAGGAGAAACAGAATATGAGTCTATCTCCCATACACTTGAGATTGATCGGACCAAAGTAAGCCCGAGTGATTTCTTTCCGAAACTTGACTCGGACCGCATCACATGTGACTTAGACGATGTCTGTTTCTCAGATGATAGGAAGTATCTAGACGTCATCCTCAGGCCAGTGGAAACAAGTAAGCATTTTTTT
>NW_010969135.1:599075-600407 GCF_000463585.1 Tarenaya hassleriana | reverse complement strand
CCGGTTGTGCTTTAGTTTTGCAGAGTTACAGGTTTCGAAGATGATTGGACTCGAAAAGGAGCTATTTGGAGCGTTAAAGGAGAAGTCCAGATGAGGTACTCATGTTGCGACATCAATAACTTTCTCTACAGAGGTCCAAATCATGCGAAACTTGTACCATTGGAAAGAGCACTTCAAGAGCTTCACGTAGACACTGAAATCACGTAAATCCGACACCGGAGTAGAACGTTATGAGCGAATTCGTGAAGACCAGAAAACTGCCAGTGCAGGGCCGGATCCAACTGGATCTGGTCCGGATCAAGGACGCAGAATTCGACCCCAGGAATCTGGATCCGGTCCGGATCCACCTGGAATCGGCCGGGATCCAGTCAAAAATCCTGTTTCGAGATTTTCGTCGTCAGAAAGGGAATAGGACTCTTGGGAGCCGCCCTAGGGTTATAAAACACACCTAGCCATGTCCTAGTACAGAGGAGAACCTCAGAGAACACTTAGATACAGACTTTTGGAGAGCTTTTGGTGAGAGAAGAATAGAAGTTCACGGGATTTCGGGAAGAAGAAGGAAGATTCGATCGTGGAGACTACACATCTGCATGAGCTTTTCTCTCCTTTCTTTTATCTCCTTTTCTCTGTTCTTTTTGTTGTTTTCTATGAACCGTGAGTAGATCCACGACTATGGGTTAGGGATTCGTATGTGTTTTGGGTATGTTTGAACCCTAACTTGGATTTCGGTTTTGATTTGTTTCGGTTCTATTGATTTGCGCTTTTATTGGATTGATGTTTGCTAACCCCTTGGTCAATTATCTTAGATTCTAAACTACATAGAGATATGGGTTTAGTTTCGGATCAAAATCAATAGGATAGATCGTATTATTCACATAGAGATATGGTTTAATCGATCTAGGGTTGATGATAGCGTTCTTCATGCATCTAGGGTTAACTTGAATAGATCGAGAGATTGACGAGTTACTCTGTAGGTAGGGAGTTAGTAGACCGAGAGGTGAATTCTCTTTCTTTGTTGCTTGATGATTCCCGAATACAAGTCATAATCGTTATTCTCGCATGCTTAGTAAATACCCATACACGCGAATACGACCCCGACACCCGTAGTCATCCTTGTTTGATAGGTCACTCGTTTTTATTTACTTTCTTATATTGCTTACCATTGATTCTACATATTTCCACCATCACTTGCTTGCTTGCTTTGATCTATTTTCGATCTAGATTTGGATTTAGCAACCGGTCCTCGTGTTCGACCCCGTGTTACGACGATCCGTATCCTTGCGGTGAGTTGTGAATCGGGTTATAAATTCTAGACTCGATACACACGTATCA
>NW_010969135.1:598131-598744 GCF_000463585.1 Tarenaya hassleriana | reverse complement strand
AGTCCAATGAGGTGGAATCGCATTCCAATTTCTCTGTTGCGTGTGTCGTAAGCCCATGAAACCTATACAATGTGAGGAAACTACAATGGTATGCGATGTTAGCCGAAATGAATGCAAGGGGTGAGGATTAAGAGGGAGGACCGAGCGGGCCTTTAGCAGGACCCGTGGGATGAGGACTATTGTCCGGAGTCTGTGCCGAGGTCCGATGAGACTTCAAAACGGATTCCTTCTTCGGTCAGAGGAGGTAGTACGAAATAGGCCATGTCGAATGATCGATACCTACTCTCGACGTCCACGAACCTCCATAATATGTCCTCGTTTTGTTCTTTGACAAAATTGTTCTCCAAAAGATGCATATAGTTGATCTTGTCCCCGTGGATGAAATCATGCGCATATGTTCTAAGATCGATGCCCAATCGCTCTACAATCATGGTTACGATTCCTCCAAAGCAAATTGACTCAGTGGTGGAATTGATTACCTTGTGCATATGCAGTGCTACCCTTGATGCGACGTCCGCAATCTCTAAACGGTTGTTCATCATGAAGTGGAGAGGTGCCATGAGCATGTTTAGTTCTGTGATGGAGACGGTTTGTGTATCCTCGCGTGCAAATA
>NW_010969135.1:596124-597825 GCF_000463585.1 Tarenaya hassleriana | reverse complement strand
CGTTGTCAATGAATGGTATGTGCGGGGGTTGGCGCGGAATAGACGTTCCCATCCGGCGAGTTGGAATATACCCTCGATCCTCTCATAGAGTTGCTTTGGTTGAATGCCATGGGATACGAATTTTGAAGCTTTAATCCCCCTCTGATGGATTTGGTGTAGGAGGATTGTCTCCTCGTTGGATTAGGGTTGAAACGGGATTGGATCCGCATGTTCTTGTTCGGCATCAATACGGATTTCATCCACAAGACTTGAAAAGTGGGCATTTTGTGGCTTAAAGTCTTGTAACTCCGGTATTGTGTCTGAAATGTATTTCTGTGCCCTCCTCCAACGGTTGCTGGAATCCATCTGTAACAACTAAAAATATCAAAAATTTGTCAGAGAAAACGGGCGGGCCGCCTGAAAAGGCGAGCGACCGCTCGTTTTCGTGAGTTGAAACGAATGATTCCAGGGGACGACTCAAGCGGCCGCTCAAAAAATGGGGTTCGGGAGAAACGGGCAGTCCGCCTGTAATGGCGAGCGATCGCTCGTTTCTCATCTTCGGCAAGTGGGCGACCGCCCGAAAAACCGAGCGGTCCACCCATTTTGTCTGTAATAAAATTTTCCGAACCGAGTTCGAGGAGACGCTGCATAAAAATGATGCCTGACAAGATTTACAACTTTTAAACACGTCAAAACATTATATATAAGCGCCCAAAGATCCAAAAGAGGGAACATAAATTAAGAGTTCTAAACACACCAACACATAGCTCCACGGGAAAAGACTTGAATCAAACACCGTCCACGGTGTTGACTCTCGTCTAGTGGAGAGAATTCAAAGAGAAATAAGGGGTGGTTGTGTTACCTTGTCCAATGAGGTGGAATTGCATTCCAATTTCTCTGTTGCGTGTGTCGTAAGCCCATGAAACCTATACAATGTGAGGAAACTACAATGGTATGCGATGTTAGCCGAAATGAATGCAAGGGGTGAGGATTAAGAGGGAGGACCGAGCGGGCCTTTAGCAGGACCCGTGGGATGAGGACTCTTGTCCGGAGTCTGTGCCGAGGTCCGATGAGACTTCAAAACGGATTCCTTCTTCGGTCAGAGGAGGTAGTACGAAATAGGCCATGTCGAATGATCGATACCTACTCTCGACGTCCACGAACCTCCATAATATGTCCTCGTTTTGTTCTTTGACAAAATTGTTCTCCAAAAGATGCATATAGTTGATCTTGTCCCCGTGAATGAAATCATGCGCATATGTTCTAAGATCGATGCCCAATCGCTCTACAATCATGGTTACGATTCCTCCAAAGGAAATTGACTCAGTGGTGGAATTGATTACCTTGTGCATATGCAGTGCTACCCTTGATGCGACGTCCGCAATCTCTAGACGGTTGTTCATCATGAAGTGGAGAGGTGCCATGAGCATGTTTAGTTCTGTGATGGAGACGGTTTGTGTATCCTCGCGTGCAAATAGGGTGGATGCCATGAATTGCTAAAGGTAGCGGACTGTGGGATGTCGTATCATGAAGGCTTCAAGTTCCCAAGGGGTGAAGTGTGCGGCCGCTATTTGTGTCCAGAAGTTTCTAGCCTTGGCGATTGTTATCTTCGGGATTGTTGTCGTGCTGCCCGCTTGAACACCCAAGATTTGAGCGAGTTGCTCCATCTTGAGATAGTATTGGTGCCCTTCTAAACAGAATCCGATGTAGCTTCTGCGAGGA
>NW_010969135.1:564134-589045 GCF_000463585.1 Tarenaya hassleriana | reverse complement strand
ATTCATGTATATTAAAAAATTAAACAAAAATATATACCTGAATTGAACTGGTCCCCTGGTTCAGTTTCTCGTGGTAGGTGGATCGGTAAATGTTCCATGACATCGAAAAAGGATGGTGAAAATATCTTTTCTAGATTGCACAAGACTAAACTGATATTTTGCTTCAAGATCTCGACATCTTCAACTCGTAACGTCCGACTACATAACTCATGGAAGAATATGCCGATTCCTAAAAGATAAATCAAAATAAAAAAATTATGTGGAAGTATAACCGTAATATAAAAAATAATATATAGATATATCTATAAAAACTGCTTCGGTAATTAATTAATTCAAACTTGATAAAGCTTCGTGTACATTCTGTGGAAGTATATCGGCAAAGGCAATAGGAAGTAAGCGCTGCATGAAGACGTGGCAATCATGACTTTTCATACCTATCAATTTATTTCCTTCAATATCAACACATCGAGAGATGTTTGAAGAATATCCATCTGGAAATTTCACATCTTCTTTCAACCATTTGAAGAAGTTTCTCTGAGCTTCTCCAGAAACCCGAAATATCGGGACGGGTGCCTTTCCATTCGATGTCAACTCTAGTTCTTTTCGCGAGCAAATTAATTTCAGATCCTTTCTTGAATTGATATTGTCCTTTGATCTTCCGGGAACATTCAGTACCGTATTAATGATGTTATCGAAAAAATTCTTTTCAATATGCATAACATCAAGATTGTGTCGTAACTTATGATGTCTCCAGTAAGGCAATTCCCAAAATATACTTTTTTTGTGCCAGTTGTGAAAATTACCATACCCTTCTATCTACAAATGGCCATTCCGGCCGACGTCTGCTGTTTTTTCTAATCCATATGAACTCACGCAATTTTCCAGTCTTTCAAATAGTATTTCATCACCTGTAAGCTCAAGCGGAGCAGTGTCATTTACGACCCTATTCTTACGAAAATTCTTCTTGTTACGCCGTAACACATGATTGCTCGGGAGAAAACGACGATGACAATCAAACCAGCACATCTTTCTCCCGTTCTGCAACCAAAATGAATCAGTCTCATCCGTGCAATAAGGACAAGCTAGCCGCCCATCTGTTGTCCAGCCAGACAACATTGAATACGCTAGAAAATCACTGATGGTCCACATCAATACGGCACGAAGTAAGAAATTTTGCATAATCGACACATCATATGCCTCGGCACCAATGAGCCACAAATTGGTCAACTCTTCAATAAGCGGTTGAAGAAACACATCTAGACTTTTCTAGGATGTTTAGGCCCCGGCACTAATATCGACAGGAATCAATGAGCCACAAATTGGTCAACTCTTCAATAAGCGGTTGAAGAAACACATCTAGACTTTTCTAGGATGTTTAGGCCCCGGCACTAATATCGACAGGAATAAAAACTCTCTATTCATGCACATGTCCGGAGGCAAATTGTACGGTGTCAGAATCACCGGCCACAGAGAGTAATTCGGACCAGACATTCCAAATGGATTAAACCCATCCGTACATAATGCTAAATATACATTTCTAGATTCGCTTGCGAAATCAGGAAATACCTGTTGAAAATGTTTCCAAGCCAATCCATCAGATGGATGATGCATTTCTCCTTCTGGAGTACAATGTTCCGCGTGCCAGCGCATATGTGATGCAGTCTTCTCGGATTGATATAACCGCTTTAATCGATCCGTTAATGGCATATAAAACATTCTTTTAAAAGGAATTAACTTGCCTTTTTTTGAAAATTTCCGTCGTGGTCGGTATCTGTCTTTGTTACAGAACCGACATTGCATCAGATCTGAATCGTCTTTCCAGAAAATCATACAGTTGTTCTCGCACACATCAATCTTCTGATACGGTAAACCCAACGTCCGCATTAAACTCTTAGTTTTATAATAAGATTCAAGTGCAGTGTTACCTTCTGGGAGATAATGTTTAAACATCTGGGTGAAACCGTCCATACACCTTTCTGGAAGATTATAATCTGTCTTCATATTCATCAACTGTGAAGATAATGATAACCTTGAAAGACCTTGGACGCATCCATCGTATATCGCCGTATTCGCCGTATGAAGCATACCATAAAACCTTTTTGCTTCTACGTTGGGTTCCTCCTCCATGTGGGGCGATGGAACAATGTTGGGAAATGCATCACTCACCATTTCCGTGTATGGATTCCTTATTTCTTCTCCAAATGTCATCTCCGACGTCGTATTATTGATTTCTTCATATCCAACCATATGTACATCTTGTGATGATGATGTATCATAGGTTTCTCCATGTGCAAGCCAAACAAAATAATTCGGCATGAAACCTTTACGATATAAGTGATTCCACACTTCATTCAAACTCCGCCATTTTTTATTCTGGCACTTTACACACGGACAAGGCGGCTTTTCGCTCTCCAAATACGACTGATTTGACGTGGCAAACGACATAAAATTTTGCAACCCTTCTTCATATTGCTTTGAGATTTGATTCGTAATAGAATCAATTCTTTCATACATCCATTGTCGAGAATAAAAAGACATTTTTTTGTCACTTTCTATTTTTTTTCCTTTGCCATGGAGACTCCATCGCGTGGTTGTTAAATAGATTCGGAACGTGCGACGAAAATGCGACGGAAAGCGACGGACTCCACATATTGCGACGGACGCACAACGGAATGCGACGGAATTAGGTCAAAACGAATAAAACGTGTTTAACTACCTGCGACGCACCGAATCCGTCGCAGTCCCGACGGAAATGTCTGTCCCCATCCGTCGCTACTTCTGTGCGACGCAATATATCCGTCCCAATCCGTCGCATAAGTTTCCGACGAAAGTTCGGTCGCAAATATCGGTCGCAGTCCGTCGCAATCCGTCTGACAAAATTACCGACGGAAATATCCGTCGGTTGTTGTCGAAATTTTTCGACGGATTGCGCGACGGCTTACGACTGATGCAAATCCGTCCCATATCCGTCGTTGTCCATCGCAAATATCTAAAGCGACGGAATTTCCGTCGCAACTTCCGTCGGTAAATACAGTTTTCCTTGTAGTGAAATAAACCTGATTGTTGTACCCAAAAGAACTGATGTAAACCCTAGACCAAAAGAAAGATTAACAATGTTGGTCTAAAAAAAAAACAGGTTTCCAACCAAAATATACCAAAACAGATGGTATTGTTCACAATGCAACCGAGTTCTAATCCTTGTTTTGCTGAGCTACTCTTCTGGGAACTTGAAATGGCCTCGGATATTCCTAGTTTGCTGAGGTACTGGCTGATGGTATTGGAAGATGAGTCAAACCCCTTTTTCTTGGATGATTAACAGGTGTTGAGTGAATCGTTTGACTCGATTGTGTTGGAATGGAGGAACCTTCAACCGAAGTATTCACATTTTGGCTCCATTGAGTTGCAGATTTCTTTTTCGGAGGTTGACTCAAACTTGATTCGCCTTGTGGATACTAAACAACCAAAAACAATTTAATAAAAAATTAATATGTTATAGATGTTTAATCATTGTGAATATACCTTTCTTGGTCGATCCATTGGGCGTTTTGCACTATAAAATAAGACCTCTTCATTCTGGCATCCTTTAGCATTGTGCCCAGTTTGCTTGCACTTACTGCATGTCATGTGTCTGCCATGCCTTGTCATTTTTCCACTCTTCGACGGAGACTCTGTGGGATCCTTTCTCCGATGATACTTCCTCGATCGACCAGACACAACCCTTTTCTCAGGGACACCTACTGAAATTTTGTTTGATTTTTTCCACAAGTTTGGTCCGTTCATAGGAAAGATGTTGTTCTGATAGGTATATTTCCACATTGCAGTGGAAAAATACTCCGAGACATACCTATGAAACGAAATGTGAATGTTAATAGGTAGCTTTACTAAGCTAAATGACAGAATAAGGGTTTCAGATTCACGTACGCTGTTATATCGGCTTGTTGCTCATTGATGACACACAATGCACGCTGACATGGGATGCCATTCAAATCCCACTTCCGACATCCACAACGTTTCCCAGCAAGGTCTACAACATAATTCATACCATCCTCCAAGACCTCATATTGGCTCCGACTACTTGTAATCACAATGCAATATCGTGATTCCTCTCGAGATTTGCCCAACTCAGTCATAGCATGAGGACTGAATTGGCCAGCATACTTACTCACATATTTCGACCTATGTGCAATCCTTTGCATGGCCTGCCGACAAATGTCTTCAAGCATATCGACAATAGGTCGCAATCTAGCCTCACGTATTGTGTTGTTGAAACTTTCCGACATGTTGTTATTGATTTATGGACACTGTGATTCAGACCTGAAGAATGCACGCGCCCATTGTTCGGGCTCTTTGCACATCAAGAACTCATACGCCGATCTATTGTACTGCTTCAACCTCTCCAAGTGTTCTAAATACTCACCCTCATGAAAAACATTGGCTATACTCCAAAAAAGGTTCTTGTACTCACCATCATTGTAAACCTTTTTCCAGTTGGCATATATATGCTTCGAACACATGTGATGTTCTGCTTCAGGTAGAATATGATTAATGGCATTGATTATACCCTGCGCCAAAACAAAAGAAGATGATTTGTTAACCCGGAAAATGTTTGCTCACCTATAGTATTAACCAACAGAAGAAGATGGTGTGTACCTTTTGCTTGTCCGAAAGTATTGTCAAGTTGGGTCCATCTCCTAACGTTAAATCAGCTCTCAATTTCGTAATAAACCAAGACCATGTCTCAGTTGTCTCGCCCCGTACCACAGCCCACACGATTGGATAGATATGATTATTTGCATCTCTGCCTACAACAACTAGCAACTCACCTTTTATTTTCCACTTCAAAAAGCATCCATCCAAATCGATCACTGACCGACAATACATTTTCCAACTCTCACGCAGCACATCAAAACATATATAGAATCTATCAAAGAGTTGTTCGTTACCTGTGCTTGCAGCCACAGTTTTGATCTCCGTCGAAGAATTGAGATTAGAACGTTGAATTTCTGCCTCATAATCCCACAACTTTCCAAACTGGACTTTTTGCTCCTCTTTCACTATTTTCATGGCAATTTCTCGAGCCTTAAACCATTTAAACTTAGTAACTGTCATATTGAAACGCCTTCTACACTCATGTTGCATATCTTTTGCTGTAAAAGCTTTCTTCGTCTTTAAATCATTTGTAAAGATTTTCGCCATTCGCTTAATGGTAAATAGTCTTGCGTGTCCCGTTGGGTCGTGGTTGTGGGTGGGTGAATACGCCTTTATCATCAACTTGTTCAATGGTTTCTCAATTGAACAATATAATCTCCATGAACAACTCTCATGACTGCACACAGATTCAAACCTCCAACCTCAGATTTCGCCATTCTAATATTGTACCTTTCAGTCTTCACATACTCAAATAACCTATCCTTGAATTCTTCTCTTGTATTAAATATCTGCCCGAGATAAAGCAGAATAGGTTTGGATTTTTCAGGTTTTGTTCCTGTTCTTGGAGCTCTCTTTGATCCTGGTTGTGGGTTTCTTTTCTCAAAAGATTGCCACTCTTCATCTGTGTTCAGGGGTGTAGTTGGTAACACATCATCATCACCCGTATTCTCCTGATCACTGAAAGTCCAACCCTGATTCCCCATGTCTTCCTTTTTGGATACAAGGTTTACCAATTCTTCATCAAGTTCTTCACCATCTTCTTCTTCATCTGCACCAACATCAACATTCTCAGCTTCACCAACACCATCATTGACATCTGCAACATCATCATTCTCATCTCCACCATCCTCACCACTATCAACAGTAGTATCATTCTCATCGAGAATAACATTATCAGCAGTATCAACAACAACATTCTCATCTTCAGCTACCTTATCACCAACTGTCTCTTGATCTCTCTCTTCATCTGACAGACCTTCCTGTGATATTGGCAAAACACGCTCATCGATAACATGGACCACATATATATCTATTGTTCCCTCTTCTCTAGCTTCTCGGACCATTCTTCTTATTTCCATATCGCAATCTTGCCTAATAAGCCTAACATCATCAAATGGTTCACTAGGTAACTTGTACCAAAACCCATATATTGGTCCCCACATATCCTGAGATCAAACCACATCAAGCAACGTAAATCAAGACATAAAGTCTGGGTCCATCGGCATGTCCTTCAACACGATACCACCCATGTACTGCATAATATAATCCTTATCGTAATCTTTGCTCCCACCCATATGAAAATTTACCTTAATCATGTCGATTCCTTCGAACTACAGTCGACAGACGATCTTTCGAGGCAACAGGGGAGCGAACTCCACTGTACCACGAACAGAACTTTTCCCACCACGCGATCACGAACATAACATTCGACAGAGGAGATTTTGAAGGAAATCGCTCGGATTAGAGTTTAGGAAAGAGAAATTAGGGATTTTTAGGGTAGGTAAAAACTGTGTTTCGATTTTTTCCCTTTTATTTACCCTCTTTTCAAACCGGTTTATTAAATTTACAGAACCAGATTTTTTTAATTCAAAAACCGGTTTAAAAATTGGACTAAAATATGCTGATGTGGCAAAACAACATTTAAAATTGCTTACGTGGACAAGATTATCTCAGATTTCCGGTCCTAGGTGGATATCCGATGGCCTGAATTTTGGGTCAAACTGGTCAAGGGGTTATTACAGCAACAATTTGCAAGTTTAAGGTTTTAATCAGTTACATATATCAAGTTCAGGGTTTAAATGACAGTTTTTCAAATTGGGGATTTATTTGTATACTTTTTTGCAAGTTCAAGGTTTTTTTAGGGGTTTTACCCTTTTAAAAATAATATTGATATGATAGTGAAAAAATCGAGTTATCTTAATTTAAATCCATAATATAGCTAATTTTGAAGGAAAAAAATTATAAATCATAATAATTATACATTTATATTTTTCTGTCCGAATTATATTTTTATAATGTATGGTAAATTTTACTTCGGTATTGATTTAAAATTAATTGTTTCATCTATATATTATATATAATGATGAAAATATATATAAAGGGATTTCTTTTTTTCTCCTATTACGATTGAATACATAAAATCGTTATATTTTATGCTACAAAATAAACAATTCGGAAAAGAGAGAGGAACTTTTTGTGTGGCCATATAAAGTGACTATTTAATTTAGGAAATTGATGATTCATTGAATCTATCCACATGTACATGTGTATATATATATATATTATAAAAAATATGTACGTATATATGTATATATTATATAAAAATATGTAAGTGGTGATAAAGCTACATGGTAAAAGTAGAGTACAGAAAAAATATATAATAAGTAAAAAAACAGTACATCATACAGTTTGTACAAGATGCTTAAAATATATTTAAATAAAGCGCATTGGCCCATTTACTCCTTCGAGATTGGCTCTTCGAGTCTGGAAAAAGTAGAGGTCAGAATGGAAAAAAAAGCCCTAATATATTATCTATTAATTCATATAATCAAAATAAAAACAAAACTACTTAGACAATACACATATATCTATGGATTTTATATATATACTTTACATAATTTTCCAATTTGAAATGTAATTAGGGAAACTTTGAATATATATATAATAATAATTTTATAAACATAATCAGAAAATTAGACCGTATAGAATAGAGTTAATTTTGTAAGGCTAACCCAATCAAAACAGTGAAAATACTTGCATACATACAAAAGCCGCCAGGGGTATATTCGTCAATATCGCAAGACCAGAAAAGGACAAGAAATGGCACTCCCGTAATACTCTGAAACTTCAGGGGCTATTATCCACTGACACTCTCTCATCGTCTCTCCCATCTGTTTGACAAAAAATAGTATTTTTTTATTATATTTATGGATTTATAAATAAAAAAAGTGGGATATTTTGTGGGTATTTTTAACTGTTTTATTCATAATTTAATATATCGGTTGGTAAAATTAAAATATTTAGAGCGAGAGAGAGGGTCAGTTGGGGCTGTTTTACACACAAGCGACCAACATCTTTTCCTCTTATTCACAAATCCCCTTCACCGGAGGTTCTCGCCGGCGGGGGACATCGGAGTTCGGATCTCCGGTGAGTTGAGGCGACGGTCATCAGGACTCATATAGACTCGATCTAGCCTTTTCCCGTGCTTTTCACTCTCTTCTGCGACGGTTTTGGTGGTCTTTTTGCCGTTTCCGGAACGGCCATATCGAGATGAACGCGAACGGGACGGAGAACGTCATGGCGGCGAGTCCGGAGCGCGAGTACATCAGGAGGCATCACAGGCACGAGCCTATGGAGAATCAGTCCAGCTCGACGCTTGTCAAGCACATCAAAGCTCCTGTTCATCTCGTAAGCTCTCGGTGCTCTCATCTATGTTGTTGTATATACCTTCTGTTTTCGGTTGATTTTTCTGCGTTTTAGGTCCGATTGCATAGTCAATCGATTCCATTTCGTCCTCGGGAAAGTCACGGTCTCTTTTCCTATCCATGCATCTCTTATTATTATATTAACAAACACGGTATCGAGCAAGATGATTGATGAAAAAGCGATATCTGTTGGTTCTAATGGTGTGGAGGATCGATGTATGCACCTTCAGTATCTCTATTGAATCTGTTCTCGAAGCGTTCTGCGAGTTTCAGTGGTGATTATCCGATTACTTTTACTGTTTGATTCGATTTTGGTTTGTGCATTTGTAATTAGGTGATTTCAACTGATTCAATGAATGTGGGTAATTTCCTAGGGTTTGGAGCTTTGTTACGATGTTACAATCATGAATTTATGGTTGACCTCATGAAAACTTTGCTTATCTCTTGAATAGGTATGGTCTCTTGTGAGGAGATTCGATAAGCCGCAGAAGTACAAGCCGTTCGTCAGTAGGTGTGTGGTGAAGGGAAACCTTGAAATTGGTACTGTAAGAGAAGTTGATGTGAAATCCGGGCTACCGGCTACTAAAAGCACAGAGAGGTTGGAATTTCTTGATGATAATGAGCATATCCTCAGCATCAGGATTGTCGGCGGTGACCATAGGCTCAAGGTACCCAATTCACCCTCTTTTTGGTCCGTGAAACATTTTGCATCACTCATTTCTGTTGCTTTGAGTTTGAAGTTTCATTCACAGGCTGCGAAATTCTACAGCTTTTGTTTGTCGTTTTATCCAGAAAGTTCTGCTGCTACCTTATCTAGATTTGAGTTTTAGGCTGTTTGGATTATCGGATGAGTTCCACAGTATGAAAAGGCATGAGCTTGAAAGAAGACATGAGATATTGTTGTTGAGATCTAGAATTCTAGTTTTTAGATGGGGTAAAAAGCTAAAAGCTAACACTGTTGTCAACTGTCTGTACAAAACCAGAACTATTCTTCCGTCATATCGCTTCACCCGGAGACAATAGAAGGAAGACCGGGAACACTAGTGATTGAATCATTCGTGGTGGACGTGCCGGAAGGTAATACAAAGGACGAAACTTGCTACTTCGTGGAAGCTCTGATCAAATGCAATCTTAAGTCATTGGCGGATGTCTCTGAACGTCTCGCAGTTCAGGACCGAACTGAACCGATCGACAGCGTCTGAGATATAACGGGAAAGATTGAAAAAAAAAAGAGAGAACAGATATGAATGATGATCATATCATTATTGTTGGAATGGTGATTCGCCATTGGATGAAGGGCTTTCCAAGTGGAGAAACGGACAGGGCATTTAATCACCATCCACCCATACCAACAAAAAAAAAAAAGAGTTGCCTTTTTTAACTTTCCATTTTGTCCATTTTTATTTGTAAGGCGTTTCTTCTAGAACCAAATATGATTTTGGGGGGTTTCCCTTCTTTGAGGGTAAAAGAGAAAAAAAAAAAGGCCCTCTTTCTGTCTCTCTCCGAAGGAGGGACCACCACACACCACTTGCAGGAATCTTACAATTTGATGTATATCCGGAAACAGTGACAGCTGGAGGGCCTGCTCCCTTCTTTCTTTGAGAGGAGGCTTGACTCCTGAGGTCCCACTACTAATCACTTCACCAAGTTTTAGCCTTTAGGTTTCTTCTTCCTTTTTCCTTTTCCCGCTATTTTTGTTTGGTGAGTAAGAAGAGAGGGATAGAGAGAGAGAGAAAGATAAGAGCCAATCAACCTTTTTTTTTGTTGTTGTTGTTGTAGGGAGGGGTGGGTATGTTTTACAAGAATGATGGAGAAAAGTTCCGTTCGTTTCGAGTTGGGGGTTCGGCTGTAGCCCGTGTTTCACGAGTCAGAAAAATTTTGATTCCTATTTACTTTACACGAGCCATATTTTACCTAATAAATCCAAAGAAAAAGACCCAGAAACATTAGTTGCAAAGGTCCACTCTTTATTCCTAGCTTGCATGCACTGTGTACATTCTGTAATCCCTATTGATTTTGTGTTCCGTTTTTTTTTTGTTCTGTTATGTGCTTTTTTTATGTCAACATGAAAATACGTCCCCGAGTCTTTTCTTTATTGTTTGGTTTGACTTCTGAAATAACTACACAAAGCAATGGTAACACAATGACACACCAACTAATCCGATCCCCTTTGACATTGTGTGTTTCTTTCGGCACTAGTGTCAGAAAGGAGGCATATGAAGTGTGGACGTGGGGGAAGGGCCAACAAAATAATGAGGTGGAAATACATTAAACACCGCATTGTGTGTGTGAATAATAATAATAATCGTAAGAGAGGCTTTGAGGAGGAGAGGTTTTTTTTTTCTCTGTACAAACTTTTTAAGACATGGAAGCCCCTCTTTTCACCACTGGACAAGGTATCTATCTTGTCTTTTTGAAAAGAAAAAAAAATCTATGAAAACTCACTCCTATCTCCCTTTTCCCCCCTTCTTACTACTGCTACTACTACACTTGCTTCTTACGCCAATACCAAGTCTCCTTGTTCCTGTTGTTGCTCCGAAAATTCTTCCCCTTCACGCTGCGGGAGCAGAATACGCTTGATTTCCTCCGCGGTTAGCGTCTCGTACTCCAGAAGTGCGTTTGCTAGCATGTGTAGTTGCTTCTCGTGCTGAAAAAAAGTTTTTTTTGTCAGGAGTCTTGGAAACATCTGGTTCATATTGTTACACGACCAGGAAAAAAAGATACGGTGGGTGTGAGAGTTCGGGTACGAACCCTTTTCAACAGAGATTTGACGCGATCATATGCTTCTCGAAGGAGTTTCACTACCTGCTCAGATCCACCCGTGGAAATTTGTCAGTTCTAAGTGTCCATGGCAGAGAAATGGCAAAGGAGAGTGTGAACAGAGAGAGAGAGAGGAAGGAAAGGAAGAGACTTTGCAAGATTGAAAAGGAGCTGACCTCGGCATCAATGCGTGATTGCATCTCTGAGCTTGGTCTTTCTTTGATATGAACTGGTCCTATTGCCTCGCTCATCCCACAACTCGACACCTTTTTTTACACAATCCACAAAATCATTCTTTACCCATTACGGAATAACTTATTGGGCAAACGTCCCAAACATATTTCCTACTTTTTAATATAAACCAGATGAATCCGGTTGAGCATATTATTCTATCGCAGTGAGATATTTACCATGTATTGAGCGAGCTCGGTGGCCTGGGAGAGATCGCTGCTAGCTCCAGTGGTTACATGGTCCTGACCGAAGATGAGCTCCTCTGCCACTCTTCCTCCCATACAAACATCAAGACGTGCTAATAGCTGCTTCTTGCTTACCGACGTTTCATCCGTTGATGGAAGCTGTGTCACCATTCCCAACGCTGATCCACGTGGCATTATTGTCGCCTTGTGTATCGGATGCGCTCCTTCCGTGTTGAACGCCACTATCGCATGACCGCTTTCATGGTATGCCGTGAGCTGAAAAGGTTACACATCAAGTTATGTCAAGCTTCCGAGCATATAATCCCAAATCCCGCTAGATTATGAAATCGCAAAAGGACACACCTTTTTAGACTCTTCTGATATGAACATTGTTTTTCTCTCCGTACCCATAACTATCCGATCTTTGGCGAATTCCAACTGCACAGAAGTCAACTTCTCGGCCCCTTCAACAGCAGCTTTTATGGCAGCAATATTTACCAAGTTTGCGAGATCTGGATATCAATAGATAGTATTCGAGGAAAACGCGGGGTGAATCTTCATAGATTAAAAGTTTTGTGAACTCTATGTATACCAAAAAAAAAAGAAAGAAGAGGACTTGTTTAAAATGAAAAAGGATTATAGGCACCACCCACCAGCACCATTGAAACCCGGAGTCCCACGGGCAATAGCTTTAACATCAACATCGTCAGCCAAAGGTTTGTCTTGGAGGTAGAGTTCCAAAATCTCTTGGCAGCGGCTGCACCCATCAACCTGGGAAAGGAATTTGCTTTTTTCAACTGGAACAATAACAAAATGTAGAAACAATAAAAAATTCACCTATGCAAGAGAATCAGCGCTTCTGAATCTCCCTGCTAAACTTTAAACTATAATAAAAATGCTACTTTTAACCAAACAGCACACGAAGCATACCACACTACGCCAACCGCAACAGTGAATAAGATTGTAGAGACAAGCTCTTGCGTGAATCTCGATTTGTTGGAAACTTTAGGATCAACCTTGCAAACAAAAGGGGCCATATTAAAAAAGCACGGTACCATTTTAAATTTACAGAAGCCCAGACTCAGTATTTCTCTTCTGATGGGACACTAGCTAAGATCCTTACCATGACAACGTGCAATGGTTGTTTTTCGGATATACCGGGGTTTAGAAATGATTCGTCCAAGTTGCCAGATGCACGCTGCCTTAGCTCTTGCAGCTACACATAAACCATCAGTGATTAACAGAAAACAGAAAACAAACTAAACACCGCCAAGAACAAAGACAGCATAAACATATTTTAGCGTGAAGAGATGGATCTCGTGAAAGAGTTTTACAGCAACATAGCAACAAACTTATCCAAGTTATTCTTGCCTGATCAGATGGAAATGGAAACGAGATTCATGCTGGATATGTAAAATTCGATACAGCAGGAAACATAAAATCCAATACAAATTTCCAGACTAACGGTTAGATCCAACACAGGGTGTTTGTTTACAACTACAAGCAGATAGGACAGTTCTGATACCACTTCTTCATTTTCTAACAATTAAAAGGAAATCATAGCTTTGAGACCAGTGGAATACAACCCCGCAGACACACTTTAAGGAGTTTAGAAACTTACATGACGGTCAAATCTACCAGGCCTTGTCAAAGCTGGATCAAGAATATCTGGCAAATTTGTCGCGGCCATCACTATTATTCCCTGCATAAATGAATTTACTATTAGGGGAAGATGCAGATACGAATCATGAAATCTTACTATCCCTCATCAAGAAGTACCTCATTCTGTTCAAAACCATCCATTTCAACAAGTAATTGATGTAATGTCTTCTTAGTATGGCCTTCCCACTGTTTCCTCGTGGACCCAACAGCATCGATCTCATCAATGAAAACAATACAAGGTGCCTGTGACACAACCATCAACATCTCAGATTGCATTCATGACATTTTAATTATGCCTACCGTCTTTCCAACCTAACAGGCCAATTCCTTCTCTCTTTTCGAGTGATGTGAAGACAGACCTTTTTCTTAGCTGCCTGAAACAAGGATCTTACACGCCGAGCTCCAACCCCAACAAACCTGTCAACAAACAAAAGAAAGCGTGATTACCATTTTAATAATCAAATTTTAATCAAGGAGCTCCTAGATGGTAATACAAAGATAATGGTCAGTCAAGTTGCTGAAGACAGAAATAAAAAAGACAACTAGAAGAAACGCCTCACATCTCTTCAAATTCAGATCCAGCCCTGTAGAAGAAAGGTACCCCAGCTTCTCCAGCAATTGCCTACAAAATAACAAAAACATGTCAATTCGTGGCACTCTACGAATACGATCAGTAAGCCTAATCAGAAAAGGAAAATGAAAAGCCGTTCGCAAGTGGAATGTGGCAGAAATTGATACCCACACATGAAATAATTTATTCACGAAGATTAACTCTTGATTCCCATCTCATTCAACAAAAGACAACTAGTGGATATGCCAAAACTTACTTTAGCCAGCAAAGTCTTTCCCGTACCAGGTGCACCTGTTAGAAGAATTCCCTGGAAGCATATATTTGTTAAGAGACTTATCAAGTTAAAAACGGATGTAACTACAGATAGATTGTAGCTTTGACATGGCAAAACCAAAGACAATAAGATGTGTGGTAGAGAAGGTGCAATACGAAGAAAAAACAACTCTCATGCAAACCTTTGGCAACTTCCCTCCAAGACGGGTAAACTTTGATGGGTTTTTCAGATATTCTACCACCTCCTCAAGTTCTTGTTTCGCATCATCACAGCCCTTTACATCCTTAAACGTTTTGACATTCTGCGGCAAACAAACTCATCAAGAAATGCCACAACGAGGCAGCTCTACAAATTCAATTGTATCAAAGCCAATCTCAACTGACTATAGCTAAAAAGCCTTCGACTGGTATCCAAACAAACAATAGTTAAGTCATGCAATCAGGATGCTACCAATTACCAAACAAGTCACCTGCCACCAACTAGGCAATTTCCCATAGTTTTTTTTATAGACCTTTACGACTGGACTCAAGCTATGTGTTTCTTGGCAGCCTTACTTCAACTACTTTAGGCTTCTTGTGAATAGTTACTGAACATTTAGAACATCAAATTTCTACCTTCTCTGGCATTATTTCTTTGTTCAACTCTTTTGGAGCATATGAAGAACTTGAACCAACACCTGATGTTCCGATTCCTCCCAGGCTTCCAATGTACTTTTGCAGAGCGGCTGCACCCATCAACCTGGGAAAGGAATTTGCTTTTTTCAACTGGAACAATAACAAAATGTAGAAACAATAAAAAATTCACCTATGCAAGAGAATCAGCGCTTCTGAATCTCCCTGCTAAACTTTAAACTATAATAAAAATGCTACTTTTAACCAAACAGCACACGAAGCATACCACACTACGCCAACCGCAACAGTGAATAAGATTGTAGAGACAAGCTCTTGCGTGAATCTCGATTTGTTGGAAACTTTAGGATCAACCTTGCAAACAAAAGGGGCCATATTAAAAAAGCACGGTACCATTTTAAATTTACAGAAGCCCAGACTCAGTATTTCTCTTCTGATGGGACACTAGCTAAGATCCTTACCATGACAACGTGCAATGGTTGTTTTTCGGATATACCGGGGTTTAGAAATGATTCGTCCAAGTTGCCAGATGCACGCTGCCTTAGCTCTTGCAGCTACACATAAACCATCAGTGATTAACAGAAAACAGAAAACAAACTAAACACCGCCAAGAACAAAGACAGCATAAACATATTTTAGCGTGAAGAGATGGATCTCGTGAGCAGAAACAATGAATAGAGGATAGATAACAGTAATACGTAATTATATCATACAGAGATATGGTCAACCTTTCAAGACATAGAACTAATAAGACACAAGAAATAAGACATTCTAAAAATAGCCATGCTCAAGCAGTTAGCCTTTCTCGAATTCTTAATTCAGGGGGAAAAAACGGAGCAGAAAGTCAAGATACCAATGTAGGAAGACTAGACTGTTTTCCGGATTGTTCATCAGGAAGATATTCTGAAATGGCATTCGTAATGACAAGAGCTCGAAGATATTCAGCGACGCCTCTGCTGTCCACTGCGTGTTCCCTTTGCTCAAACCGTTTGATAGCGGCCTCAGGGCTTGAAGAAACAAGGCACCATTCAACAACAATCAAATCAGAACAACGGATTCCACTACAACATCGGAGAAATTGAAGTGTGAAAATTTCTACAATGCGAATTCTGGGTTTACCTGTGCTTGTTGAGCTCTGCCAAGAGAGCGCTCTGCAACGCCGCGTCCTTGGGGTTGGAATCAGCCTCCGCGATGAGTTTCTCGAGCCGCTTCTCCTGCCGCGAAAATGGCCACCAGCTCAGCCACTCCCACTCCATCACCTTCTCCACAGCTCTCTTTATCGCAGCCCAGATCCCCATGAGAAGCACCACCACCGGAAATTTGCTCTTGCGCTCGTCTTTATCCTCCGCTGTTGCTCCTCGGCCTTCGCTCTCCGCCGCAAATCCACCGTCGCTCTCCCCCTCTCCGTTATCAATTTCTAATCCATCAGGCTCCGGCACCTCGGCAGCAGAAACTGAGCCCGTCGTCTCGGCCAAATCCGAAACCTCGCCGTTACAATCACCATCTCGAGAGTCGGGATCCTTGACAGGAGAATCGGAATCGAAAGCGACATTGTCAGGGTGCAAAGTGCAAGGAAGGGGAGGAAATCGGGACTTGAGAAGAATAGAAGAGAAACGGTAAAAGCGGGAGAGAGATGGAGGGCTAAAGCAGAGAGAAGAGGAAGAGGGGAGAGAGAAGAGGGAAGGGTGACGCTTGGAGGAAGGAGAAGGGGAGAAATGGAAGGAAGGAGAAGGGCGAAAGAGAAGAGAAGCTTGGAGGGTAGCACCAGACATTGGGTATGGATACTGTGTAGTCTCCTTAGGGTTTTCGCAACGTTATCGTCGTCTTCTTCACTTCTTCTTCTTCTGCTCTCTCTCCCTCTACGCAGAAGAGAGATGAGAGCTGTTATGAACCACAAATACTTCAATTATGTTTTCGAGTCTTAATAGAGATCGAGAGTGAGAAGGAGACCTTATCTCCTCTATCTATCAAAATGTTTAGATAGAGTGTCGGCCTTTTTGGATTTTTTTGGCGTTTGCTTCAACCTTTCAAAATCATATATCACAAATAATAATATATGGCCACTTCAATTTAAAGGGAAATGTAACAGTCAATAGGGTTACATGCCAAAAGCATATATATATATTAGCATATTAAGGTGAATATATCTGCTTGAATTTTCAGACACAAAGCTGTTTGTGTTTCAAAAAAAAAAAAAGAGTACCAAATGGTTAAGACAAATTTACTAAAAACCAAGAAGAGAGACATCTTCTCATGGGACCAACCAAGCAATGGTCTCATTGCATCTGACCAGTACCAGAGCCAGTGCCATAAGATGGCATCGGACCGGGCCCTGAGTGCTGCTGCTGCTGCGGCATCATGGACCCTGGTGCGGGACCCATGTAAGGATAATGACCTCCTCCCATGGCCATAGGCATGGACTGCCCTGGTGAGACCCACTGGGCGCCGCTGCTGTAGGGGTGAGAGCTTGGATGCATCCCGGGTTGTTGGGCCGGGATAGGCACGGCTGGGTTGGGTATGGTGTAGTCTCTGCTTCTGTCGTTGTTTACCTGCAAAAAAACAGAGACTTGAGGATGTCAACAACGTCTTTGCGAGGCGAGTCCAGATGAATAATACCGTTTTGAGTTGAAAACGGGTTTTACTTTTATGCTGAGATCGGTGTGGCGAGAATAAGTGATGTGGAGCTTGCAGAATCCACCGTCGTAAATGCAGTGTCCCTCCAACGCTTCCTTCGCCACAACCGCAGTTTGGACATCTGAAAATACACAAAAAAATATTCAACAAAAAACTGTCAGAATTAGATCTCATACCAAAAACCTCATAATATGAAGAATCCACCAGCCCGAGTCATCCAATGAACATAAAATAACACGGGAATTGTAGACAATGAGGGGGCGGGAACATGCACCTGGGTATTGAATTAGAGCCTGGAGACCACCGTTCTTGTCAAACATGGCAATCTTTTGAACAAGTCCAAAGGCCGAGAAAACCTACTCAGTGAAGATATGAAGGCGGAAGTTAATCAATATGTTTGAACCGGTGGATAGAAAAGAATCAACTATCCATTCATAGTGGCTATAACATAACGTACCATGTGCAAAACATCCAAAGTCACTGCATACTGCATGTTCTCGATAGATGCTAGAAGAACGTTACTTTCAGGTTCTAACTTCCTTCCATCCACACCCATTGTCACCTGGCAGGGTTTAACAAAATAATCTTTTAGTCATTACAGTAATAAGAGACAGAGATCCTACAGTACAAACTACAACAGAACTTCAGCCAATAGTGTGAAAAAATACAACAATTCGCTACTCCAGTAAGAGATACGAAGAAATCAGATATAATGCAGTGGATAATCTAATGCGGAAATGAATGATTAAAAGAAGCTAGAGAAACAATAAAGTAGAGAATCGACATTGATGCAATTTGCCAACAGAACAGAACACCAATATCAAGTTTCTAATTCTTACCTGGCCAGTACTATCAATGGCTGATGGTGCAACTGGGAGGTAAGGGTTAGTATAGTCCCTGCACAGAAGAAGGAGAACATTTGGAATCAATTTATGATCGGAAATACCAACTGAAAAAGAACATTCTTCAACAAGTGATGTGTAAGAACACTATAGTTGGAAATGCAATCAAGATACCTGCTTCGATGGCTCTGGAATTTGACAGTTAAATCTGTATGAGCAGAATAAGTAATCTTAAGACTGCATGGCTCCACATGCTCAGGGAGTAAATACCTGATACACAGAAAGAGCAGTCGGTCAATAGCTATGCCTAACATATAGGACATAACATGAATAAAAACCTAGGATGTGCATGACAAAGCCAGCAAATCAAAACATTAACAATCCCCAACATGAATCTAGCGTCTAATTTGTATTCCCCATTTCCCTTATCGCTTGGCCTAGATTTAAGTTTTATATCAATTGATAAAACATTACTGTCTAATCTAGAACTACACAATCCTTCCAGTCGGACCAAATGCCGCGTCAAACATTTAATACAACATCACCTAGGAATGCTTCTTCCGTCAAGAGCATTCTTCGCAGAAGTAGCAGTCTCCACATCAGAGAATTGCACCAGCGCCTAAAAGCAATGCAAACAAAAAGGGTATCAGAGCAAGCACTGGAAAAATCAAAATACATCCATGCAATCATAGGATCAGTAACATACTTGGTATCCAGCAGTCTTCTCAAAAGTGGTAATTTTGTGGACAAACCCAAAAGCCGAGAATACCTGCATCACAGACCGGCTTTAATCTTGTGGACAAACCCAGGAGTAATAATTAGCACTCGGTGCAATAACACAAAGACCATATTAGCAAAAACATATGTGGTACAGAAACTCACGTAAAATTATAAAGGTTAGGCTATCAATAGATACCAACCAAACATAAGGGAAAAAATAAGAACGAGACCAACTTAAAGCCTCAGGAAGACACAAGAATTGTCTTGGTACATATTAACCAAGAATCCAAGATGCTTATAAAAACTCAGAATTGTTCTGAATAGGTTAGCAGATTGATGAACTCCAGATCGAATTCTTAGAGCAGAGTTGAAGAAATTTCGCCTGAACTTTATATTACCATAGCAGTGCAAATATAGCTGCACATATTAGATTAAATCAACATAATAACTAGACCTATTTAGACCATGTACGAGAGCCTAAAGGATTTGATAAAAGGGAAGCGTGAGGTAGAGTAGGGAAGAAAGAGGCAGTGTTAGGGAAAGGAGAAAGGAAACAAACACACATGCGATCTTTCTCCTAACGCATTAGGCTGCCACTGAAGATATTGCCTTGACATGGCCCTGCTGATCCATTTACATTCATGTCAAAAGAAAGCTTTCAGAAGCACGACAAACTACAACCTAGTTATCAGAATCTCACTGGGACATTGTTCAGCGATGTGTTTACCTCTTCTAGACAAACCAAAAAGGTATATGGTGTACTTACCAGATGCAAAACATCGATGCTGACAATGCGAGCATCTTGACCCTCAATTGTCACCAACAGAACATTTCCAGCAGCATCTGCTGTCGTTTTGTTATTCACTATTTCTTGCCTGTTGGAGTACTGGAGGTAGACGGTTTTACCTCGAACTTGAGCAGGCTCCAACGAAGAAGCGTAGTATGAAATCATTGCTATTGCTTGATTTAAATCCGCCTGAAAGAATTTACAAATAACCAAAGGTAACCACGATTAGCACTCATCCTCTGGGTAGCCAAAAAAATATTTCATTTAGAAGAGTTCCACTTACAAACTCAATGAAAGCCTGATTTCGGTTGGCCCCAACATTGCACTTTGTATTCACAACCTTACCAAAGGGCTTCCCAAGTTCAATCAGCTCCTCTTCGGTGCATTCCCATGGCAAATTTCTCAAATGAAGAACCTTAGTAGGGGGTTGTGTGTAACGGAACTGTGGTTGGCTGGAAACAGAAGACATAGTGTGCTAACAAGCCTGAACTAGTAAAGAACAAAAACAAAAATTAGGACATCCTCGAACAACCGTTTTCTCATTGAACCGCGGAAAAACCCATCATCCTGAATGCAACTGGACACCACAAGGTACTGATCCAAACGAGTTAAAGTCCAGATCCTAACACAAACGCGCAATTGAAACCACCAAGACACCTACAGCCTGGAGATACGAACATATATACACTTCCCAAGCACCTTCGAGCCAAATTTCGACGAAGAGCTACGATTTCAACATAAAATTCCGCAGGAATCTTCGATTCAACAGAAATTTCGAGATTTTTTTAAAAGGAAGAATCATAAATAAAACAACAACACGTAGCAGATCATAGAGCATCAACATCGAATCGGATAAGTCAAACAATTCCCATATAACAAACTAACAGCGATACTTCCATGATACAGAAATTTCAACGCAAAAAAAAAGGAAGAAGAAGAAGAAGAAGGAAGAATCGAGAAATCATATAACCTGAGGAAATCCTTTGAGCAAAATTCTACAATTCGCAGATACGCCTCGAGATTTAGGGTTTGGCGAAAAGAACAGAGGAACGATGATATATGGAATGAATTAAAGCGTTGAAACCAATACGACGTCGTTTAGGAAGCGTCTTGTTTAATGAACCAACTACTAATGGGCCATTTGTAAGCAAATAAGACTTTGGGCTAAGGCCCATTATCCCTTTTCCAGTTTCATACACACCATCTTCAAAAAGAACAGAAGTATTTCCAATCAAATCCACATTAAATTTAAACAATACACTTTTCCAATAATCTCACAACATACATTCTGATTTTTCATGACACACACACATGACATATATATATATATATATGAAAAAGCTTTTTTTTTTAGAGAGAGAAAACTCTCTCATTTCTCTCTACCCCTTCGAACCCTAGCGCACCCAATTGGGCGGCCGCCGGCCGGCCACCCCTCCCTGTCAATATGCCCCCAAGACTGAGATCAAACTCTGCGCCTCCATCCCCTGGTATCTTAGGGTCTCGACCTTCTACCTCTCTTCCCCCACCCTCCTCCATCTCAGAAATCTCCCAGCAAAATCCAACCACTAAAGTTCCGACCAGTTCAAGCCGCATTATATCAAAAATACCCTTAAAATCCTACTTCTACTTCAACACCTACCCTTGTGACTATGTGACCAATGTGACCGAAATATAGTATGGTCACATATTGATCTCATTGTTCATAACGTTAAATTTATGATGTTTTAATCAAATGATTAGTAAGATATACAAGGTATGAACATAATGAATTAGTGTGATCACCATAAATTTAACGTTATAATCGATAAAAATCAAAATGTGACCATACTATATTTCGGTCACATTGGTCACATGTGACCAGGGTAGGTCTTGAAGTAGAAGTAGCATTTTAAGGGTATTTTTGATAATGCCCCAGTTCAAGCTATGAACAGGACTTTCCGGCTCTTCCATCTCCCTCTCCTGTAGCACCTCCCTCACTCAGTTTGGCGCAGCCTCTGCATTCCCCCCCCCATCTATTCCCCAAGTCCCAACCCTAGAGGTTAGAGAACATGTCCCCCCTCCATCAGCTACTCTGGAGAATCCCGACAGCTGGAGCCGTCGTCTTCTAAACTCCTTGAGACCTCTCAAGAGGACAGGTACGCCGACCATTCACTCCTTAGGGGCCCCCCTGATTTCGATTACAGCAGAGACTCTCGAATCCTCAGCTTCGGAATGGGCCGATTTTGTCATCGGCCAATTTTACGGAATCCCGCCGGCTATGGGACGTGTTATCGGTATTACCAATGCTCTCTGGTCAAAGGCAGGTCCTCGGGTTGGGGTTTTTGATATTGGCAACGGAACGTTTCTGTTCAGGATGCCCAATCGCGCAACCAAGGAAGTTGTGTTGAGCCGTAGGTTTTGGCATATCGCTTCTTGTCCAATGTATGTATCCCCTTGGAACCCTTATCACATGCCTGAGAAACCAGTTCTGACATCTATGGCCTGTTGGGTCTCCTTCCGCCGAATGCCGCACCAAATGTTCAGTTCGGAATGTCTCAGTCGAATTGCTACTAGCATTGGTGACCCACTGTACTCTGATCGGGCAACGATGATGAAGGAAAATCTCTCTATGGCCAGAGTCTATATCAACGTCAATCTACGGGTTACTCCTCCGAAGAGTATTGTTGTAAGTCTGCCTAATGGTCAGGAGCATGAGATTGAGGTAGCCTATGTTTGGCTTCCTCCGCGATGCTCTCACTGCTCGGAGATTGGTCATAGCCTCAGTCGTTGCCCGTTTCGTTCTCCGTCTGATACCCAGGTCGAGAACCAGTCCGCCAGTGGTGTAGATCCTCCTGTTGAGGCCCATCCCAAGGCTGTTCTTGGAAATGCCGCTGCACCTGTACCTGACCAGAGCCTGACTAGTGAGCCCCCTATACTCACTGAGGAACCATTGTTGCAGGATGCGCCTAGCTCCCCTCCTTCTAATGCAAGAAAAGCAGTCCAGACCTCCTCATCTCCACAAGAGGCTAGTGAATCACATATGCACGAGGTGGAATTACACAACCCCCCACTACCTCCCGTTCAGGAAATGCCAGAGAACCTGAATTCCACACAACCCACTCTCTTGCTAGAACCCAACCTTTTAACCACTGAAACCAAAAGCCAACATACACCAAGCCCGAGCAAAACTAAGCCTTCCAAACAAGCCAGTCAGTCCAATTACAAGACTAAAGGAGAGGGGCGTGGTCGTAAGGCCACGAGGAGGTCATAAACTCAGCACGGGATCCCCATGAATTTTTTTGCGTGGAACACAAGAGGGTTGAATGCCCAAACTAAGAGATTTTTGATACGGAAGTGGATTTTGGAGCATAAACCTTTTTTGGGCGGTCTTTTGGAAACACACATCAAAGAATCTAATGAGGCTCGGATCAAGAGTGCGATACCAGCAAATTGGAGACATTTTGTTTATTTTCAACCCGGAGGAACATCAAGAATTTGGTTGGTGTGGGAGCCAACAACCTCAGTACTTGTCTACCATAAAACGAAGCAGTCCATTACATGTGGAATCCGACATGGTGATACAGGGATATCTCTTACGGTGACTTTTGTATATGGTTCCAACATTGCTGCGGAGAGGAAAACACTATGGCAAGACCTCGCCTTATTAGCCAACTATCCTACCTTAGCATCTTCTCCTTGGGTGGTTTTGGGGGACTTTAATCAAATCTTAGATCCCTCAGACAGATTTGATGAGTTCCTACCGCAAAATTGCCAGCAAAGCATGGATGAGTTTCGGAACTGTGTTGAAGAAATTGGAATCTCAGACATCTCTTACCGGGGTATGAGGTTTACTTGGTGCAACAGTCAAGCAGCGAACCCTTTATCTGTTAAACTTGATAGAGCAATGTGCAATGATGTATGGAAAGAGGAATTTCAGTCTGCATATGCTGAATTCTGCCCCCAAGGCCCTTCTGACCACGCTCCCTGCATTAATTGTTCACATTCCATCAGGTGTTGCTCAGGTTCGTAGACCGTTTAAATTCTTTCATCACTTATCCTTGGCCCCTGCTTTTCACCAGATCGTGCAGGCTGAGTGAAACCGGGAGACGATCGTCGGGACAGCTCAATACCGACTATGTAAACTGTTGAAAGCTCTCAAACAGCCCCTCAGAAAGCTGAACGTAACTCAATTCTCGAATATATCTCGAAGGGTGACAGAAGCATTAAGGGTCTTGGAAGGATCGCAGGAGAGAAACCTTAGTAATCCCAGTGAGTAGATAACAGAGGAACATGCCCTGAGACAAAAGTTTCTGACCCTGGCTGCCGCGGAGGAGAAATTTTTCCGTCAGAAATCACGGATATGCTGGCTAACAAAAGGGGATCGTAATACTTCGTACTACCATAAGCAGGAGACAGTCAGAGTCAACAGGAACCATATCCATTTCCTAATGGATAACCAAGGGGAGAAATTAACCGGAAGGCATCAGATCCGTGAGCATATAATTAGTTTCTACACGGACCTCCTAGGGGCAAAGGACGAAAGTATTGTACAGCCGTCGATTCAATGGATTCAGGAGCTTATTCCCTTCAGATGCCAACCTGAAATACACGCGGAGATGACTAGAATTCCAACAGATGAGGAAATCGAATACACTCTCTTCTCTTTTCCGGACAATAAAGCCCCGGGACCGGATGGATATCACTACAAAAAAATCAGCAAATTCCAACGAATTTTCCAACGGATTTATCCGTTGGAAATTTTTCAACGGATTTTCAACGGTTTTCAACGGCATTTCAACGGTGATTTCCGTTAAAAATCCGTTGAATATTTCCAACGGATATCCGTTGGAATCGCCCGTTGGAAATTTTTAACGGAATTTTTAACGTATTCAATTGAAAAAATTGGGTTGAAATTTTCCAACGGTATTTCCAACGGATATCCGTTGGAATTTTTTTTGGAAATTTTAAAAAAAAATTCCAACTGAATTCCAACGGATGTCGGTTGGAATTTTTTTTGGAAATTTAAAAAAAAAATTCCAACGGAATTCCAACGGATGTCGGTTGGAAATTTTTTTGGAGATTTTAAAAAAAAATTCCAACGGAATTCCAACGGATGTCGGTTGGAAATTTTTTTGGAGATTTAAAAAAAAAATTCCAACGAATTCCAACGGATAACGGTTAGAAATTTGGATTTTAATTGAAATATATATATATATATATATATATAAATATTTTGTGTATATACATACATATATATATATATATCGATATATATATATATAT
>NW_010969135.1:548977-563977 GCF_000463585.1 Tarenaya hassleriana | reverse complement strand
GTATATATATATGTTTGTATATATATAAATATTTATATATATATATATGAATTCGAATGTATACATACGTTAATATTTATATATATATATACATATATTTATATATATGTATATATATGTATGTATATATATAAATATTTATATATATGTATATGTATGTATATATGTATGTATGTATATAAATATTTATATGTATAAACATTTATATATGTATATATATTAATGTTATGTAATATCAGAAGTTTAACTTGGAGCAGTTGGATGATTGTCAATTGGAACTCCAGGGTTAAGGAGGATTGAGCTGGAGCAGTGGAAGGATGGGTGACCTACTGGGAAGTGAGTTGCGGGATCGGGATCGGGATAGATGTCGGGGTCGGAGTTGGGTCAGGGGATCGGGGTCGGGGCTGGAGGATCGGGATCGGAGCCGGGGGTCGGGATCGGTGCCGGGGGTCGGGATCGGGATCGGGATAGATGTCGGGGCCGGGGTCGGGATCGAGAATATATTTTGAATTTTTTGTTGGAATGTTCCAACGGATTGCGGTTGGAAATTCCGTTGGAAAATTCCAACGGATATCGGTTGGAAATTCGGTTGGAAAATTCCAACCGATAAATCCGTTGGAAATCCGTTGGAAAATTCCAACGGATTGCGGTTGGAAATCCGTTGGAAAATTGCAACGGAAAAATTCGTTGAAATTCCGTTGAAAATTCCAACGGTTTTCCAACGGACACCGTTTTCTAACGACGAAATTCCAACGGATTTATCCGTTGGAAATCCGTTGGAAACGTTAATTTCCAACGGAAATTTGGTCATTTCCAACGGATTTGCCCGTTGGAAATGACCATTTTTTTTGTAGTGTATCCCAAAGAATTCTATACATCAACTTGGGATACAATTGGCAAGGATGTTACTGCTGCAGTGAAAGACTTTTTCATCTCCTGTCATTTGCTTGGGCAGACCAACGCCACTATGATTGCTCTAGTGCCAAAGACTGCATCGGCTTCTGCTCTAACCGACTTTCGGCCGATCAGTTGCTGCAATACGATATACAAGGTAATCTCAACGATCTTTGCAAACCGTTTGAAACCTGTCTTGATCCAGATGGTCTCTCGCACCCAATCAGCTTTTCTTAAGGGGCGCCTCATGGTCGAAAATGTGCTACTTGCTGCGGAGATTATTAAGGACTACAATCGCAACACGGGGCAGAAGAGTGCTATGATTAAAGTGGATATCCGTAAAGCTTTCGACACCTTGGATTGGGGCATAATAATACAGATAATGCGGGCTATCAATCTACCTCCTAGACTGATTACGTGGATAAAAGAATGCCTAACTACAACCAAATACTCAATTGTTGTCAATGGTGAACCAGCGGGATACTTCAAAGGGCGAAGAGGCTTGCGTCAAGGCGACCCATTGTCACCGTATCTGTTCATCATGTCGTTAGAAGTGTTATCTAGGCTGCTTGATAATTCAGCTACTCGGGGAACGTTGGCTATCCACCACCGATGTCGATCACCTCTGCTGACCCACTTAGCCTTTGCCGATGATCTGATGATCTTCTCCAAAGGTACAGTCTCTTCCTTGCAATAAATTAAGCGTGTGTTGGAAGAGTTTAAGTCTGTCTCTGGGTTAGAGATGAACAACGACAAAACAGAGCTGTTTCTAGGAGGAGTTCCAGATTCAGAAAAGGCTCAGCTAGCAGATGCACTTGGCATCAGATTAGGTTGTCTACCTGTTAAATACCTCGGAGTGCCGTTGAATCCCACGAGGTTACCGCTATCAGCTTATCATCCGTTGATTGACAAAGTAAGGAGGAAACTACGAGGTTGGGTGTCAAAGTTTCTTTCAGCGGCAGGGAAAGTACTACTAATAAGTTCGGTGATCTACGGTATGGTCAGCTACTGGAGCACTATTTTCCTCCTCCCGAAATATGTCCTCAAGGAAATAGATTCTCTATGCTCTTCATTTATATGGAATAGCACAGGGGAAAAGGGGAAAGGATGCCGAATATCTTGGGAGTCTATATGTAAGCCGAAGAAAGAGGGGGGTCTAGGAATCAGAAGGTTAGAGGAGCAGAATGTTGTTTTCCGGTTGAAGCTTATTTGGTTGTTGCTAAGTGAGGCTGGTTCTATTTGGGTGGCCTGGGTTCGCATAAATATTTTCAGAAATTGTAGTTTCTGGGACTGTACTAAATCATCAGTGGCATCATGGAACCTCAAGAAGCTTTTACAACTGAAGGATCAAGTTCGCCCATATGTCAAAATGCAGGTTGAGGATGGAAACGATACCTTTTTTTGGTTTGACAAATGGCTGAACTTGGGTCCTCTCATTGATACCATAGGGGACTTTGGGCCCCGTTTGCTCGGACTACCTCGGTCTTCGAAAGTTAGCTCGGCGGTGAGTGATAATGGTTGGAAGTTACCGCGTGCCAGGTGTGAAGCAGTTCGCGTCTTGCTGGAAGCTCTAGCTTCTACAGTGCCACCGAGGCAAGAACATGGGAGAGATAAGGTCCTTTGGAAGTACAAGGATGATGACTTTCGGCCCTCTTTCAGCTCGTCACATACATGGCAACAGATTAGAAGCAGGGCGCCATCAGTTCCATGGCACTCAATGGTATGGTTCACCGAGGCAGTCCCACGTCATGCGTTTCTCATATGGCAGGCAATACAAGGCAGGCTTCCTACCCTAGATAGGCAAAGATCTTGGGGGATTCAGTTGGCAAATCGGTGTATCCTCTGCTGTGCAGCTCCTGAAAGTCATTCTCATCTATTTTTCACATGTTCATTTGGCTTGATGGTTTGGACCTATTTCGGTACACGATTCAGGTTTGTCCCTCCTTCGAGCTTTTTTGATGATCTCCTGCCGGTTGGAGATACTAGCGTGTCGAAGCTGCCGAAAGTTGTGCAGCAACTTCTCCGACAGTTAATGATTTACGAGCTTTGGCGAGAACGGAACCACCGCACTCACCGGAGCGAGATTAGAACTGCCCACCAGTTTATCTCTTCGATCGACAAGTTGATGCGCCAAATTCTATTCTCGCTGAAAACTCCTACTACTTCTCCAAGGAATATGCTACTGCAATATTGGTACGCTCATCCACCGTAGGCTTTTGGAATTGCATTCGGATTCGTATTGTTTTTTGTACCACTTCCATATGGAGATCCCTCTATTCTCTCCTGTAATTTATCACTTGACAGTGTTGTAAATAGCCTCGTTTTTTAGACACCACATTAATACATCACTCACATTCAACCCAAAAAAAAACATATATATATATATATTATATATATATATATATATTCATGGCTGGAAATATTTGTTGTGAATCAACATAAATGAAGAAAAAAAGACACAAGTTTCACTCATAACATTCATCACATCATCATGGGGACATGATGTTTACATCATTTGCCTAAAATATAATACATGCCTCAATATGACAATACATACGACAATACATACGACGGAAACAGTTACACTGTAATCGAAACCATACGACAATACATACGACGGGAGAGATCGGGCCCAATATGTACAATTAAGTGTACGGATTATTGTCCTTGTCGTCTTGGGCAAAAGCATGAACATCAACCGCGAGCTCAAGTGATGTTCCATGGGAAGAACCCTTGGAGTCTCCTTCATTGTTTTGCTCATTATCCCATCTGGGTACGGTCGGTCCATTTTTATATTTGAAGTAGAGGAGAAGCTGGATAATCCCCAATGGGCATCCCACCAAATTAGGCGACTACACACGTGAATGCACAAACATTTGAAATTAGGATAATATATAGACCCATTTTTTGTTATATTGAATTCCCACTTATATGATCGATAATTTTATATATGATATAAAAACATAGATATATATGATGAAAATAGAGTATAATATGGAGGAATAGTAAAAAAAAAAGCACGCACCGCGAGAAAGAGGTCATGGCTGAGTAATCCATAAGCCATCCAAAGAGAGCTGGCGAGGAAGGAGAAGAAAGACAAGTGAAACGGCATGTATTCCACGCTTTCTGTCTCTATCACTTTCTTCTGCCATTTTACATTGATATCATATTATATATTAGGAAAAATCGTATATAAATATCTAAATTTTTACAAAAATCTCATATAAATATCTGAATTATAAAATTTCCATATAAATACCAAAATTTTTCTAAAATTCTATATAAATATGTAGACTTCTGAAAAACTACCAAATAAACTCAAAATCCGTTAATGACATCATCTATTTTTATTTAAAAAATACTTGAAATTTGTATTTATTTGAAAAAAATTTCAAAAGTCTAAAATTTATATAGAATTTTTAAGATTTCAGTTATTTATATGAAAATTTTATAGTTTAGATATTTATGTGAGATTTTCATAAAAACTTAGATATTTATATGCTATTTTTTCTATATATTATAATTATGCACATACATACATATAGGTTTCTATTTCTATGCATATATATATATATATACTCCTATATATGTAATTAAAGTGAAAATGATATTTCCTTCGGAAATCTGTCGGAAAGCGTGTCTTGTCTTAAATTAGAACTTATACCCCAACTAAAACCAGCAAGAACAAAAAAAAATCAAGGGTTTTTTATTTCCTCGTGCAATTAATATTCGTGTCATATATAGTCGCCATATATAGTTTACTCATTGTAAAATGAATCGACTGAAAACGACACTTCCTACAAAAATCTGTCGGAAAACGTGTCTTGAATTAATGTTTTACCCGGGTACCAAAAAAGGCAAATTTATTTATACCACGTGTAACCAATATTAATAACACTTGTGCCATTAATTGCATGTTGTATATATTATAATAATAAGGGAAATCGCCGTAAAAACCATGTACTCTTCACATGTCAACGAAAAAATCTTATACTTTTTTGTTTACCAATTAAACCTTATACTTAGTATGATTAACCGAAAAACCCTCAAACTTGTTAATAATTCACCGAAACCCCTCGACGCCTGCCAATTCAAACAAAAATGATGATGTGACAATGATTTGGCTTCCAAATGATGTACACATCATCAAAATTATGAGAAATCATCATTTTAAATAAAAATAAATAACATAATTTATTTAAATTAATTTATATACATATAAATTCACACATATATATATATAATTGTAGTTATGTGTGTAATATATTGTAGTTATACATATAACATATACATATATAACTAATATACATATTACAATAAAAATAATTATAACTAACATATACACATATAATATATCTATTAAAAATAATATGTATATGTATATGTATTAGTTATACATGTAACATATATATATACAACTAATATGCATATTAAAATAAAAGTAATTATAACGAATATATACACTATATATTAAAAAATAATATATATACAATATACATTAACAAATAATATGTATATATGTATATATATATTATTTTTAATGTAATTTATAATATATATATATATATGTTTTATTAGTTATAAGTAATTTTATATTTAATATATATATATATATGAATTTATATGTATATAAATTAATTAAAATAATTATGTAATTTATTTTTGTTTGTAATGGTGATGTGTCATAATTTTGATGATGTGTACATAACTTGGAAACCAAGTTATTGCCACATCATCATTTTTATTTGAGTTGGCAGGCGCGAGAGGTTTTCGGTGAATTATTAACAAGTTTGAAGTTTTATTGGTTAATCATACCTAGTATAGGGTTTCATTGGTAAGCAAAAAAGTATAAGGTTTTTTCGTTGACCTGGGAAGAGTACAGGGTTTTTATGGCGATATCCCCTAATAATAATAATGAAATGCGACTTACCACAGCGACTAACGGTGAACCGTACATGGCGACGGAGGCGACAAGGCCGACGCTTCCGACGTATATTTTCCGGTGGTGGTGGTCGTGGAATACGGCGGTCGACACGGCGGCGGTGACCGCGAACGCAACCATAACGGGAACAAACGTTGCACAAACCCTAATCTGATGCATATATACATACACACATATAAGTAAATATATATCCTTTTTGTCCAAAATCATTATACATATATATATACATGTATAATTCTTTTGTTATATAGAAGAAACGATCACAGAAAGTTTGTTGCTTTCGCCAATTTGTATATATATTATCTTTCGGAGCACTTAATACACATGGTAGTTGAATGGATATTTCTGACTGCAATTGTATAGAGTTCACTAAAAATACAATTTTGTTCGTTATTTATATCTAAAATTATTTGAATTAAAAATCTAAAATTATTTATTAAATAGTATTTAGGTTTTCGGGTGTGATAGTTTTTTTGTGGGGTAAAAGGCCACCTATTAAAACCATGAAATCATATAATAAGATAACAAAATGTGATTATACGTTTGACGTTGTTATATTAAGGTGTTTGGAATCTGCAAAATAAGATACCGATTGGTAATTTGATAATAATTCTAATAGTTGCACAAAATACCATCACAATTTTGTATAAATTCACTTGTTGCAGAGTTTATATTTGATGACGATATAAGAAGATCCAAAATGAAATTAACAGTATTTAATAACATATTAATCATATAAATATCTAAAACAAAGAATCATAAATCTTGTTTTAAATTCATTTGACGATGTTATATAAAATTTGGAGTCGATTAATTATAAATGTATAAAAAATAAGATTTAGTGTTTAAAGTTTTTTTTATAATCCGGAAATGAGTTTTTGGTCCAACTATATTTTCCAAAGGATCGAAAAAGTCCATATGTATACCCCTTTTCAAATGGAGATTCGAACATGGGTTGAAAAGGAGTTTTTCTCTATTTTTTATCACTTGAGCCATCCAATCTTGGATTTTAATATTTAAAGTTAAATAATTACGTACCTTTCCCTTAAGTGAAGCGAACCAGAAATATATGAGAATGAAAATCGATTGGAGAAAGATGCCGATTCCGTTGATGGTGACGACGAGGAAATTCTCCCAGAGATGGCTCACGACCGGCAGACCGTACCACGTATATATCAAACAGTTCAAGAGCGTTATAACGTACGGGAGGCATGAGAATTCCTCTGTGCTCCTCTTCCTAATCACCCTCGAAAACGTCAATCTACAAAATGAAATTACATGGACCAGAAACAAAGTATGATCTCGGTTAATATGTTGTTCTTTGATGATAATTATTATTATTATTATTATTATTATTATTATTATTATTATTATTATTATTATTATTATTATTATTATTATTATTATTATTATTATTATTATTATTATTATTATTATTATTATTATTATTATTATTATTATTATTATTATTATTATTATTATTATTATTATTATTATTATTATTATTATTATTATATAAAGTCATTAAGCGACAGGAAGAATCTTTGTTATATTGACAATAGGGGAATCAACCAACGTCGTTATTCTAAATCAGAGATTCGGTAATATTTAAAAGTTACGTATTTATATGAAAGTTTCATATAGTTAGCGTATTTGTATGGGAGAAAACAATTCATATATTTCTATCCATTTTTCCTTTAATTATTATTATTATTATTATTTGGGTGTGGGTAGTTGGAGTTTACGTACATGGGAGCCGTGTAGAGCAACAATGAAGCTGCGTTTCCTGTGGAATTAACAAATAAGAACCATGAAAAGATTATAAAAAATATAAATAAATAAAAACCATGAAAAATCATATAAACCCTTCTGTTGTAAAAAAGAAAAAAGAAAAAAAGAAAATCCCAATTACGAAAACGATGATCGGTCCCGAATACGTACGTAACTTAAAAAACGCATGACAAAGAAATGATGGAGAAGTTGACATAATTCTTCTTTCTAGAGATACATATATAAACACAGCATGCATGCATGCATGCATGCATGGTGCATGTTTGGCTTCAGTTATAACTTTAACCAAAAACGTTTGTCATCGATTATAAAAAGGAATTCAGTTTTAATTTTTTGCTCGAATTTAGAATTCGTTAAACATAAATTCAGGAAATAGATAATGGATTACGATTACAGTATATGAAATTAATTTAAATAATAGATAAGGAGAAGAGAAAATACCCATGATACCGACGGCAAGTCGGAGACTGGTGGAGGCCATGTTTTAGGGTTTTTGAGAGTTACGTAAAACAATTGTAAACTACGATGCCATATTTGCATGGACCATTCGAGGCCTTTGAAACGTATAAATAATGGGAGATATCAGTGAGGAAATAAATTGTATTTATGAACCATTTTCTCCCTTTTTGGGGCCTAAAAAAGGGACCCCTGTTTTTTTTCAAATTCTCCAACTTATTTTTATATTTATTTCTAATATAATTAATGTTGTATATGTGATTTGTTCTTTTGTTTAAAAACATAAAATCAGCGAAGAGATGAAAATTAAAAAAAATAAATAAAAACAACTCAATGGACAAATTTAGGTGGCCTTCTCCTCCATAAAATGTGTATATATATACACACATCGCCGTCACCTAAAATATAAAAATTAAATCATTTGTTGCATATATATATACACACACACATCATATATGCAACAAATGATTTGATTTTTATATGATATACCGTGTTTATGAAAACTTTATTTTCATGTCGAGCAACAAATCAAAAACATATTTTGTATTAGCTTCAAAATCTTTTGAAAATAACTAAAAATTATTTACATAGAAAAGACAATTTTTTTTCTTTAATTTTATTACTTCATCTTAAAAATGCTTTAAACATAGGCATGATTTGATAAATTATATAGTGTTAAAAAAGATTTTATATCTAAATGTTTATTAAGCGAATTGGAATGATCCACGTTATTTTGCATGTATAAATCTAAAAGATATGAAATATTCAAATAAAAATATTGTAAGTGTCATTATTGATCAGGTGGTTCATGATTCATGTCACATAAATTATACTAACAATAAATAATAGAGAGCGAGAGGAACATTACGTGACGAAGCTTAGGGAATTCTCTAATAACATTGTTGGAATTATGCTTTAGCTTTACAAATATGTGGATGTGAAAAATAGCTTCTTCTACCATCATCAACAACGATTTAATTAATTTTTGTATTAATATAAGGATTTTCTTAATAAATATTATAAATTAATATAATTTTTTGTAGTCTTGCAGGTCTTCATAAGAAAATTTCATGTGCATAAAGGATATATCTTAGTAGCAGTTGGTCATATTCCAATTACATTAATCTTAGTTATTTAAATTAGTTCATATAAAATAAAAACTAGTCGTAACTATGTATATCTCAATAAAACTAAATTCGTATCTTATATTATTTTTAATACTATTATTAATCCTTCTACTAACAAACGAGATGCATATTAGGAAGAACAAAAGAATAAATTAAAAATAAATAAAAGAAGCCACCTGTTTTTGGGTCTTATGAGATATGTTGTTGGAAACATCGTGGAAATTCCACTGCCCATTTGTGTCCAAATTTACAATAACCCCCACTTTTTCCATTTTTTTAAAATATCTTGTTTTAAATATCAATCAAAACATTATCTCTACCTATATCTTCATTGATTATTGCAATATATATATATATATATATGTGTGTGTGTGTGTGTGTATGTGTGATAATATATTGTTTACAAATCTGTTTGATGAATCCCTTGGAAGGGTTTTCATTTAAGAGTAGTGTATAGAGGCGACCTATTCCATTAATCACATAATAATTGATTCTATCAAAATCAAATAACACAATTATATTCAAGTCTAATTCCGTAGGAAAAATGAATTGATAATATATATGATTGTTCTAAAACCGAAAAAATTGAATCCAAATAATGAAAACGTATTTTTTTAAATAATTTTTGTTATCAATAAAAATTGAAACTAATTCAAACCGAATTAAAACGTTTCAATATTTATAATTTTTTAAATCGAAATATAAGAATTCATATACAACGGAATTAAATGTGAACCTATCCCCAAAAACCCGAAATCGCTACCCTAGTTTGTTTGTTTTGTTAGAATGCCACACCATGACAAATTGGATCTAACTTTAAAATAAACTATAAAACTTTAAAGATCACCATTGTTGATTTGCTAGGTATTGACAACAACTATTTTTTTTGTTAGAAATCATTGTATAAATAAAAAATGCTGATATGATTATTATTGTACTTATAGAAAATTTCAAAAACAAAGAATTCGTCAAAATCTATCAAAAACCTAAGCCAACTTATTGACATATTGACAAATAAATAAGTCAAATATACAAGTAAGTTAGAAAAATACATCAACTCGTAAAATTAGTCAAAATGTCCTATACAAATCATAACGACGTGAAAAATGTAACACATTTCATTCACTGGAAATCTAATGTGACACATCGTGTCAATTTTTTTTTATCGCATCACCATGCCAAATCAATAAAATAAAATTTTAAAATTTTAAAAATTAATATATTAAAATTTTAATAAAATTTAAAATAAAATGTTAATATATATATATATATGCATACGTTGTCTATGTAATATATATACACATATTTATATTTATATATACACACATTATGTTGGTTTAGGCGTTTTGACATATTTCATTTGGATGAATTCATTTTTTTATTATTTAATTTGTATATTTGTTTTATAATAAAATTCGTGGATCATTTTGAACGATATTAAATTCTTCAATCGTTTGTCATCGTGAGAATGATGATAAATTAAAACGAACATGATATATGTATTTGCATTGATCATGGAGATATGTGTATTGGCTAAAGATCATAATCATAAGTACTTGTATGAAACGAGGGATTGGATGAGTCATATGAGATTGTCACATGAACAAGAGTTAGTATTAAATCTCATGTAATGGTTACTTTCGCATCCTCGTAATTGATATTTATATGGTATCCGGCATGATGAATAGTCTGTTTCTACTTAGTTACACGTAGTTTTTAACTGAATTATTATAATGATGTTATTCAAATACGTTACGAATCATGTCAAGAATATTATAGATAGTTAAGATGGAATTTATCTTCTTATTTCGAGAGAGATATTATTAGGTCTCTCGAATGAGTATGAATACAGTAAATGTGTAGTTGCACTACAAATGCTAAATATCTAGTATTTATAATATGCTTAATGAACGAGAAAAATGGTTGAATTTGATAAGATGACTAGTTCAAAATGTCTTATGTTCGATATATTGTATCGCGTGATGAAAGGATTATTACTAGACTTATTATCACCATTTAAGTTAGGTCACATCTATCCCTATTCAGTTATACATAGTTCATAGTGTTTTAATAGAAGTCGTCTATGATTTGTTGAACGGAATTGAATTCCGGCACTACTCAGTCTAGATAAGAGTATCTCGGGCCGAGTAGAAGGTTTGTTCAAAAACCAGAGTCGATGATAAACCGAGTAAAATGTTGTTCAGCCGAACAAGTTGAAATAGAATTACTTTAAGAGTTGGCTTGGGCCGAGCGTTTTTCTTCTCGACTGAGCATTTCATATTCGAGTGATTTTCTCCGAGAGTATGCTTGGTCTGAGCAGCTTACTGCTCGAGCGAGCAACTTGGTTGTGTGGATAAGTGCTTGGTCGAGCAGAAAAAACGCTCGGACTGGGCACAATTTTGTATAAATTCTGAATCCGATCAAGGTTAGTATTTTTTACTTAGTTATAAAAAGATGTACCAAACTGTTGGAATACGACGTGTCACGTCTTAAAATATTTTTTTATAATCTAAAAATTCGATGAATTTTTGACCCAACTACATTTCACAGATGAATACTCATCCCTAATTGAAGATTGGAATCTGGATTGGGAAGAAGGTTTGTCTTATCCATTACTAGTTGAGCTATCCAATATTGGGTATCTTAATCTTGATCGAATTAGAAATTTACACAATTATAAGACGTAGTTTAAAATTAAATTAATAAATATAATAGATAGATTTATTGATCTATAAATTAATAACCTAATATTTTTTATTTTTATAATATCTATAAATAAGAATTCTAAATCTTATAATTTGTGAAATAAAAATTAAAATAAAAAATAGAAAATACTAACAAAACAGTTATTAATATATTTTTCATCATTCGGTATTTCAAAATTTTGTGATAATTTTAGAAAATCTCTATCTATAACCTCAATCATAAAAAAATTGACGAATATTTATGGTGAAATAGAAAAATAAGAAAAATTATATATTTTAAGTATATCAAATTGAAAAATATGAAAAATCGTATTTGAATATATTGAAAAATCTTTTTCTTCTTTTGGTAAAAATATACTGAAAATAAAGTCTTTATAAAGATTGAATAAAAATAAAAAAACTAAATTAAAAATGGATGTATATTTTTAAATTTTGTTGATATTATATTAAGAATTTATGAATTTATCTTTAAAAAACAAATAAAACTCGTATTTTCTACTAGTTGGATTGGGATAGCCCGTGGATTTGGAGCCAATTGATAGATCTAAATGTTAGTGGATCATTTTAAAGTTTATTGTTTTTCTTTATTATATCTAGTTTGGAAAAAATATTTATTTAATTTTTTGTGTATAGTATATATAACGACTCGAGTCCGTTACGAATTGATAGAACTGTCCCCACACACCAACACGAGACCTTTTAGCGTATTTTGTCCTCACTCATACACGTCTCGGAAAGTATTTTCCAGGAGGTCACACATCTTAAAACTACTCCAAAGCGAGCACGTTTAACTTTAGAGTTCTCTCAAATGGGTAACCGAAAAGGTAGATGCATCTTATTGCTATAAATAGTTCAATTAATTTCTTTAAGTTATCTTTGACTGTGTAGTCCCATACCTATATAGCCCTCGGATCCCTCTCATTCCAGTGCGTTCGATTCATCCGTGTACCCCTACCTAGAAGCTCGTCAGGAGTTGTTTGTTGTCTGTGCCTCTCGCACCGACGATCACTCCTTGCCCTCCTACGGTATCCTAGGCTGTCACAAGCCCACCAGTTTCCCCATGGTTCATCCCCGAATCGCACCGTACTCGGAGAGTACTGGCTCTGATATTATTTGTAACAATCCGAGTCCACTACGGAATGATAGAACTGTCCTCACACACCAACACGAGACTTTTTAGCGTGTTTTGTCCCCACTCGCATACATCCCAGAAAGTACTTCCTAGGAGATCACTCATTCTAAGACTACTCCAAACGAGCACGCTTAACTTTGAAGTTCTCTCGAGATGGACAACCGAAAAGTTAGATGAATCTTGTTGGTATGAGTAGTTCAATTAATTTCTTTAAGTTATCTTTGACTGTGTAGTCCCATACCTACACAGCCCTCGGATCCCTCTCATTCCGGTGCGTTCGATTCATCCTTATACCCCTACCCAGAAGCTCGTCAGGAACCACTCCTTATCCACGCCTCTCGCATCGGCAATCATTCTCCGTCCTCCTACGGTATCCTGATCTGTCACAGTATATTTTAGTGTTGCCATGTTTGCTAAAACAATGTTCGATTGCATTTAATTCGAAAACCAAAAATATATACATAAAATTTCATTTAGAATATATAATCTGTCGGTTTTCCAAATATTTTTCTCTGAGTTTAGTCCACAAAATCAATAAAATATTGAAGAGTTATTCAAATTTGAAATTGTGACTTACAAAATCTTGTTGGCCGATACCCTTTTATCTTACAAAACATTTAACTTGCCATGTATTGGTCTAAATCGAAGTAAATCGATTTGTTTTACATATATATAAAATTATATATGATGGTGATTCTATTTCTAATCCAATACATATTTTGATTAAAAAAATCATTTGTTTGGATGGTCGAAATTTTACGAAGCGGTCCTTTGTGGTGGATATTGGTCCGATTCTTGTAATGACATGTCACGTGAGATCATGTTTGCATTTAGAACTAGAATATGTTCTCCACTAGAAATGCCTTGGACAAGAATTTTTTTTATCTTATATATTTTACTTAAAAAAATTTGATGCATATTCGAAATTGCAATTTTGTTTTATGTGTGAAGTCCTAATCGTCCACCTATACGTCGCAAGGCATGACAAGACCTTGTCACTTTGGTGATATTCCATACTATTATTCCACTCTTGTGGTACGTGTTGGATAGTTAACGAAAATCAATTAGACTTTTATGAAACTCTAACACTATTGGTTTGTGATGTCGTAACTTGTCGAAACTATGATTCTAATGGATTTGTCGCTACCGTCCAACCGAGATGTAGGCCCGAGCGAAGCTCGATAACTAAACTCGTAAAAATCTGTTGTGTCTTGTTTTTTCTTTTTTCTGTTCTTGCGAGATTCTTCAAATGGAGTGAAACTCGACTTGAATCTGAGTAACAACGGAGAGTGAACGACACTATTTACAATTGATATCAAAGCCTCGTTGGTAAAGATCGTGGGTGAGAGAGAAGGAAAGCGACGGAGGTAAGAAGCAACGGTGGCACGCTTCTCATTAGAACAAGTTCTGTTCTTTTCCGATTCTTGTTTTTTCCATTATTCTCTGGATTAGGTTATTAAGTTGATTCCTATCTTTAGAGGTTCTGTATTTTCTGGCTTAGGCTTGTGATGTGGTTGTGGTTGTTTTCTTCCTATGGTTTCAATAAGATCGGCTCGAGTCGGGGGATATCTCGGAATAGACACATTGAGTTTGGAACAGAAACAGATTCTACATCAAGAAAGGAACACAAATTTGAGAAATCTTGAAGTTGTTCCGAAAAAAGGAGTTGTAACGACCCGTGACCGCTAGAAATATCGAAACTGTCCTCACACCCAACACGAGACCTTACAACGTGTTTTGTCCTCACTCCATACATACCGAGATACTTTTCAGCAGGTCACTCATCTAGAGATTGCTTCAGAGTCAGCATACTTAACTTTGGAGTTCTCTCGGGATAGTCAACTGAAAAGATAAGTGCAACTTATTACTATGAGTAGTTCAACTAATTTTTTTTATATTATCTTAGATCATATAGTCTCATATCTATATAACCCTTAGATCTCTCTCTTCCGA